>NW_024424453.1:18197977-18442239 GCF_017311325.1 Ursus maritimus | reverse complement strand
GATTCTGAGATGTCTTTATTTCTCCATCAATTCTGAATGACAGTCTTGCTGGATAAAGGATCCTTGGCTGCATGTTTTTCTCTGAAAGAGCTTTAAATATGCTCCCCCAACCCTTTCTCTCATTCCAGGTCTGTGTAGACAGGTCTGACGTAATTCTGATAACTTTGCCTTGGTTCTTGAGAAATTTCTTTGCCCTGGGTGCATTCAATACTGTATCCCTGGATCTAATATTTGCGAAATGTACTATGACGTGACGTGGCTTAGGTTTGTCGTGGTTGAGCTTGGGAGGGGTCCTCTCTGCCTCTTGGACACGAATGCTTGTTTCCCTTGCTAGATTGGGGAAGTTTTCAGCTACAATTTGTTCAAATATCTCTTCTAGACCTCTGTTTTTCTCCACCCCCTCGGGTATACCAATGATTCTGACTTTGGAACGTTTCATTGAGTCAGTAATCTCCGGAAACCTACATTCCTGAGCATGGATTTTTTTGAGCCCAGATTCTATTTTAGCTTTTTCTTCTACTAACCCATCCTCCAATTCACTGATACGTTCTTCTGCCTCATTCAATAGAGGCCATCAGAGCCTCTATTTTTGACTGCATTTGGCTCATAGAATTTTTCATTTCTGCCAGATTCGCTCTCATTTCTGCCCTTAGAGATTCTATATTCTCATTAATATTTTCGTTAATATTTTTTTTAAGTCTACACATCATCTTGACCATTGTTACTCTGAACTCCATTTCTGATGTGGCAGAGGCCACAGACTCATTGTCTTTTCTTTGCTGGGGGGGATTTCTCCTTCTCGTCATTCTGATGAGGAGAGGTTGCAGGATTGTCCAGAGCCCAAATTATTGACCGGGACCCAGGCCATGCGCCCATGTTTTATAGGGATCTTAGGGATGTGGGCTTCTTAATTTTTCAGCCTGCCTTCTGGGGGAGGGGCCTGCTGCGCCGATACTCAGGCAACCCTGTTTGGGTAGAGTCTCCGTGTCCCCTGCGAGGGGGGATGGGGATGGGCACACTGTGAGCTGGTATTTCCAGGCTTTTGTTCTCTGGTGGCTTTCCCTGGAGGTTTGCCGTGCCTCTTCTGAGAGTCAGAGCAGCAGTGGCCGAATCTCAGCCTCTGTCTCAGAAGAGAGGGATTGCGGCCCGTTCTCCACTGATAATCTAGACACTTTAACTCTGTTTCTGTTGTTGCTGCTCAACCCTGCAGCGTCCCGGGATGTGCGCCCCACACCCGGTGTCCCAGCCCTTACTTCCAGGGCTGCGAGTCTCTGTCCTTTGTTTTTCTAACACCGCCAGCTGCCCTGCGCGCGCTCCCTGAGCTCCTGGTCTCAGTCTGGTTCCAGTGAGCGCACTGGAGCTCCATTTCAGTCTGGTGGCGCGCACTCCCAGCTCATGGTCTCAGTCTGCTCTCTCACGGGTGCCGTCCTCGAGTCCGCCCGCTCCCCCGTGCAGGTGGCTACCGCTTCCCAGTGCCCCAACGCGGTGGCTCCCTCCCCCTTCTGTTTATTTCCCCATATCTGTGCGCGGTTTCACGGCTCCCCACCTTGTACCTCAATACTCAGCGCAGGAGATGTTCATTTGTAGAGATCCAGATGTATCTTCCTGCGTCTCAGGCTGATTCCATGGATGTTCAGGCTGGTCTGGTACCTATCCAGCTCGACTCGGGGGACCGGCTGAAAAAGGGGTCCCCTACTCCTCTGCCATCTTAACTCTGACTCCCCCAAACTGTTCACTTTAAATGTGGGCAGTTTATGAGATGCCAGTTATACGTCAGTAAAGCTGCTCGTGGGGAAGATTTGTGAGAACCACTTGTTAGTGCACCAAAATCTGTCAGTGGTCAGTTCTTCCTGACGCTCCAGGCCTCCTGCTAAAGCCTGGCCCACTTCCTGGAGGTGCTGCTCCCCCGTCGTGGGAAGGGCGCAGGCAGAAATGAGGGGGCAGAGGCGTGAGGAAAGGGAGGGCAGAGTCCGTGGGTAGCAGCCCTGCGAAGGACATCCAGGCTCCTGTTAGCCACCCCGGCGCCTGGCTTGTGACAGAGCCGCAGGGAGACTGCTGCCCGCCCACCTGACCATCTGTGCGTCCCTCTTGCTGCTTTCGTTAGTTGCTCTTTAAACCACAAGTTCTTACAGAAAGAAGAAAATAATAAAAGAAAAATAAGGAAAATGCATAGAAAGAAATCAGAAAAAAAAGAAAATAAAACAATTTTTTAAAAATAAAATAGAAATAATTTAATTAAAAAAATAAAATAAAATCCAATAAATACTCCACGGCTTATTTTCTGTGCCCCAGCAACAGAGTCTGACGTGGACTTGCCAACCCTCACTAAGCTCACTGTGATCTGGACCCTGTTCTAACCTGGACTTTTAAGGTAAAGGTGGAGAGAGGGTCCCCACAGCTCCTTGGTCCTTTTAAACCATATTGTGACAGAGGCTGATGTGGGCTTGGGGATTCTGGGATTGCTGAGGCTGCAAGCTCCCTGCGAGGACCGACCTGCCAGTTATGGTGCTGGGACCAGCCTGTTATGGCATCCAGACTCTTCTCCAGTCTGTAATTTAAGGAACAGTGGGAAAGAGCATTGCCACTACTTCTTGGTTCTTCGAAGCCCCAGCTTTTTTCCTGTGTCGCAGCCTGACCAGGGTGGGTTTGGGCTTGTGGACTGTGGGCTTGCTGAGGTTGCAAGCTCAGTGACAACCAGACCTGCCTGTTTTGGTGTCTGAACCTTGCTCTGGTCTAGGATTTTAAAATGCAATGGGAACATAAGCCATGTTTTTCTCCAGTCCCTCTGACCTGAAGAGTGTTCCAGCAGCTTCTCTGCCTCTTGACAGATTCTAGGATGGTCTCTGTTATATGCTACCTGCTTTTTTAAACCACGGCCTTTTTTTTTCTTTTTCTTTTTCTGTGCCCAAGGACAAAAGGATTTTGTTCTCAGTCCCTAGTGCTATCTGCCTACCACTGCTGTTCACAGTGTTGGGGGCGGGAGTTCCCCCCACACTGTCTTCATCTCTCTTGATGTTTTCTTGCCATTCTGTCTTTGGTTGTTCAGTAGCTGTTCAGTCAGTCCTCAGCGTTTCTTCAGGAGGAATTGATGTATTAATAGGTGCAATTTGATGTGCTTTGTGGAGGGAGTGAATTCAGAGTCTTCCTAGGTTGCTGTCTTGGAGCAGAACTTGCTTTATTTGTTTTATTATTGCTTGACCTAAACATTTTTCCCTCTTATCACCTTCTACATGAATTTTATAGAGAATGTCTTTTTCTATCTTACTAAAGATACCTGTGGTAGATAAAAAAAAAAAATGGCCATAAATTCTTTGCTATTTCTTCTGTTGAGAAATTCAGGCTATTTCATTTCTCCTTGGATCTAGTTGGCCTTGTGACTAGTTTTTACTGATAGAATACAGCAGAAGAGATACTATGTAATTTCTGAGGCAGGGTTTTAAGAGATCTGCATCTCCTGCCTTCACAACTTAAAACACTTCCATTTAGAACCACCATGTTATGAAAAACCCAAATAAGCTGAAGAAGAGATCATATGAGAGGAGGAAACATGCTGTCCAGCCCCAGCTAAGCCCCCCAGCAACTGCTAGCCATGTCATTTTGCTATCTTGAATGTTTTAGCCCAAATCAAGTCTCCAGCTGAATAGTCTCAGACAACACCGCGGGAAACAGAAAACATATACAGCTGTTCCAAGTCAACCTAAAAATCATAAATGATAACATTTGTTTTAAGCCACTACGTTTTGGGCTAGTTTGCAATGTGGCAATAGACAAAAAAGATACATATGGTTTTCTAAATTTTTCTTCTATTTCTTGTTATATTTTCTTCTCTTACATCTTTTAATTTTTAAGGTGCTACCTTTTTGCTGATGCAATAGTGTATTCTCCCACTGGTCCCCATGCGTGAATGTATGTATAAATGTGAACCTGTGCAGACATAATCATAATTTACTCCTTAAATAATAGTTCATGTTTCATAAAAACTATACCTTTTAGGTTGCAGTATCTCACTACCAGTTTCCCCTCCTCTGTTTGTTTCTACTTTTCTTGATGCTATAAAGTTAAATACATTTTTTGAAAATTAGCTTAGAGAGCATGAATATGGGGAGTACAATGTTTCCTGAATACTTCTGAGATTTTTCTGGAGATAGAGAATGAGAGACTCTGAACAAAAGACAGAGACATGGATGACAGGCATATTAGCTTCTTATATTCTTTGTTCTGTTTCATTATAGCAAGAATGAGTATGCCTCCGTTTTTGTTGTTATTGGAAACTCAAGTCAAAATTCCTTGCATATCCTAGCCACCATAATTTAATAGGAATTATATATTTATAGTTAGTTGGTGTTAAAGCAGGGGCTGTCGTTCAGATAAGATTTTTTAAAAGGTGGTGGAATTGTGAAATTTTATGTATATTTCTGCCCCTGGTTCTGGGCACAGAGCTCCTGAATCTCTTGGAATTTCCTGGGTGAGAGTAATTTCTTTTTGTTTTAATGAAGTGACTCTCAGTCATCTCCTGGATAGCTTCAGGATGGAGGCTGGTCACCAGGAGGTCCAAGTCATTATTAGAAGCTTGGAACTTTCAGCCCCACCTCCATTCCCTGAAAAGGGAGGGAGGCTGGAGATTGAGTTAATGATTAATTATGCCTGCATGATGAAATCTCCATAACAATCCAAAAAGTATGGGGTTTGGTGTTTCCAGGTTGGTGAACACATCTTCAGGACAGAAGGGTGGCACCCTAACTCCATAGCAATCTAAGTTCCTGCTCTTGGGACCTTTCCAGACCTTTCCCTATGTATCTATCTCTTAATCTGGCTGTTTTTTAAATATCCTTCATTATATAATACACCTGTAAACATAAGTAAATATTTCCCTGAGTTCTGTGAACCATTCTATCAAATGATGGCATCTGAGGAGGGGGTCATGGAAACCTAGACTTGCAACAGGTATCTGTGGTAGGTTAGGAAGGCAATCTTGTGAGCCTTAATCTGTGGGGTCTGCACTAACTCTGATTGGTGTCAGAATTGAATTCATTTACAAACACCAGCTTGTATCATAGAGAATTGCTTGGTGTGGGGGAAAAAATCCACACATTTGATATCAAAAGTGTTGTGAGTGTAGTAATAGTGACAGTAAAGTAAAAGTAGTGATTTCTCCCTCTAGACAGGAATTCATAATAAACTTTCCTAAATCTAGCCATTAAGTGTCATATACAATTCCACTCAAGCAACTGAAAATCATTTAATTTTCACATAAGCTCTATGTATCTAAAGAAAGATGAATCATTTACGTTTTTCAGTATTAACACTGATGTCAGTACATTTTAAGGAGAACTAATAGTGATGCCAATATTTCTTATTGAACTGATATACAAGCAGAAAAATAACTTACTAAAACAATGATGAATAGAGTTTAGGAACTGTTTTTTGTTTTTGTTTTTTTACAGATACTGAGAAAAGAAGCCCCAACACTGACTCTTTGGTCAAACTACAGTCATTACTTTGTTATGTTTGAATAAAGAGTAATAGATTTCATAATTGAAATATTATAAAGTGATTTCCAGAAGTTGGATATAGACTATATCAGCATTAATTAAGTTAGACTTTGTGTGTGTGCTTACGCACTTAGGAATATGAATGAAATGAGCATACAACAGCACAAATATAAAGAAGGGAAAATTGTCTTAGATTTCATTATTTATAGAAAAAAATGTAGTTCCAAACTTGTATAATGATACAAAGTATATTCTATTTTCAAAATACTCTTACATCTGTAATATATACTACAAAAGAAATTGCAGAAATGTACAGAGTATTTTCAGTCTAAGATGATTTTTCCAGCATTATCCTCACTTGAAAGGGAAACTAGGCCTTTGCTTAATAAGGCTTTGAACCTCCTCTGTCTTAAATCTCTTCTAATAATACTAAGCTAGCACTTAACCACTGAAATACACCATATCATTAGTACCAGATAGAATTTTCCAGAAGACCCTTTACAATCACCAAACACAAGGTCTAACATCTTCCCCAGGAATAATTCTAAGGCCACGTAGTAAGAGAGTGCTTGCCTCTTTGTAAACCAGGGACAGTTGAAATGTGACAGTTTTTCATTGATACAGTTGTGTATCTTACTACTAATGTGCAATAGCAACCTGAGCTGCTTCTCTCCTGCCACCTCCACATTCTTTCCCAGTGTCTATCACCATGTCAGTTATATTTGTTCAGGGGAGATATGGCACCCAGTTTATTACTTCCTTCATCACATTTTATTACAAGTTCATTATATGGGGGATTATTGAGATGCTTTATTTATAGGAATAGGGAGATGGAATTGTAGCAGCTCTGCTCTTGAGGCATATACAATTGGACCATTTTCTGCCAGGTTATTGTGTGTGATTCCAATGCTGATGAATTCTTCCATTCCTAATTCGGATTCTACTTTTCTGGAACTTTCTAACTGACTCAAAATTCCCTGCATCTAACTTTCTCTTCCTATACAGATGGAGAGACATATTCAGGTACAGATTACAGATTGATATCCATATAGTAATTTGTTCATGCAAAATTCCAGAAAGATGCATTTACCATTTTTTATGAAAAGGTATGTGTCCCTAAAAGAAGAAAACATAGTATTTATTTATGCCAACACTCAGGAAATACATTCTCCAGAGTATTTCGTCACATCATAGTGAAAGAAAAAAATCAGTGAAATACGGTTTTAATATCTCTTCCTATGATGACTTTAACAAATAATTAGATATGAAATCACAATGTTTGGTATTTTTAGTCAATACCATGAAAGAACATTGAAAGCCTGAAGTGTGTTATCTACTTAATTCATCTATTCTTCATTGGACATAATTTTTTAACTTCAAGACATGCAATATTTTATACAATGTTTACTTTCTAAATAATGTGTCACTTCTCTGCATTATTGTTTCCTGGGGACAGTTTGAAACAAAATTACAAAGTTTGATACCAGCAGAATATTTTGCAGAGGGTTTCTAAAATCTACCTTTAATTGTAGAGTCTGGCATTGCCCCAAGGATCTCTTTGTAAGTTGATAAGCAGGCAGTGGGGGAGTGTCATGGAATACCAGCATGTTTGAAGATAAAAGGACATTCTTTGCAAGTCAAATGAAGATAACCTATTTACAATTTCATTTTTACTTCACCACAGATGATTTGGAACTTTGTAAGTATAAAACAAGGGGGAAAGCTTCCATTTAACCTTCAGTGTCAAACAATAAAAGGAGCATTATCTATAAGTAGGTCCTTCTGTGTCTCATATCATTTGAAATGTATTAAAATAAAAAAGATAATAGCATTGTTGTTAGCAATAGTAAAAGAAATAGCCTTTCCTTTCTAAATTCAATTCACTATAAGCTTCAGATATTTTTGTTTTACTAAACTATAGTTGGACTTTTTGGAGTTATTTTATCTTACTATCCTTTGTGTGTGTGTGTGTGTGTGTGTGTGTGTGTGTGTGCAGCGCCCTCCTCCCTTTATCTATGTATTTGGACAATGTAAGCATTTTGAAATATTTTCTTATAGCATATTTATGTCCAAGAAGTAATCCTTTGTATTTTATACGTGGTGGTCTCCTGTAAGGAAACAATAACATGTATGCCAAGTAACACTTGATTTGTTCCCAAATCATTGAAGGTGTTTGTGTGTGTAGTTGGGGGGGAGGGGGTCAAGCACTGAGACACAGTTCAGTGACAAGTACAAGGATGCATAAAAAGGAATGACTGTGAGAAATAATCATAAAATTATAATACCGAAGCTTTCTTAGAGGTACTTCCTTCAAATTTCTTCAGTCTCTGCTTGAACATTCCAATGGGTAGAATCTTAATATTTTCTTACCAGTATTTTCCTTATGGAGGTCACACTAATCATTAGAATTTCCCTTTTATTAAATCCATTCTTTAATATAAGGTAATATTAATCTCCTCTATAAGGAGTATTAATATATATATTAGTGCTAATCAAATATCTCATTTATTTTTGCTGATTACTTTTTCAAGATAGATACCCCTAAACACAGTCATTCTCATGTTATTACAATAAAGTTAAAGAACATTTTGGGGGAAAATGTTCTACTACCCAAAATTATTTTATTCCTGTGTATTTCTTTATTTTTTGTTTTTGCCTCTAGAAAAAAAATGTTTTGTAACTTTTCCCACTACTAATCCTTTGTTCTATAGGTATAAATAATATGTATGCTTTCAAATATTTAACATAGTTCTATTATATTTCTTGATTGATAGTCCCATATCTAGGTCCATAGTATCAGGTGACAATGAGGGATTATTCAAATGTGATTTCAGAACCCTTCATGTTCCTGGTTGATCTCCTTTGTATATGCTTTGGTTAATCAACTATCAGTCAGAAGGGAAATCGTGTCTAGATGTGGCCTAGAGACCACATATAACTTGATGAG
This sequence comes from Ursus maritimus, assembly GCF_017311325.1. Lineage (NCBI taxonomy): Eukaryota > Metazoa > Chordata > Mammalia > Carnivora > Ursidae > Ursus > Ursus maritimus. The sequence continues at coordinate 18,433,800 of NW_024424453.1, read as the reverse complement.
GGCATTCCCTATGTTTCTGTTAATACAACTTGTATCTGTATTTATTTTGGTGCCTGATTCCTGAGTTTTTTTAAGCTTTCAGGTAGCATCATTTTCTTTCTTTTTTTAATATAAACATCTGTCAATTCAGTTTCTACCTCTGTTTCCTATAATAATCCTCTATTGTGTATGCCTAATTTCAGAACTGCACACTTTGTTTTTATAGTTTATCTTTTAGCTACCATTTCAGTTTACTTATTGATGTTAAGGAATCTTGATCTCCATTTTAACTGTACTTTATAATTTTGTATCTCTGTTTTCATTCAAATAGTCAATTAAAATTTTGTCTATACAGGGCTGAAGAAAATGTCCAAAAAATGACACTTGCTAATGGCAAGGAGATAAACTCCATCGATCACTGGTATTTGGATATTTTGGATATCATCCATCTTACATATGTTTAGGTCAGCTGATACCACAAACTGCGTCAGATACGACTGAATTAGCTTTTCTAGTAAAAGTAAGAAATATAATCATTTAGAATGAACATTGTCTTGATGAAATCTATGATCGTGTTAAGTAAACACTATTTTCTTTTTAATTATCACTTTCTGGATTTTTAGAATTTTATTGGGAAGATTGACAGATTATAGTGCTTAAGAAAATTGCTAAGTCATGAATGTTCACAAAGGACTTTATTCTTACTCTTCCTCGCCATCATCATTGAACCCTCATAGTCCTGAGATTCTGTTAAATGCTTTGAGTGCATGTTTTATTGCCCTTACAGTAATACTGTACTAATCTCATTTATCTCAACAAGAAAATTAAGGATATGTATGGTTACTGGCCACTAACAGGCATTGATTTGAAGTCACATTTGTTCTGACAATGTTGGTGTTTTAGGGCCTTTCAAAAACAAAAGACAACTGTCTTCCCTTAGCTTTGCTCTAATGAGTTACTTGATTCTTCTGAAAAACCCTGTATTTTCCCAATGTATTATGCAATAAGCAGATCGTATACTCATGAATTATCATTACTGCAGTGATAAAGACTCTACATGATCTTTGAAGTAGGGGGTTGGTGTTAAACTCCATGATCATGGCCTGGGAAGAGCTTCCAGGCAGGCTGGTGTAATGGCATCTTTGGTCTATTTGTTTTGCTTTTGGAAAAAGTTAAAAAACTGCAATACAATTTAATTAGTGGTGTCCCTTTTACTCTCAATTTGAGACTTTCAAAGGCCTTGCATCCATAGTTGTATGTTTTTGGTTTTGTTACCTCGTTCTTTCAGAGAGGCATAAAAAGAGCTGTCAGAAGTATTTTATAAAGTATTAAAGTCATCTATCCCCTTCTCTTGCTGAGAGAGAACACTATTTATTGGAATAATCTGTGCATTGAACTAACAGTGTCCTGGTATGAGTATGAAAGCCCGTCAGCATGTGAACTATCATCTAATGTCTCCATAATGTACAACACTGTACAGGTATAATAAAGGCAGGGGAAAGATAATGTTAAAATGTTAAAAAATATTTTGTAGAAAATCAGAGATAATGTTTACCTAAATAGCATTATTCAGTCTTTCTTTGGTCTTTGTGTATATACATAAAACTCAAATGTCATATTATTTCCCTAATTTTGGTCATTGCAAAGGAGAAATCAAAAGCATGGATTTTGGTGACAGATATTATCTCAGATTCAAGTCGAGTCTTGGTTTTTCTGCTTACTGACTTTTAACCATTCAGAAAATGATTATTATAATGTCTAGCTTTGGCAAATTTATATGAATTAGATAATACATATACCACATTAGCACAGTGCCTGGCTCATAATAAGTTCCCAATAAATACTTGCTAATAATTGGATTATAAAATTTCTCTTTCTCTGGAAGAATCGTTTTTTTGTATATTTTCATTTCCTTCTTTTATATTTTCCTAAATATAAATTCTCAAAATTAAAATATCAGTTTAAAAACTTTAATATATGTCAGCAATCAGTAAAAGACTTACAATTTCCAGAAAAATTATACCAATGTTTACTGCTACTAGAAATGTGCTCTAAATTTTCCTCTCGTGTATTATTTTTCCAAAATTATTTGATTTTTTAAAGATTTATTTGAGAGAGAGAGAGAGCATGAGTGGGGTGTGTGGGGGGGAGACAGAGAAGTAGACTTCCCTGATGTGGGGTCCAATCCCAGGACCCCAAGATCATGACCTGAGCCAAAGGCAGACACTGAACCAACTGAGCCACTAAGGTGCCCCTATTTGCTTATTTAATAAGCTAATAAATTTGCCTCATTGTTGCTTTAATTTGAATTTTAAACTTTTATCAAGTTTGAATTTTTTGCATACCAAATACATGAAATTTTTTATGTAAATCATAGTTTTATGCCCTATTCCTATTTGAGTGGAGGCAATAGAAATTACCACAGAATTTAAAGCTAAAGGACTAGTTACTTAATTAGGAATATCAAATGAGCTTCCTATCCCATAGAAAGAATTTTCTTTATAGGTGGCAAAAAATCTCTTACGAGGTAGTGGAAATGAATTTCTTATGCCAGTTCCCAGGCTTCCCCTTGGACTACTATTCTAGCTGGTGACTCAAGGTATTCTCATATTCTCTTGAAGATCTCAGAGGTTCCTACAAAATCTTTTAAAAGTTTAAATTTGTTTTTCTTTTCTTTTTCAAATTTGCATTTGGCAATGACAAACTTTTCCAATAAAGAATATCATTGAAGAATATCAAGAATATCTAATTGTTATTAGAACCTTTGTTAAACTAAGTTAAAATGTAAATAGAGTTAATATGTTAATTCACAGTCATATCTTACACTAAATTCTGACGCTTCCCCTAACTGCATGTCTTTGGGCAATTTACATGATCTCTCTGTACCTCAAAGGATTCTTCTTAAGAATATCTTATTAAGTTTCTATGAAGACTAGTTAATGTATATAAATGGTTTCTCACTGTTTGGCATATGCTAAGCACTCGATAAATTTCACTTTAAATCAAAATGTATAATAGATATGCAGTTATAAATACTTTGAATTTCATTTCAAAGCACTTGGATAGAAAAAAGTGCTCTTGCAAGCAATCGACTAGGATTAGAAAATCAATGTGTTTAAGAATATATCTTTTATTGGTTTGTTTCAGAACCAAGTTGCTGAAACAGCTCTCCTGAAGTTTCCAGAATGAACACACCCTTAACAACTCCCTACTTTTAGACTTCTGATCTCCAAAACTGTAAGAAAACAAATTTGTGTTAAGTCCCTACGTTTGTGGTCATTGTGGTACGGAAGCAAGGGGAACCTAACACAGTATCCAGGTAGCATCTCAGCTGGGTCAGCTTGACAAATTAATTAACCATTTGTGCTTATTAAGCAATTTCTGATCTTGTTCACAGGAAGTTTTCTACCCCTGTGCAAGTTCCTTCTGTCTTGGGGGATCACCTTTAATCACAACTCATCCTATAAGCTTTTCTTGATCAGCCAGTATCACTATGCCAATATAACACTGACAGGCTGAATCCACTGGTGTTTAATAAACTTTAGCCCTGTTCTATTACATTGTATCTCTTTGATCACAACCTCACTTTGAGACTTTTACTTACATCAACCCTATCACCAGATATAGCGCTGAGCATGCCTTATGCACACTGGTAGGCCTTCCTCTAGCCATTGTCTCCCATGCACAGGATGGAGGGTTTTAGTAAGAGTTTCATGCTTAGGGCCTCTCAAAAACATAGCCATAATAGTGGAAACATTTATTATTTTAGAAAAAAAAATTAAGCTATAAAAGAGGAAAAATATTACTCTCTTTCTCTTTCTGGAAGAGGAAATTTCCTAATTAAAGGATCCTCACAAAGCTACTTTATCTATGCTTACTAAAATGGAAAAAAAAATAATTCATCTGATTGCTCTATTTTTCTGTGGCAGCATTTGATTTTGGATTCCTATGGGTCTTATTAAAATTTAATCAAATTACTATAAATAAGAGCTACAAATTTATTATGAATTTAAGGTGAAAATGAAAATAGAATATTTTTACACAGACATAATTTTGGGGAGATATACCCTTACAGGAAAAGAAATATAATACTCTAAATTATTTAGGTATTAGAAAACCCATTTATGTGAATGAAATGAAATGCAACCAAAAATTGCAGTTTTATTAGCATACTTGATATTCTCCATATTCTCTATTTTATTACAGCTGGGTTTGGGTTCTAAAAATAGTCAAATAAAGTTATTTGTCAGGGAATTGTCTACTTGACATCTAACTTTCATTAGAATAAACATTATAGCGAGCATTGGAAGTAATGCATTTAGTTTTGTTTTCGAAATATCTGTAAAACCACAGATGTTTTAAGCTCTCTGGGTTATCGGAAAGCAAATGGAAAAAATGAAGACCTTTAAATAACAGCATTTCTTTTTTTTTAAAGATTTTATTCATTTATATTTGAGAGAGAGCACAAGCAAAGGGAGAAGCAGGTTCCCTGCTGGGCAAGGAGCCCAATGTGAGACTCGATCCCAGGACCTTGGGATCATGACCTGAACGGAAGGCAGATGCTTAACTGACTGAGCCACCCAGGTGTCCCTAAATAATAGCATTTCTTAAGGCTGGAGTGATTTTGAACTCAAGAAGTTTACTTAGAATTTAGTTGAAATATGTATTCTTTCTGATAAACAGATCAAAATACTTAAGGCTTTCTTTACTATCAGTATATAAGCCCCAACCATTACACAATACCCAATTTCCAAGGTTAATCTATATAATTATATAAAATGCACTCATTGAATAAAAAGTTTGCATATAGGATTTACATAGTCACCCCCCTCAGTTCACTTAAAATATGGCTTGGTTGTTTATAGATACATTATTTTCTACCACGATTTTCCAATTGTGTACAGAAGATTAAAATACATAGGGTTTTAATACACTGGAAATTGCTGTGCATTTGGCACATTGACTAAATATGCTTCATACTGATTTAAAATAATTTCACATGAAGCAGCCAATATTTTTTAAATGTTGTCGTAAGAGATTAAAATGCAAATACTGATCCAATTCTTTACGAATTCTATGGAAAATTGCTTTGTAAGAACGGAACATTCTATATTTCTTTACACTCTTACAAGTACCTAAAAACACTGCAGATTAAAGTATCAACTATTATCTCCCCCTGCCAATAATGCTTAACTTTTCAGAATCACAGTGACACAAGTAATTCAATTCTCTAAGGAATCAGGCCAAGAAAGGAGGGAATTTTTGATAAAATATTACTGTATATATGTTTATTGTTAAATAGGAGACAGCAGGCACCAAATGGAATTATTTGTGCTAAATCCATGTCACCAAACCAGGACTTAGTTTGTCTCTCTCAGGAGTGGAATCTTAAAACAGTCCATCTAAAATTACTTGGTCAGCACTAGTGAGGGCATCTGCCTGATGGACCCCCTGCTGTCTCCCAAAGGAAGTTGACCTTGTCTGCTGGAGCACTCCCTTTTGCCTATAAAAGTCTTTCATTTTGTGTAGCTCTTCCCAGCTCCTTTCTATTTGCCAGATGGGATGCTGCCTGACTCATGAATCTTTGAATAAAGCCAATAAGAGCTTTAAAATTTACTGTTGATTTTGTTTTCTAACATTATTAGAAAACAAAATATGTGAACAAATGTCAATAAATAGCACATACTCAATAAGAAGTTTGTCTTATTCTGTCACCCGNCACTATATATATATATATAGAGAGAGAGAGAGAGAGAGAGATATCTATATATATAGATATATAAAAATCTTTCAAATGGGAAATTAAGTTTATGTTCAGGAGCTTTCTGAGCCTCAAAGAAGTTTTGGTTAGATCTGCTACCATTACATAAAATGGATTTATTTACAAATAATGTCATGCTTGACAATGTAGGGACAGAAAAGTTTTCCTTTCTTCCCTTTTATGTCCTTTGGCTGATCTAATAATGGTAAGATAAATAGGACAAAACAAACCAAAGTTTAATAACATGTATACCACCTGTGTCCATGAGAGAGATCCAGGAAAACTAAATAATTCCCTAAAATGGCCAAAGCCAACACCTTAAATATCTCCTTCAGCCAAGGACAAAAATATGTTGGGGGAGGGGAGTCAGTTAAGGAGGTGAGGAGGGAAAGCATAGCAGACAAGGGTAAGGTTGTTATGCAGATTTATAGTCAGTAGTCCCGTCCATTGAGAAGAGTTTCCAGAGATTTCGAGTCATCTCCCTTTTCTGGTACAGTGTGGGAGACACACTTACAAATAGAGGTTTCCCTTATTTATGTATACGTCCCTTATAACAGGTAGCTTCCACTTGGCTTTTAGAAAAAGAAATTTTGCAGTTTCTTAAAAAATAATAATCAGCCTACAGGGAGTTCTGTTCCAAGATGGCAACTGAGGAAGAACCTGAACTCACCTCCTCCATGGAACACACCAAATTATACCTATTAATAGAACAGTTCCTCCTGAAAAAGAACTGAAGACTGACAGAACAGCTACTGAACAACCAACAACAAAACGGCAAGAAAACAGCAGAAGAGATGGAGACATGGTAACAAAGGGATCCTGCACCCCGAATGCTGTGAACAGCACTGGGACTTGGGGGGTAGGGAATACTGAGGGACCAAGAATTCCTCTGTCCTTGGGCACAGAAAATAGAACATGGTTTAAAAGAGAAACAAGCATATAACAGAGAAAGACTAGAACTCTGCCAAGGGGCAAAGGAGCTGTGAGAACACTCTCCAGGTCAGAGGGACAGGAAAAAAACAGTTTCTATTTCTATTCCACTTTAAAAGCCTAGATCAGAGCAGGGTCAGGACGCCATTACATTTGGTCTGGTTGTTACTATGAGCTTGAGACCTTAGCAAAATCCAGGGTCTGCAAGCCCACTCCAGCCTTGGTCGTGCTAGGACATGGCCGAGGGGGGGAGGGGGGGGCAGGATTTAAAAGGGCCAAAGAATTGAGGGATGATCTCTCCTCCTCCAACTTAAAAGCTCAGACTAGAATCGGGTCCAGTTTATAAGTGAACTTTGGATCTCAGTGGGCCCAGGGTCCTCAGGCCACCTGAGCCACTGAAAATAAGCCACAGGGTCTTTTTATGTTTTTCTGGATTTTTTGTTAAATTTTTTGAGTTTAAGGTATTTATTTAAATTTCAGTTAGGTAACATACAGCATAAGATGAGTTTCAGGCATAGAATATAGTGATCCAACAGTTCCATACATCACCCAGTGCTCATCACAAGGGCACCCCTAAGCTCTATAGTTAAGAGTCTCTTTCTTGGAATGTCTCCCCTTTTTTCCCCTTTGCTTGTTTTGTTTCTTAATTCAACATATGAGTAAACTCATACAGTATTTGATTCAACATATGAGTAAACTCATACAGTATTTGTCTTTCTCTAACTTATTTCGTTTAGCATAATACTCTCTAGCCCCATCTATGTCATTGCAAATGCAAGGTTTCATTCTTTTTGTGGCTGAGTAGTATTTCATTGTATATATACATCACATTTTCTTTATCCATTCATCAGTTAATTGACACTTGGGGTATTTCCATAATTTGGCTATTGTAGATAATGCTGCTATAAACATTGAGGTGAATGTATCCCTTTGAGTTAGTATTTTTGTATTCTTTGGGTAAATACTTAGCAGTATAATTGCTAGAACATAAGGTAGTTCTATTTTTAACTTTTTGAGGAACCTCCATACTGTTTACCAGAGTGGCTGCAACACTTTGCATTCCTACCAACAGTACAACAGGGTACCCCTTTTGCCATATCCTCCCAACACCTGTTGTTTCTTATGTTGTTGATTTTAGCCCATATAACAATTGTCTGGTGATATCTCTTTGTAGTTTTGATTTGTATTTCCCTGATGATCAGTGATGTTGAGCAACTTTATGTCTTCTTTAGAAAAATGTCTATCCATGCCTTCTGCCCTTTTTCTAATTGGATTATTCATTTTTGGGGTGTTGAGTTTTATAAGTTTGTTATAGATTTTGGATACTAACCCTTTATCAGATATGTCATTTGCCAATATCTTCTCCCATTCTAAAGGTTGCCTTTTAGTTTTGTTGATTGTTTCTTTTGCCGTGCAGAAGCTTTTATTTTGATGAATTCCCAATAGTTTACTTTTGCTTTTGTTTCCCTTACCTCTGGAGACATATCTAGAAAGAAGTTGCTATGGCCGATGTCAAAGAAATTACTGCCTGGGTTCTCCTCTAGGATTTTTATGGTTCAGATCTCACATTTAGGCCTTTAATCCATTTTGAATTTATTTTTGTCTAACCTTACACTTAAAGGAGCTAGAGAAAGAATAACAAACCAAGACTAAACTGAGCAGAACAGATCAATGAAATGGGGAGCTAATTCTTTGAAAAAAAAAATTAATAAAATTGATAAATCTCCAGCCAGGCTTATCAAAAAGAAAAGAGGAAGAACCAATAACCAGCAATGAAACTGGATCAGTAATCAAAAAACTCCCAACAAACAAAAGTGCTGGACAAGATGCCTTCATAGGGGAATTCTACCAAACATGTAAAGAAAAGTTAATACCTATTCTTCTCAAACTATTCCATAAAAGAGAAAAGGAAGGAAAACTTCCAAATTCATATTATGAAGCATTACCCCGATACTAAAACCAGATAAAAGCCCTACTAAAAAAGAGAACTGCAGGCCAATATCCCTGATGAATATGGATGCAACAATTCTCAATAAAACACTAGCAAATCAAATCAAATAATACATTTAAAAAAATCACCCAGGGATGCCTGGGTGGCTTAGTCAGTTGGGCATCCTGCCTTCAGCTCAGGTCCTGAGATCATGACCTCATGATCTCAATGTGGAATTGAGTCCCACATTGGGGTCCTGGCTCAGTGGGACCCTCTGCCTGCTGCTCCCCCTGCTTGTATGCTCCTGCTCTTGCTCTCTCTGACAAATAAAATCTTAAAAAAAAATTCACCATGATCGAATGGGATTTATTCCTGGATTGCAAGGGTAGTTCAATATTCACAAATCAAAAAGTGATATGCGACATTAATAAAAGGAAGGGTAAGAACCATATGATCATTTCAATAGATGCAGAAAAAGCATTTGACAAAGTACAACATCCATTCATGATAAAAACCCTCAGCAAGGTAGGTTTAGAGGGAACATACCTCAACATCATAAAGGCCATCTATGAAAAACCCACAACTAATATCATTCTTAATGGGGAAAAACTGAGAGCTTTTCCTCTAGGGTTAGGAACAAGAGAGTGATGTCCACCCTTGTGGCTGTTATTTAACATAATAATGGAGGTCTTCACCACATCAGTCAGACTACAAAAAAGAAATGAAAGGCATCCAAATCAGCAAGAAAGAAGTGAAACTTTTACTATTTGGAGATGACGTGATACTCTATATAGAAAACCCAAAAGGCTCCACCAAAAAACTGATACATGAATTCAGTAAAATCACAAGATACAAAATCAACATACAGAAATCTGTTGCATTTCTATACGCCAATAATGAAGAAGCAGACTGACAAATTACGGAATCAATCCCATTTACATTTGTACCAAAAACAGTAAGTTAGTTGCCTACGAATAAACCTAACCAAAGAGTAAAAGACCTGTACTCTGAAAACTATAAAACATTGATGAAAGAAAATGAAGACAACACAAAGAAATGGAAAGACCTTCCATGCTCATGGATTGGAAGAACAAATATTTTTAAAATATCTATACTACCCAAAACAATCTACACGTTTAATGCAATCTCTATCAAAATACCAACAACATTTTTCACAGAGCTAGAACAATTATAAAATTTGTATGGAGCCACAAAGGCCCTGAATAGCCAAACTTGAAAAAGAAAAGAAAAGCTATAGACATCACATTTCCAGACTTCTTCAAGTCATAGCACAAAGCTGTAGTGATCAAAACAGTATGCCACCAGCACAAAATTAAACACATATATCAATGGAACAGAACAGAAAACCCAGAAATGAACAGACAACTATATGATCAATTATTCTTCAACAAAGCAGGAAAGAATATGTAATCAGGAAATGACAGTCCCTTCAACAAATGGTATTTGGAAAACGATAGCAACATGCAAAAGGGGATTTTTTTGACATTTTATTTCTTTTTTTTTCCTAATCTTTTTCGTTTCTTTTTCTAATACTTGTTTGTTTATTTATTCTTTCTGTAAAAAGCTGCAGTTTAAAAGAGCAACTAGCATACATGGCCACAGCTCCAGCCATTCAGCATAATTTACCAAGCACACAGAGTCTATATAGGGAATAGCACGATCAAGACCACTTCTTCAAGTTTAGGAGAGTTAGCCACTCTGCCTAATCCAAAGAAACATACACAGAAAATCAAGCAAAATGCAGAGACAGAAGAATATGCTCTAAGGAATGTAGAAAATAAAAAGTCAAAAAAAGAACTAAGTGAAACACAGATGAGCAATATGCCTCATAATTTAAAGTAATGATCATGAAGATAACATGATGGAGAAGAGTGGAAAATCTCATGAGACCATCAGTAAAGAGATAGAAAATATTAAAAGAGAAGGAACCAATCAGATCTGGCATATACACTAACCGAAATAAAAACACACTAGAGGGAATCAGCAGTAGATTAGAAGATGCAGAAGAATGTATCAGTGATCTGGAAGACAGGGTAATGGAAAGCACACAAACTGAACAGCAAAAAGAAAAGATTTTTTTTAAATGATAATAGATTAAGAGATATTTTGGATAGCATCAAGTTAAAAAACACTCACATTACAGGTATCCCAGAAGAAGAAGAGTGAGAAAGGTATAGAAAACTCATTTTTTTTCTTCCAATAACTGAAAACTTCCCTAATATAGGGAGGTAAATAGACATCCAGGTCCAAGGAGCAGAGAGTTCCAAACAAGATGAACCCACGAGGGCCACACGGGACGTATAATAATTAAAATATCAAAGGTTAAATATAAAGAGAGACTCTCAAAAGCAGCAAGAGAAAAAAGTTACTTGCAAGGGAAAACCTAAAAGACTATCAGCTAATTTTCCAGCAGAAACTTCATAGGCTAGAAAAGAGTGACATGATATATTCAAAGTGCCGAAAGGAAAAAAAAAGTACAACCAGGAATACTCAACCCAGCCAGATTATCATTCAGGTTCGAGGGTGAGATAGTTTCCCAGACAAAAGATAAAGGAGTTTTTCACCACTAAACAAGCCTTATAAGAAATATTAAAGTGACTTCTTCAAGCAGAAAAGAAGTGACAAAAACTAGGCATAAGAAAACTGTGAATAAAAAGATGCAAAATGTAACACTAGATATGCACAAAATGTGAAGGGATTAAAAGAAGGGGAAAAAGAAAAAAGGGTTTTTCCCCCTTTTTTTTTCCTAATAATGTGTTTGAACTTAAATGACTGTCAAATTAATATAGACTGGTATTTTCTTAGGATGTTATATATGAGCCTCCTGGTAACCACAAACCCAAAACCTATGTAGATGCACAAAAGTAAAGAGGAAGAAAGCCAAACATAACTGTACAGAAACTCATCAATCACAGAACAAGAAAAGAAAGGAATAAAGAAGTATTAAAAAAAAAACCAGAAAACTAAAAAAATGGAAATAAGTACATACCTATCACCTATGTATATGACCTATCTGCTCCAATCAAAAGACATTGAGTGGAATAGTCCATAAGAAACAGGACCCGTCTCTGTGCTGCCTATAAGGGATTCACCTCAGACCTAAAGATACACACACATTAAAAATGAAGGAATGGGGAGGTGCCTGGATGGCATAGTCAGGTCGTGATCTCAGGGTCATGAAATCAAGCCCTACATTGGGCTCTGCACTCAGATGGAATCTGCTTATGACTCTCTCTCTCCCTCTGCCCCTGCCCAAATAAATATAAAGAAGTGAAGGGATGGAAGAACATTCACCATGCAAATGGAAGTGAAAAAAAAGCCACAGTGACTATAGTTTTATCAGACAAAATAGACTTTAAAGCAAAGACTATAACAAGAGACAAAGAAGGACATGACATGATAAAGGGATTAATCCAACAATAGGATATAGTAATTGTAAATGTGTGCACATTCAAAACTGTAGCCCTAGGATACATGACGCAAATATTAATGAACAAAGATAAATTGATGGTACGGAATATAAATTGATAATAGAGGCTATTAACACCCCACTGACCTGGCTGGATAAATCATCCAGACAGAAAATCAATAAGGAAATAATGTCTTTGAAAGACACATTAAATCAGATGGACATAACAGATACATGTAGAACTTTCCATCTTAAAAAAAAAAAAAACATTTTTTCCAAGGGTATGTGGAACATTCTCCACAACAGATCACACATAGGCTGTAAAACAAGCCTCATTAAATTTAAGAAAATTGAAATCATACCATGCATCTTCTCCATGCACACCACCATGAAACTAGAAATAAATCACAAGAAAAAAATCTGGAAAATACACAAACACTGAATGACACTATACTAAACAACCAATGGTTCAATGAAGCAACCAAAGAAGATATTTTAGAAAGTATGTGAAGGCAAATGAAAATGAAAACACAATGGTCCAAAATCTATGAGACACAACAAAAGCAGTTTTAAAAGGGAAGTGTATAGCAATACAGACCTACCTCAAGATAGAGCTCAAATAAACAATCTAACCTTATATATAAAGGAACTAAAAGAAGAAGAAATAAAGCCCAAAGCAGGTGGGAGAAAGGAAATAATAAAGATCAGAGCAGAAATAAATGATGGACTCTAAAAAAACAATAGAGAAATTCAATGAAACAAAGAGCTGGTTCTTTGGAAAGATCAACAAAATTGACAAACTCTTAGCCAGACTCATCAAGGAAAAGAGGACATGCATACATAAAATCAGAAATGACAAAGAAGTAACAACTGAAACCACAGAAATACAAAGGACTATAAGAGAATACTATGAAAATTATATGACATTAAACTGGACAATTTAGAGGAGATGGGAATATTTCTAAAAACACACAATCTTCTAACACTGAACCCAGAGGAAATAAAAAAATCTGAATGGACGAATTACAAGTAATGAAATTTATTTTTTGGTAGTTTTTTTTTTTATTATTACCAATTCAAAGTCTAGGACAAGGTGAATTCACAGGAGAATTCTATCAGAAATTTAAAGGAGAGTTAATACCTATTCTTTTTAAACTATTCCAAAAAATAGAAGAGAAAGGAAAGCTTCCACGTATGTCCTATGAAGTCAGGATTACTCTGATATCAAAGACATCACAAAAAAAAGAAAACTAAAGGCCAATATCCCCGATGAACAAATGCAAAAAAACTCAACAAAATACTAGCAAACCAGGTCCAACAATACATTAAAAAGATTATTCACCATAATCAAATGTGGCTTTTTCCAAGGATGGAAGGATGATTCAATATATGCAAATCAGTCAACATCATACATTATATAAACAAAAAGAAGGATAAAAATCATATGATCATCTCAGTAGATGCAGAAAAAGCATTTGACAAGATTCAAATCCATTCATGATAAAAACGCTCAACAAAGTGGGGTTAAATGGAACTTACTGCAACATAATAAAGGTCATTTATGAAACACCCACAACTAACTTCATATTCGATGGTGAAAAACAGTTTTCCCTCTAAGGTCAGGAACAAGAAAAGGATGTCCACTCTTGCCACTTTTATTCAATATAGAACTGAAAGTCCTAGCCACAGCAATGAGAAAAGAAATACATACGAGGCATCCATATTGGTAAAGAAGTTAAACTGTCACAATTGGCAAATGGCATGATATTATACATAGAAAATCCTAAAAAAAAAAAAAAAAACAACCCAACACCAAAAACTACTAGAAGTAATAAGCAAATTGAGTAAAGTGGCAGGATGCAAAATTAATACTCAGAAATTGGTAGCATTTCTCTACACTAATATCAAAATAGCGGAAAGACACATTTAAAAAACAACACCATTTACAATTTCATCAAAAAGAATAAAATAGCTAGGAATAAACTTAATCGGGGATGTGAGAGACCTGTTCTCTAAAAACTATAAAACATCAGTGAAAGAAATTGAAGATGATACAAACAAATGAAAATATATTTCCACATTCATGGGTGGGAAGCATTATATCATTAAAATTCACACATTACCCAAAGCAAACTACAGATGAATGCACTCCTTATCAAATGCCAACAGCATTTTTTTATAAAACTAGAACAAATAATCCTAAAATTTGTATGGAAGCACAAAAGACCCAGAATAACCAAAGCAATCCTGAGAAAGTAGCACAAAGCTGGAAATAACACAATACCAAGTTTCAAAATATATTACTTATCTGTAGAAATCAAAACAGTATGGTACTAGCATAAAAACAGACACATAGGTCAACAGAACAGGATAGAGCCAAGACATAAATGCATGAATATATGGTCAGTTAATCTCTGACAAAGTAGGCAAGGATATACAATAAGGAAAAGACAGTATTTTCAATTAAGGGTATTGGGAAAACTAGATAGCTACATGTAAAAGAATGAAAGTGGACCATCTTTTAACACCATATGCAAAAATAAGTAATCCATTTTCAGTTTAAATGTGAGACCTGAAACCACAGAAATTCTAGAAGAAAGCATAGGGAGTATTTCTTTGAAATAGGCCATAAGAATATTTTTGTAGATATGTCTCCTCGGTCAAGGAAACAGAAGCAAAAATAAACTACTGGGACTACATCAAAATAAAAAGCTTTTGCATAGCAAAGGAAACCATAAAAAAAAAAGACAACCTACTGAATGGGGGAAGATATTTGAAAATGATATATCCAATAAGGGGTTAATATCCAAAATATATAAAGGAACTATACAACAACACTAAAAAAAAAAAAAAAAAAAAAAAAAAATGGGCAAAGGACCTGAATAGACATTTTTCCAAAAAGACATACAGGTGGCCAACAGATCGATGAAAAGATTCTTGACATCACTAATCCTCAGGCAAACGCAAATGGAGGCCAAAATGAGATATCACTTTCTACCATTTAGAATGGCTAATATCAAAAATGACAAATATCTAGTGCTGACTAGGATGCAGAGAAAAAGGAACCCTTGTGCAGTTAGTGGGAATGTAAATTGTTACAGCCACTGTGGAAAACAGTATGGAGTTTCCTCTAAAAATTAAAAATAGAAATACCATTTCTATTACTGGACCATTTCTGGTCCAGTAAATTCCACTACTGGGTATTTACCCAAAGAAAATGAAACACTAATTCGGAAAGTTATATGCTCTTGTATGTTTACTGCAACATTATTTACAATAGCCAATATATTGAAGTAATCTGAGTGTCCATCAATAAATGAATACACAAAGCAATGTAGTGTACAGATAAACACAATGTAGTATTACACAGCCACAAAAATGGATGAGATCATGCCATTGAGATAACATGGATGGATCTAGAGGGCATTACGCTAAGTGCAATGAGTCAGTCAGAGAAAAACAAATACTATATGATTCTATGCATAAGAGGAATCTAAAAAAGTAATACATAAACAAAAAGCAGAATCAGAACTTCTGGGGAAGATGGCAGAGTAGTAAGGTCCTAAGAGCAAGTTGTCCTATGGGTATGCCTAGATAACACCAATCGCAGAGCAAATAACCTAGAAAATGACACAAAGACTGGCAAAACATACTCTCCACAGCCAAATGTAGAGGACATATTGAAAAGGCTAAGAAGGGCAGACAAATGGTCAGGAGCAAAGCTGACCCACAGGGCCTGTTCACAGAAGGGGGGGAAACCACAGGAATGGAGATGGGAAAGTAGCAGACACCACACCAGCCATCCCTGGTATGTGGACCCTGCACTGGGAAGACGAATCTCCATAACATTTGCCTTGAAAAACAGAGGGGCTTAATTTCACAAAATCTTACAGTCAGTGAGGCTTAACACCTGTAACTTCAAAAATCAGTAAGCTGTACTCTGGTAGAGCTGGAGGGCAATAGGAAACCGAGTCTCCACCCTGAAAAAGACAGCCTAACAAACAGCCCCATGGAGATATAGCATAGAAGCAGCAGAGAAGTGCCTGGGGTATAAAGGAAGACTTAATTGCTTGTCAGAATGTGTCCTGGAGTGCCAGGGAATTTTAGGAGATGTCTCCAATAACAAAAGAACTGGCAGGACGATCTCCCTCCCCTATGTCCCAGTCTATTTACAGGAACACATGGGACCACAGCAGCATGAACACTGTCCTAACTGGCTAACAATGCACCCTGCCCTTGTGTTCTCCTGTAGACTCGTGCCCTCAATCCTTACCTCAGGAGAAGTCTATCCAAAGTTGCGCCACAAATGTGGCTGTGTGCAAGGAGCTCTGACAGGAGCCAGCACCACTCCAAAGTGACTCCCTCCCCAGAGAGAGGGGAAGATAACCACATACACAACAGTTTGACTGTGATCTGAGCAGTGGGCTTGGTACTGAGGCCCCAATCACCAGTGAAAGCTTCTCAGGGGAGAACACAGAAAATGCCCTGCAGTTTGGTGCCGCCACATCTCTAGCAAATGCCTGGTCTGACTCAACTCAAGCCAAGGTGTCCCAAGACCCACTAACATGACAGGGTCACAAGCCTGCAACAACAAGCAAAGAGAGCCATTGCAGATAACTGGAGTGGAAACAACTGTGGCTCTAGTAGTATGCATGCGACACATATAGGAGACACCTGGAAGTGCCAGATTCTGGTGAACAAGGGACACTGAACTACAGGGCACCACAGGTCCTCTTCTTCATAAGGCCACCACTTTCAAGAACAGAAGATGCAGCTGACTTTCCTGTCACATAGAAATAGACACAGAGTTAGAGGAATATGTCCCAAATGAAAAACAGGACAAAATCACAGCAAGAGAGCTAAATGAAATGGAGGTAAATAATATGCCTGCTAAAGAATTTAAAGTAATGGTCATAGAGATAGTCACTGAAATGGAAGACCTCAGCGAGACCCTCAATAATGAGATAAGAAACATTAAAAGAACCAATCAGAGATGGAGAATTCAATAACTGAAGTTAAAAATACACTAGAGGGAATAAGTAGTAGACTAGAGGAAGCAGAAGAATAGATCAAGAACCTGGAGTACAGGGTAATGAAAAACAATCAAGATGAACAAGACAGAGAAAAAAGAACAATAACAAATGAGAATAGGTTAAGGGAACTCAGCAACACCATCAAGCATAATAACATTTACATTACAGAGATCCCAGAGGAGAAGAGAGTGAAGAGGGGGGAAATTTTTATTTGAAGAAATAATAGCTGGAAACTTCCCTAATCTGGGGAAGGAAGAGAAATCCAAATCCAGGAAGCAGAGTCCCAATAAAATCAACCCAAGTAGGTCCACACTAAGACACATGGTAATTAAATGGTAAAAAGTAGTGATAAAGAGAAAATTTTCAAAGCAGCAAGAAAAAAGAGAAGTTAAATACAAAGGAAACCCCATTAATCTATCAGAAACTCTGCAGGCCAGAAGGTACTGGCACCATATATTCAGAGTGCTAAAAGGGAAATACCTGCAGCCAAGAATATTCTACCCAACAAGGCTATCATTCAGAATATGAGAGAGAAAGAATTTCCCAGACAAACCAAAGTTAAAGGAATTCATCACCCCTAAACCAGCCTTACAAGAAATGTTCAAGTGGATTTTCTGAATTGAAAGGAAAGACCATAAGCAGGAGTAAGAAAATTAGAAAGCACAAAAGGAGTAAAATTTAGTATATCTGCTAAACAACAAATGGGTTAATCAAGAAGTCAAAAATGAAAACACAATGGTCCAGAATCTTTGAGATGCAGCAAAAGCTGTTCTAAGAGGGAAGTTTATAGTGGTTCAAACCTACCTCAAGAAGAAAAATCTCAAAGAAACTACCTAACCTTACACCTAAAGGAGCTAAAAAAGGAACAAAATCCAAAAGCAGAAGGAAGGAAATAATTAAGATTAGATAAGAAATACACAAAATAGAAACTAAAAAGAGAGATTGATGAACCAGGAGCTGGTACTTGAAAATATCAACAAACTTGATAAACCTTTAAGTCAGACTTACCAAAAAAGAAGAGACAAGATTCAAATAATAAAATCGGAAATTAAGGACTAGTAACAACAACTGACACCACAGAAATACAAAGGATTATAAGATTAAAAACAAAAACAGAAACTAAAACAAAGGATTTTAAGAGTATTATGAGGGGTGCACGGGTGGTTCAGTCAGTTAAGCGTCTGCCTTCGACTCAGGTCACGATCCCAGGGTCCTGGGATCAAGCCCCGAGTGGGGCTCCCTGTTCAGAGTTCTCTCTCTCCCTCTGCCCCTCCCCCTGCTCATACATTCTCTCAAATATTTTTTAAAATTATGAAAAATGATATGTCAACAAATTGGACAACCTAGAAGAAATGGATAAATTCCTAGAAACATAAAACCTATTAAAACTGAACTAGGGGCACCTGGGTGGCTCAGTCATTAAGCGTCTGCCTTCGGCTCAGGATGTGATCCCAGCGTTATGGGATCGAGGCCCATATCAGGCTCCTCTGCTGGAAGCCTGCTTCTTCCTCTCCCACTCCCGCCGCTTGTGTTCTCTCTCTCTCTCTCTCTCTCTCTCTCTCTGTCAAATAAATAAATAAAATCTTAAAAAAAAAAATCTCGGAAGAAACAGATAATTTGAACAGATGATAACCATCAATGAAACTGAATCAGCTATAAAACAAACAGACAAGCAACTACCAAAAAATCAAAGTCCAGAACAAGAGAACTTCACAGTTGATTTTTACCAAAAATTTAAAGAACTAATACCTATTCTTCTCAAACTATTCTCAAAAAATAGAAGAGAAGGTGGGTGGGAGGACGAATTAAATAGATGATGGGGATTAAGGAGTGTACTTGTCCTTATGAGCACCAGGTGATGTATGGAATTGTTGAAACACCGTGTCCTATACCTGAAACTAATATAACATTGTATGCTAACTGAAATTAAAAGAAAAATGTAAAAAGTGAAAAAGAAATACAAGAGGGAGTAAAGCTTCCAGATTCATTCTATGTGGCCCACAATACCTTGATACCAAAACCAGAAAAATACACTATCAAAAAAACAGAATTACAGGCCAGTCTGTCTGATGAACATTGATGCAAAAAACCTCAACAAAATATTAACAGACCTAGTCCAACAATACATTAAAAGAATAAATAAATAAACATTCACCACGATCAAGTGAGATTTATTCCTGGTATTGAAGGGTGGTTTCATATTCACAAATCAATGAATGTTATACATCACATCAACAAGAGAAAGAATAAAAACCATATGATAATTTCAGTAGATGCAGAAAAAGCATTTGACAAAGTACAAATCCATTCATGATAAAAACCTCAACAAAGTTTCTTTAGAGGGAACATACCTCAACATAATAAAAACCATATATGAAATCCCATAGATAACATCATACTCAATGGAGAAAAACTAAGAGCTTTTTCCTGAGATCAGGAACAACACAAGAATGTCTACTCTCACTACGTTTTTCAACATAGTACTTTAAGTGCTAGACACAGCAATCAGAGAAGAAAAGTAAAGGTATCCATATTGGCAAAGAAGTAGTATAATTTCAGTACTTGCAAATGACATCATAATATATATAGAAAACCTTAAAGACTGCACCGAAAAACTACCAGAATTGATAAATGAATTCAGTAAAGTCTCGGTATACTAAATCAGTACACAGAAATCTGTTGCATTTCTACATGTGAATAATGAAGTAGCAAAAAGAGAAATTAAGAAAACAACCTCATTTACAACATACCAAAAAGAATAAAATACCTAGGAATAAACTTAGTCAAGGAGATGAAAAACCTATACTCTGAAAACTATAAAACACTGATGGAAGAAAGTGAAGAAGACATAACAAATGGAAAGATACTCCATGCTCATGGATTGGAAGAAGAAATATTGTTTAAAAGTCCATACTACCAAAGAAATCTACAGATTTAATGCAATCTGAGTCAAAATACCAATAGCACTTTCCACAGAACTAGAATAAACAATCCTAAAATGTGTACGGAACCACAAAAGACCCCAAATAACCAAAGCAACCTTGAGAAAGAACAAAGCTGGATTTATCACAATCCCAGATTTCCAGAAATACTACAAAGCTAGAGTACTCAAAACAGTATGGTACTGGCACAAAAACAAACATCTAGATCGATATAATGGGGTAGAAACCCCAGAAGTAAACCCATGATTATATGGTCAATTAACTTTAGACAAAGGAGGCAAGAATATGCAATGGGAAAAGTCTCTCCAACAACAGCTACATGCAAAAGAATGAAACTGGACCACATTCTTACATCGTACACACACACACACACACACACACACAAAAAACAAACTCCAATGGATTAAGGACCTGAATGTGAGACCTACACACACACACACACACACACACAAAAAACAAACTCCAATGGATTAAGGACCTGAATGTGAGACCTGAAACCATAAAAATCCTAGAAGAGAGCACAGGCAGTAATTTTTCTGACATTGGCCATAACAACATTTTTCTAGATGTCTCCTAAGGCAAAGGAAACAAAAGCAAGCAAACCATTAGAACTACATCATAATTTTTTTTGCACAGAAAGTGAAACCATCAACAAAACAAAAAACAACCTATTGAATTGGAGAAGATATTTGCAAATGACATATCTATTGTGTTCATATCCAAAATAAAGAACATGTACAACTCAACACCAAAAAACCCCAAATAATCCAATTAATTTGCAGAAGACATGAACCAGACCTATCTCCAAAGAAAACATACAGATAGCCAACAGAAACACGAAAAGATGCTCAACACCCCTCATTATCAGGTAAAAGCAAGTCAAAACCACAATGAAACATCACCCTCATACCTGTCAGAATGGCTAAAATTAAAAACACAGGAAACAACAAGTATTGACCGAGAATGTGGAGAAAAAGGAATGCTCTTGCCCTGTTGGTGGGAATGCAAACTGGTACAGCCAATGTGGAAAACATAATGGGAAAATTAAAAGTAGAATTACCCTTTGATCCATAATTGTACTACCACATATTTACCCAAAGAGTATGAAAATATAAATTCAAGATATATACACCCCAGGGATGCCTGGGTGGCTCAGTCAGTTAAGTGACTGACTCTTGATTTTAGCTCAACCGATGATCTCAGGGTTGTGAGATCAAGCCCCATGTTGGGCTCCACAGTGGGTGGGGAGTCTGCTTAAGATTCTCTCTTATCTCCCCCTCTGTCCTTCCCTCCCTCTCTCTATAAAACAACAAAAAAAGATATATACACCCCTATGTTTATTGCAGCATTATTTACAATAGCCACCTTATGTAAGCACACGAGGAATATTATTCAGCCCTAATGAGAATGGCATCTTGCCATTTGTAACAACATGGACAGATCCAGAGGGTATGATGCTAAGTGAAATAAGTCTGTCAGAGAACAAGTACCATATGATTTCATTCATGTGGAATTGAAGAAACCAAACAAACGATAAAAAAAAAAAAACAGAAAAATAAGACTCAAATATAGAGAACAAACTGATGGTTACCAGAGGGGAGGTAGATGGGGGGATGGGTGTGATAGATGAAGGAGATTAAGAGTACACTTATAGTGATAAGTACTGAGTAGTGTATAGAACTGTTGAATCACTGCATTGTACACTGAAACTAATATAACACATGTAAATTACAATGGAACTTTTAAAAAATGCAGAATGAGACCTATAAATACAGAAACTGATTTCTGCCAGAGGGGAGGACAGGGGGTGTGTTGAGAAAAAATGGTGAAGAGGCGAGGGAGATACAGATTTCCAGTTATGGAATGAATAAGTCATGGGAATAAAAGGCATGTAATAAGGAATATAGTCAATGGTATTGTAATAACGATGATGGGACAAATGGTAGCTTCACTTGTGGTAACACAGCATATATAAACTTGTCAAGTCACTAAGTTGTACACCTGAAACCAATGTAACATTGGGCATCATCTATACTCAAATTTTTAAAAATTAAAAAAAAAATCAACCTACAAACTTCTAGTTATAAGTCAGAAATGAAATAAACTATATAGGGAATATAGTCAATAATATTGTAATAATGTATGGTGACGGTGATTATACTTATAGTGGTGAGCACTAAATAATATATGGAATTGTTGAATCAATATGTTGCACACCTGAAACTAATATAATGTCAAATCTTAATTATATTTCAATTAAAAATACCATTTCAAAAAAAAACCACCTAAAATAATCCTTATACCCAAGGGACATATTTTGGGGTGGCAAAAATCTACTTCCCTAGAACAGCTAATAATGGTCTTCCAAGGGAAGAATACATATTTAACCAACAAATGTTCTCACCATTCATTAAAAATAAAGGGGCTGAATAAAGCATATACGTGCAGACAACTAAATTAACTCGAGAGGACTTTCTGCCAACAGAAAGGCAAAATACTAAAATTGACTATTAAAGGACAGTGGATCTCTTTTTCTGGAGAGTTTTGTTTTGTTTTACTTAACATATCTTATTGTATCATACATTCCTGAAATATTTAATTCATTATCTCTCTAATTTTGATTCAGTGTCCCAGCCACTGTCTGATGCCCAATTTTCTGGGATGTACTGTCTGTGGTCACTTCATTTAATAGGTACCTGTGCCTATTTTTAATAGGAAAAATTGTCAAAAAGTTGAAGCCTTTTAGGTGTCACCTTTTCAGCTACTTGCTAGAGGTCATTGCCATAGCTTTTTCCCTTATCAAATTGAGTCATCCAGTGGCAATAATCTGATTGCATTTAGCATGGTGCCTGCAGAAACACCTTTGCTTTCTGAACTGCTCTATTGTGTTCATCTTTTTTAGACTGCATCCAGTTTCATTAAGGAACTTTGCTATAAGGTTTTATTCAGTCTACAAGGGGGGAGAGAAATAAAAAGCAAAATACCAAAATTGTCTTGAGAGACTTCAATAACATCAGTTTAAATTTGTTATATCTCAAAGCACATTCCAAAAAGACTAGTTAAAAGAAAAGTTGTTTTTCCCATAAGATACAACTTTCCGGACACACACAAATCACTCAGACTTTCGGAACTATATTTCCACCTAACAAATAGGAATCAAAAATATGTAAGGGAAAGATATATATATATAAGCGTAAAGTGTTCTTCAAATAGAACCCAAATATCTGTAGGCCCCTACAGCATAGAACAGCAATGAATTTATATTAGCTTTTAAATCCTAATCTTACTGACAGCTTCCCCCATCTATGCAGGTACAAGTGACGGGTGGTTAGTTAGAAGCCACCACCCAATCCTATTTTTTTCCCAAAGCCCTTCCCTTCCAATTACTTTAAGAAAAGTCTCCTTTCTCTTTTTCTCATTCCTCTTTGGCTATCCTTAAGTATTCCCTCTAGTCATTTTTATGCTGCTAAAACTATTTTATTTTGGCAGAAATTTGAACCCAGGGTCCCAAACAACTCTGCCCTATACTCCAGTACCTATACTCTAATACTGCCTATACTCCTCGCAAAACCTTTTGTCACAAGAGCCCCCTTATCCTCTCTAGAGACATCAAAAATTCTGTGGTGGCTCTGGAGCAGCTCATACTGATTCTCCAGAACCAATTATTCAATTTCAGGACTTTTGGGAGCCAATTGTTAAACATGGACATTAACAGAAATTAAACTATATGAACTATAGTAAAGTAAGTTACATTGAAAACATGGGCACTGAATACTCCAAATTTTCACTTCCTAATAATTTTACTACATTTACTGTTATCCATTCTGTTGTTATTTATAGCTATTGCATGTATATGTTAGAAATACTATATAATGACATACTACGCGCATAGCTTCCCAGCCCCATATTCAGTGATATGATGTCAGCAACTTCAAATCATCCATGGTGAGAGTGGTGTGCTGGTAAATGGTTAACAACCAGTTCTTCAGAAGGAAAAGATTTTATTTGTAGTTTGTCAATTGCTGTGGTATAAATATTCCCACAATAGCTAACCAGCTTATAAAACTCCTGAAAATTTGGCAATTTCCTCTGGTACACTTGGAGTTGGCTCCAATACAGTGAAATTTTTGGTGCCAGAAATAATAAAGCTGGCAAACATTGACAATTAGGTTTTTATTGTTTTGTTTTCTGTGGTTTTTATTATCATTACTATTGCTTATTATTATTATTATTATTATTATTATTTTTTATTATTTGGGCTATTTGAAGGCAACTATTAAACACATCCCGGCACAGCATAATGTCAGATTGTTTCTGAGGCCCAGCTTCTCCTTTTCTGCCTTTGACTTAGGTGGTTTTCAAGACCAGAGACTATCCTTAAATCCGAGGTAAGCAAACCATGCCTCCACCTGACCTGCAGCCTGTTTTTGCATTGCCCTGGACCTGAGAATGTTTTCTGTTTTGTTTGACATTTAAAAAGGGTTGTAAAATAAAACAAAGACTGTGTGGCAGGGAACTTATATGGCACATATGGAGGAGCAAAATTTGCCCCCCCCCCATGTGTGTCTCTGACATGCAGATTATTTTAGGGTGATTATTTTTAAGAAACAAGAGACTCAAAGTTTTTCTTTTTGCCTCCCTCCTAACTGCCTAAAAGAATTAGAGGACCTGTTCCAGAAGGGAGCTATCACTATAGGTAACTATAGTATAATAGGAATTGGGTATGGTAGGGAGGAACCTAGCAAGGCCTGTTTGGTCAAAATCCTCTTTATGTCCCTTTGTTTCTGGATGGCCCAGCAAAAATTTGTTTACCAAACATTTACTCTGTTCTTCCTCTGAATTGCGTTCCTTCCCTTGGAAGCCCCAGCCCCCATCCCCATCTCCTTAGTCCAGAATGATATATATACCTGGTCTTGCCTGTCTTTGGAATCTCTTGTGTTTATGCGGATTCCCCATACATATGTAGTCAAATTTGATTTTCTTCTGTTAATCTATCTCATGTCAATTTAATTCTTAGACCAGTCAGAAAAAAAACTTGAAGAGTAGAAGAAAATTTGTCTTCCGTAACACTTACAAAATTTGCAATATTTGATATCTGGTCATTTAAGAAATATGTTGCCGGTCTTAGTCCATTTCCTTATTCTCAAATTTCTGTCTGGACTATAATTTTGGTTCTTCTCTCAAATATCAGTAATTCCAGGTGAATGATACGGCATCATAATTCTGTCTCACACTTGTTGGTTTCCACCAGCTATTGTATCTGCCCTGCCTGGTATCGTTTCAGGCCCAAGTGCTATATAATTCCTAAGTATTTCTCCTGACAAAAACACAGCCTTGGAAACAAACTAGGTGCTCAATTTTTAAAATATTTAACCAGGTAGGAGTTGAATCATCTTCTAGAGAGAATGATAATGAGTGGAACAACCATGCAGAGAAAAGCAGGTAGTGGAGTCTCATGTAGAGAAAGTACTTTTGTCACCAGCTAGACCCCAAAACCTGATCTTGACTGCCCACGAGCTTTTACCCACCAGACTTTGCCCCACATTTTTTCTCAAGCTCTTCTTTCCAGCTTCTCTCTTAACTTAGGTAAAAGACCCAACAGGCACAGCATCCACTGACAGAAACCAAAATTATCCCTTCAAGCAATAACAACTGCTCTGAAAAACAGCTGCAGCTGGCCCAGACCAGCCAGACCAGTTTGAGTTCAACCCCCTACTCACATCTCCACAGAATGGACCATGGAGTGACCAACGGAATAACCGACAGTTACCTTTACGTCATTATATAATACTGGAATCTCTGCCCAACATGGAGCACAAGGCTCCTTGATGTAACATACAATGTATGCATAGGACTGTTTCCTTAAGGCACATGTGAGACCTTATGCCCACCTCTACACATGACGACAAGATTCCCCTTTCTGAGTATGCATCCTAACCTAAAGGAACTGATTCACCCTTGCTCTGGGAGTTACAGCTTTAGAAGTCAATTCTTGTGGTATCTTTAGTTGCTACGAATTAAGTTTCCTTCGTGTGGCAACCCTACCTGTTTTAGTTTCTACCCGTAACTCACCAAGGAGTGAAGTCACATTAATTCCATTACCATTTGGCTCATTATTTTCTAGTGTCCTCACTCATTTAATTATTAGAAAGCACAATTCTGACACTAGAACATGGTGCTGAGTAAAACAGAGACAAACCCACTCACAGGAGCCCCCAACTCCTGGTTCTAGACGTATGCATCAGTATTAGCTGTAATTTTTACTCTGGTCATTGACAAAGCAGACTTTTCTTCTAAAAATCCTCTCTCCGTGACCCAGCCTGTTGTGAAATAAATTATGGTTCCATGCCGGTTTATTTATGCCATTATAATTATATAAAATATAATTATATAATTATGTTATATATTAATATATTTATTATATAATGTGTGCTAGTTTTATTTTATATATATGTAATATATATTATACACATATATGTAAAATATGTGTAATTTATATATTACATATGTTCATTTTTATTATATATAATTTGTTATTTTACATATAATTTAAATATATTTTATTATATATATAATTTGTGTTTTATTATTTCAACTATGTATGATAGATATTCTGTTGGTGAGTTTCTTAACTTAAAATAATTTTACTTCTTTTATACCTTGAAACACAATTTATCTTTGGGAATGCTAGTCAAGAAATGTTTCAGCTCTATAAAGTAAGGCAACTACAGACTCTTATTAAGAACTTAAAATTTTGAATAACTAAAAATGGGTTATATTCATCATAACAATATGTAAAATAAAGTTTACAATCCTTAATTTTTTCCTAAAAGTATTTATAATTTTTAGATATATACAAACTGTTTAAGACGTTCTATGATACCATTATACTGTAAATTTATATCATTTTTATGTGCAGATTTTAATGCACAGATAGTTTTCATTTGTAGGGTATTTTCCACCCTCTGTAGGATTTTTCCAATATAAGTGAAATAAGTTGTATCTAAACTCACACAAGATTACATGAAAAAAATACTTTGATAGAGAGGCAAAGAGGAGGAGTGGGAAAGATGGGCAGTGATTGATGGTCAAATAGCATTTCCTGTTTCCATTTCATTAACTTTAACCTGTATTGAATTGCACTTACAATGCAGTTAAGGCTCGCATGGGGTCTTCCAGGTGACTGCTTAGGAGCTCAACTACCGAAAGGATTTACCAATGACATGTCATTTTGTACTTTGACATACGGCAGAATTTGATTTTCAATCAACTTAGTGCAGAAGACTTGTCTTAAAATTGCTGACAATTCTGATTTATTTTCATGGGTTAGCAACTGCCTATTTCTTTGCTTCCTGCTGTGTAGCATCCTTCTTAAATTTATTTAATCTAGGAATATGCTTTTCTGACTCCTTCATTTCTTTCTAATCACTCTGAGTTCTTCTCTAAAGTCCTATAATAATAGTCCTGTCCTGAAACAATAATCCCCTTTGTTCACACTGCTTTCCCATCTCAGAACTCTTAAACCATTATTTAAAGCTTTTAGCACATGTTGCTTGCAGTATCTAGAAAAAATTTTTCTTTGCATTTTTATCTTCACAAATAGACTTTAATTCTTTAAACACCATGAATCATGATTTATGCTAATTGTGGGTCCTGTATCTCATAAGCTCTTGTGGACATTATCAACACAATATATGTAGGGGAAAAAATAATTTTCCCTCTATAATTCTGACTTCTTAGCTGAGACTACTGTAATAAAAGATTAACAGAAAAAAAATAGAAGTTTATTAACATGTATATTTCATGTATACATGAGAGATATCCAGGGAAAAATGAGTAACTCAAAGAGGTGGCTTAGAATTCAAACTTAAATACCATTTTAATTAGGGAAACAGAAGAGAGATCCTCATGGAAAAAAAAGACTTTAGGAGGGATGAATGGGCCCTTAGAAGAATAGATGGGAAGTATGATACTTTGTGACAGAGCTTGTCTGGTTGGTGATTTCCAGCCTCCTTTTTTGTGCTAAAAGTCAATCTTGCCTGTCTGATGAAACTCCCTGGGAGGGAATCTATGACAATTGAGTTCCTTTTTTAAGATCAGTCTTTAGGCAGAAAAGAGGAGTTCAAAGAAAGGCTCTCCTTGCATTTGCTGCTTTTTAAGTGCCTGTAGTTCAAAATAATCAATACGCCAGCATGACATATTTTAGGGTGAAATATTCTGCTCCTCTTCACATACTTCATGAATGAATAACAGGATCTTTGAAGCGCAGTCTCCAAATATTCCATTTAAGAAATTCCATTCGGTCATTTGAATATTCTTAATTAACCTGCAAAAATTGTGCTGGTACTCATTTTTTAAAAAATATTTTGTTTATTTATTTGACAGAGAGGCAGTGAGAGAGGGAACACAAGCAGGGGGAGTGGGAGAGGAAGAAGCAGGCTCCCAGCAGAGGAGCCTGATGTGGGGCTCGATCCCAGAACGCCGGGATCACGCCCTGAGCCGAAGGCCGACGCTTAACCGCTGTGCCACCCACGCGCCCCTGGTACTCATTTTATATACATGAAAGTCTTAGAATGCTCACAGCATAAAGGAAAAGCCATGATTATAACCAGAGTTATAATAGGACGGCAAAGGTAGAACTGTTTGATACATTATATTTTTAATACCATTAAGTAAATTTCTTTTAGTTATAATTTATAATTTTAAAATTATTTTGTGAATAAATGTCAGGGACGTTAGAAATCATATTCTTCAGTAAATACATTTAAACACTTCACTGAGCAAAATTTCCGAGTATATATAAATACAAATGCACAAAGAGAGATGTCTATTTTTTAAACTTCCTGACTGGCCATAATCCTACATATATTTTTGAGAAATATTTAATGAGGCAACCAAAAGGGATGCTTTTGTTTAAAGAATAATGGTTAAATAATGACATTCTACTCTAAGCATAAACAAACCAACATATACACAAATCATATATTTGGAGATGGAAAAATATCTAGTAGGAGCAATATCAAGTAAACTGGTCATTTTATAAATAAAACAAAAAAGAATCAATGAATGTACTTTGTCTATTGTTATTCAGATATAGGGTTAAAACTAGAAACCGTATGTCCTTATTCAGAGAGTTTCCTATTACTCTTTATCTCTGTCCCTCTCTCTTCTCCTTCTCCTTTTTTACCTAAATGAATAAAAGTGAACACTACATGTGTCATTATCTGAAGTATGGAATTCATAAAATACAGAGGCCTGTTCTACTATGTATAAGATATACAATAGAAACCTAGAGATATTATTCGTCAAGCTTATCCAATGATTAAGATGACAGAATGAAAAAATTTTTCTAACATCAGCCAATGATTTGATTTTTTAATGCTCCTGAGAAGCAAGTTTTACCAACTGAACACACGTGTGAACAGTCAACTCAATTTTTTAACTGTTAAGAAATAAAAATAATAGCAGTACAACCACAGAAGTTATTTAATTTTAACCTGGCATAAAATTTCCTGACATTTATTTAATTATTTCTAAATTGAATGAAAGGAAATTATGCAAGGGGCAAATTCATTTTTGAGCCTAAATGTTTTCTGCACTTAGGAAACAAGCTTGACAGTATGGCAAGTTTTTTTTTTTTTGTTTTTTGTTTTTAATGTGGACATCTGTCTCTCTATTCTGGAGAACATAAATACAGCCCACATGGTATGTTCCAGATGGTGAGCTTTTTCAGTTACCATGGCCCAAATACACTGCTGAGGTGAAACGGCATCCCTCTTCTTGCTGTATACTATAGGAAGTGAGGAGCTGAAACTTTCACAATTCTATATGAATGACAAAGAGATGTACTGTTTACATTTTCAAGTGTTTGGGATGTTTTCTTCTTATATGTTGTATTTAAATATTGTCTATAATCTTCCCATATTTAAAATGCTATTAGTGGCTATGGATGGCACATTTTCTTGCATAATATCCCTTCATTCCCTTGATGTTTTCTAAATAGATAAGAGATCATTTTCAAGCATATGGATTCTAATCTTATAGCAACGTTTGGCGTTTTGGAAAGCCATATCATAAATTGCTAAATGAAAATGAATCACCAAATTTATACAGTAATTGGAGTAAAGTATTACAATCTGTGTCGTCAAAAAATGCCTCCCTTAAGAAATACCTAACTTCTTACAGAAAACTAGTCAAGGATATCTATAACTGAATGAGGAAGGACATTTATGGGAAAAAAATGCTTTGCAAAGCATTTCATTTGCAGTGCTGGCATTCATGGGCTCTATCAAGGGTTCTATTCCCTTTGAAATTTCTAGGTTCTGAGCTTAAGCATCACTGATCCAAGAGGAAGATCGAAGAAATAACGCACCAACAGTTACCAACTACACTCATCTCATATAGGTGAGTAAACGCTGAGGATATAGGCATTCTTTTTTTTTTTTTTTTTTTTTTTGGATATAGGCATTCTAAACACAGGTGAGAAGGTAGGTCTTTTGCAGGAAAGAATTGTAAAGTACATACATAGTGAACTATTCTCCCTGATTACAATACATGGGTTCTGTCTATTTAATTTTCCCTGTCTATGCTCCAAAGAAAAAAGTACATTACCACAGTGAGGCTACGAACAAAAGAAACTTGTTTGGAAATAAAATTGTGGTCAGGGACTTGAACGTTCAAGAAAGCTAATTTTCTTCAGGTTATAGATATTTGAAATGAGAGAAAACTATATGTAAAAGTGTATGCCTATCTATATACATTCAGATTTTATGCCATAAATATATTCATCCTGGGCCATAAGTTTGTAAAATATTCTTTGGATTTAAATTGTTTTTTAAATAAATTAGAAATCTTGTCTATAAAAAAGTCCAAGGTATTTATCTCTATATATGTACTATTATTAACCTAGCTAGTTAAAATGCAGTTATTTAGACTTAAGGTTAATAATTTTTGTGATATCTTCTAGATTAAAACTTGAATAAAATCTGGAAAAACTTTTGAAAAAGAATTCTGAAACTCCTTGATGCAAAATTTGTATTCATTTCAGACTGCTTAGCTTGAGGATTCTTGCATTGCAATGCTCAATATTTGTGCATAACGTGCTTCAATTTAAACCCGTATTGCAAGCCTAATAGACTTCTAATGATACGCCACACTACAGATTCCCAAGGAATCTAAAAAAAAAAAAAAAACAAAAACAAAGAAACCAACTTCTAGAACTAATAAGTGAATTCAACAAAGTCACAAAATTCAACCAGGTCACAAAATGTCAGATAAGCATTCAAAACAATCAATTGTATTTCTGTAACTTACAATGACAATACGGGCACCAAAATTAAAAATACAGTACTATTTACAATTGCTTAAAAAAAGTACATAGGTATAAATCTCACCAAACATGTGTAGGGTACTTATGCTGAAAACTACAAAACACTGATGAAAGAAATCGAAGTCCAAATAAATGGACAGAAATAATCTTTCATGGATTGGAAGACTCAACATAGTAAAGATGCCAATTTTTCCCAAATTGTTATATTGGTTTAAAGTGATTCTTATCGAATGCCCAGCAAGATTTTTTTTTTTAAGTTATAGATGAACTTCTACTAAAATTTATATGTAAAGTCAGAGGTACTATAATAGATTAACAATTTTGAAAAATAAGAATAAAGTCAGGGAAATACCTTTATCCAATTTCAAGTGCTATTATAAAACTATGGTAATCAAGACTTTGAGATCGGTGAATGGATAGACACATAGATCAATACAGTGATATACAGGTATCCCTTGCTCTTCAAAAGTTTGCATTATGCCATTTCACTCTTACAAAAGACACACATTACTATCTGTTTTCACAACCAAAAGAAATCTGAAGAGGATAGTCACTTTCATAAGACAAAAAAGCAATAATAGTATTCAGCATGTGTTTTGCAGTAAGCTGGTGTAAGGGCAGCAGGTACCCTGAGCTGAGAAAGGGGCCCCGCCCAGCTCCCTCCCTGGGACCTACACTCAGCATCTCAGCATCAAGCCACCATAGGCTTTGGACTGCGTCTGTGAGCATCTGTGCTTTCTCTCCACTTATTTTGTGCATCTGTTAGCAAGATGTGTCCTAAGTTATCAGAAAAGCTGAAGAGGAGTTATATCTGGGTCAGGGAACGCTCAAAATTTTTCCTCATAATGGTATTTGCTTCTTTGCTTTATGTCATTTCAGCTTATGAAAAATTACATAGGAATGCTCTACTTTTGGATAGCAGGGGAAACCTGTAGAGAATGCAGTTAGAAACTAACGCAAAGCTGCCAAACTGATTTTGAGATAAGTGAAAAGCAATCCAATTCAGGAATGAGAGCTTTTGAACAAATGGTGCTTGGTGAATTGTATAACCATAAACAGAAGAAAAAGAGAGGGGGGTAGTGATGGAAAGAGAGGAAGGAAGGAAGGAAGGAAGGAAGGAAGGAAGGAAGGAAGGAAGGAAGGAAGGAAGGAAGGAAGGAAGGAGATACATAGGCAGGCAGATATCTGATCATATTTTTGAATGATAAAATGGCAGAGAAATAAGATTGATAGCATAATTAATATAAATACATATATATGCATATATACATAGAGACAGATACAAGTTGAATATTTTTATATTTACCTGTGCTTTGCATATGAAGAATACACAGAAAGAATTGGGCAAGTAGAATCAGGAGAGAGAATTGGAGAACTGTGCTTTCAAACCACACAGGTATGATTACCAGAAAGAAAACTGTGGCATTTTTAAAGAGGCAATCCCCTACAGTCAGCTGTCCATATAAATCTGTTAGGATTGAATGAGAGCTTCCTCTAAGCCTAATAATGCTTTGCTGTTTTATCAGCCCCTGCCAACATTTTATCTCAAATTAACCTTGAGATCCTACCCACATTTGTTTCCTAAAACTGTTAAAGTTGACTTTTTAAGTTGCTAGTGACAGAAAGGCTACTCAAATCAGCTTAAGTAAAAAAGAGAACCTCAGTGGCTCCATAATGGAAGGTAAACTTTGCTCCAAGAGCCATGAGTCCTCTTTCTTTCTGCTTTTGTTTGATCTGGGTTCTGATCACTCTCCTAACAGAGATGGTCCTCCTTCAAATGGCAAAAGGAGTTAGTGACCCAGAAAAAAGAGAGAACTCTCCTCTTGCCACTGCATTAGGTTTACATTTCAGGGAAGGTCTCTGATTGGTCTGACATGGAAACAAAGCTTATGCTTTTTAAAATTATTTTTTTAAAGATTTTATTTTTAAGTAATCTCTATACCCAACATGGGGCTCAAACTTACAACCCTGAGGTCAAGAGTCATGTGTTCTTCCAACTGAACCAGCCAGGTGCCCCACAATGCTTATGCTTTTTGACACGAGATTTGCCTCAGAGCAGTGAGATAATACCATTAGTCCAGATCCTAGGGCAGAAGGAGCTGCCCAAAGAAGTGAGGAAGAAAGGACTGCGCTGTTGTCCTTCGTAGCTGGTTTGGCATCTTTGCCTCTCCACTCTGGTGTCTAGTTTGGCCCACTGTTTTCTTCAACTCAGGACTCATCATGACACTAATCATTAAGGGCTATGATAAGAAGTAACTGAATAAAACATGTATTGAATTGAATTGGAATTTGTCGGTAGTTCACATTTGGTCCATCTCCAAGGGAAGCATATCACTGTGAAATGGCACCAAAATTTTATATATTATATATTTTACATATTACATATTGCCTCCACATTTAACATCATTTTCCCCAATAGGTGCTCAAAAATAACCACAAATAAATGAGTAAATTTACCAAAAAACATTGTTTGCTGGCAGTCTGTTTGTTTATGCAAAATGTATGAAACAGAACTCCCTCATGTTCTATAAATGAACTTTTTATGGCCTTGAAACTAAGCAACTCCTTTTTGTAAGTGGTAAATTACTCTTTATACTTCTCAGAATCTGTTCAAATCAGTATCTGACATGTATCAGAAGCATGGTAAGTTCTAGAAAAAGATCATATATACACTGATCAAAATTTAGTAGCACAACTAAGAAGGGTATATGGTTAAAATGGTTTAAAAAAAAACCTCTGTTGTGTAAAATACAGGACTCTGTCAACAGATACCCTTGGGGTGTGACATTTTAGACTCCCTGAAACTAAATATACCTTAACTTGAAACGGATTTTAAAATAGAAACCTCCTTACAGGGGTGCCTGGGTGGCTCAATCATTAAGCGTCTGCCTTCGGCTCAGGGCGTGATCCCAGAGTCCTGGGATCGAGCCCCACATCAGGCTCCTCCACTGGGAAGCCTGTTTCTTCCTCTCCCACTCCCCCTGCTTGTGTTCCCTCTCTCGCTGGCTGTCTCTGTCAAATAAATAAAATCTTTAAAAAAAAAAAAAAAAAAAAACCCTTACAGTGAGTCCTTGCCTATTCACCTCTCTTCCTTAATTCCTACACTTCCCTTATGACTATGTCAAGAATAGAGTATCTCCTACCACTGACATTCCAAGGAATCACTTGGCTTACTATTGCAAAAGAATAGGTATAAAGATACGCACTTCAACTTAGCCGGAATCAGGTATAAAACGTAAATATCAAAAAATGCATACTGTCAACATAGCTATTTTGTTAAGCCCTTTATGTTATCTGGAAAAATCTGTTATTGTTATTGGCTTTCAAAATGGAGACAAGTATAATTTAAAATTTAATGTATTTAATGATTTTAAAAATTACACTACTGTCTTTCCACCTCCATGTCCTCCTTTTTGAAAACGCCAACATCTGTTAATTTTCATTCTTCTCATTTCGGTGTTTCATCACTCATTTTGTATGGGGAAGGGTTTTAAATATTAACATGGGTCAAATTGTTATATGTGACTGATGATTAGTTAGAAAATTAATTCTTTACAGATTTATCCCCTCACAAATCTTTCATGATAATTAACAGTCTCAATTGTCAAATACTGTCAACCAGTAAATCATGGCATCAAGAATTTGAAAATTACTCAATATGAAAATCATTATTTCACATGGTATATTACTTTCCTGTGATACGTTTCCTGAGTAATGGATTCCCATAGCTTGTTGATGTATATAAAATATGACTAACACTTTTAGGATAGATCATAGATAGCTAGAACGTAGACTTTACTTAAGCAATTCAAAACCTTATGTGAAAGTTTTTGGTTAATATTTGAATTGGTTACTCATAATTTTGCATAAGATATGAATATTGTTTAAATTAACATAGTTACTATTTAAACTTATCAAAAATGCCAACATCATATCTAACGGTAATCATAGTAATGATGAATTTGGGATGTCAGAGCCAAGTGGATATAACAAAAAAAAATGAGGTGAATATTTATTAATGATTTATTGTACACTAAATGCTATTCTTCGTATATTATATATATTATTACATTTAATATGATGTTATAATGCAGGTACTATTTCATCCCATTTTACACATGAGAAAACCTGAGAAGCTGTGTAAACTAATAAAAGAAAGTTGAAGATAGTGAATAATAAAAACTGGATTACAACACAGAGTCTGGCTTCCGCAGCCCGCTCTATGGTATCAGTTCTACTGACAGTCACATATATGAAAATGTCCAGCCTCTTAAAAAGAATAATCATTTATTAAAATTGATTAATAATTCAGGCATTACTGAATTATTCATTTAATAATTATTAAATGAATAATTTATGTATTATTTTTAGATGATCCAAGTCTTTATTTAAAATCAATCAATACAAAAGCCTTGTGGCTTTTGCTGTTTTCTAGTTAAATCAACTGATTTACTAATTATACTGTTTGAATTATACATGCTTATACAATGCATGTATATCCATATTGCAAAATACTGTTTTTCCCATTTTTTTTAATCATCAGCTTTTAACTTCTTGTTTGTTGTATGCATGTGATTATTAGAATATTCTATATGAGAATTTGTTGAGGGAGCTTATCTTTTAAATTTTTTTTTAAGATTTTATTTATTTATTTGACAGAGAGAGAGGCAGCCAGTGAGAGAAGGAACACAAGCAGGGGGAGTGGGAGAGGAAGAAGCAGGCTCCTAGCAGAGGAGCCAGATGTGGGGCTCAATCCCAGAACGCTGGGATCAGGTCCTGAGCCGAAGGCAGACGCTTAACGACTGAGCCACCCAGGCGCCCGGAGGGAGCTTATCTTTTTAACTGATAAATTTTGACTCTTTAAATCTCCATTAGAAGAAAGTAACTTCTGTTATATTCCTCAAAAGTCAATACATTTTGACATCTTGATAATTCAAAGTTTGAAGTTAACTGTTAAAGCTACATGGGAATTATTTCTACATCTGTTCATACTTACAGTAAGGTAAAATAAATTATTTAAAAAATATTTCTATCTTTAGTTTATGTATATTTCCAAATCCCTAATCCAAATATTTTACTTCTCTTTGTTGCAAGTTTTGCACTGCTCATTTTAAATGCCTAAGACAACTGTTTGACAATTTAATAACAAACTTATATTCATTTTCCTTAAATAAATTATATTATAAATATAAATCATGACCTAAGCCTTAAACTGATATTAAAGCAAGCAGATAAACTTATTTGTTTACTAAATCTTATTATTTGTCTAGAATTCCACAGTTAAAATCATTAAAACCATTTATTTTCATCTTTATAATTTTATTTTTTAAAAGATAATTTTTGTTTAACACAGTTTTATGATTAAGTCAATATTTATTGACTAGTAGTATTTGTCAGGCATAGGCTAGGAGCTGAGAACACAGAAATGGCAAAATATAACCCTAACCTAGAAGAATCTGGAAGAACTACTTCAATGTAGTAGTGAAGCAGAAAGGACAAGAATTATTACAGTTTAACTGAATGGGAGATAAAACAAGAAATGGTAAAGTATTAGGAAAACACATATTTCTGTTTAAAAGTGTGGAAAGTATCTCATGAGCAGTCTTTTAAAAGGATAGATTCCTAGTGGAAACTGTGCTAGGGCAGTCACACCAGAGATTTAATTTTAGTCAATGCTCATATATGCTAATCCTTCCATCAAGACCATTGGCTTTCTTTAAATAGCCTATAGAAGTGCCATCTGGATGAGAGTTCATGAAATTACTCATTGTTATCTGTCATGCCTATCTGTCAGCTATCAGGGTCCGGAAGTGGAACTTTTGTGGTTACACGTGTGCAGATACTATCCACCACACACACATGTACATGCAAGCATGAAGACTCACGTTTTTAGGTCCTGAGATTTGATTTTGGTTGTAATATTAAACAAGATAGAATGAATGAAAACAAACGGGACTGCAGTTTTGCTTGTAAACACATAAGCACCTATTGTAATTAACTTACATGGAGATAGAGACAGATTTTCCCTTTGGTACCTATGTAAATCAAGCAAAAATTAGCTATGATAAAATCTATTTCTTAACATTCATATGTAAATTTAAAAATCAAGGATTTAATGAGAAATCATTTTAATATAAAGCAAATATTACTGGCATTGAGAACTTTCTAGAGAATTAATGTTTAGAAATAGCCTGAAAGCAAGTACCAAGCTGCTTTTTAATTAAATGGAGGAGTTAAAGGAAGGAGTTTGAAAGCATCATGTTCAGAAATGACTTCATGAAATAAATTATTGGTAATCTTGGATGAATAAGTTAAAGGAGGAAAAAGCCAACTAATATAACAACAATATACAAAAACATCCAAGTTTCTTTCTTACTTCTTCACTACTATCTGCAAATACACAATCCAAGATAAAACAACTTTGACACAAAAGAATAATACCAAGAAGAGCTTATTATTTGGATCAACTGCTTTAAAAAGGTAACAGGAAAAAAATTAACATTTCAGTGTAAGATCAGATGAATGACAATTTCATGAAGTTTATAATAAGGATCGTATTGGCTATAATAAATGTGTTTGGACATTATATTTGGGAAATATGTAAATGTATCTGGATACAAACAAATATACAGTTGCTAATTTAAACAACTTCAATAAGAGTTCATAAATTTAATAAGGCTAGACTGTTGTCTGATATTGTAAAATGTGTAGAAGCATCAGTGGTATATCGAAGTCACAGTCATAGATGGTCATAGAATCTGAACATCAGTGCAGGAGTTGTCCAATTTGCATAACCATAAAAACCTCGACTGATTTGTGACTGCAGAATCATCATATGTGTCTTAAGCATATTTAGGAACATATTTACAGCCAGTAAAGGTGCAAAAAGCAATACTACTCTTTGGAGAACCAACCATTAAAAAGGAGCCCTCCACTACAGAGTTTAAAACTCCTAGCTTTGATGGTCCAGTGTCACCTGCTGTCACTGCAGATGTGTATGTGAGGCCTCCTGCTCTCTCAGCTTGAAGGCTGAGTCTCAGCCTGAGGCAGAGCCATATCGTTTGATGGGATGCTCTCCACAGTGGTAGCATAGCAGCTTTCAAAGTGAGAAAAAGATCATCTGTATTTTTAAGCCAACGAATGGACTAGAAATCCACCTAGGAATGAGTGTATAAAAGAAGGATCAATCTATGTAATTGAAAATTTTCATATTGTGTATATTTGTCATGTTGACTATTTCTATAATAAATATAAATAAAGTGGAAGGACTCCTGTGGCCACTTTCCACTTACTACACTTAAGCGATGGAGCAAATGTAACATGGTTCATTATAGGTATTGGCTGTCCTTTGCAAAGCTTTGCTCGATACCTTACTTCTAAGAACTTAGTTCTCATATCTGTTCAAAAAGAAATTAAAAATCAAATATTCCTAAAAGAAGGATTCCAAAATATTTCTGATACTAAGTAAATAAAAAATAATAACCTTCAGGACTTTCCAATGTTTTCTGTCCATAAGAAAAAGGAAAAAAATGTATACAGATAGGAAAGCAAAAAATGCAACCCTCCTTATAGAAAGATAACAAATGTTCTACTAAAATAACTGAGTCTAGCAAGACTACATAAGGTCACCATAAAAATTAATCATACTTTATATGTTGGTAACAGAGCTGGAACTTTAACAAAATACGATTTAAAATATCACCAAAAGCATGAATTTAAGGTTACCTTTTTAAAAACATATGCAGGAACTCTCCTTCAAAAACTATGACATATTACTGAGAGAAATTAAGTAAGAGCTAAATAAATAGAGATATGCCACTTTCACCATTTGGAAACCTCAATATTGTTAAGAGGTTGATCCTCCCAAATTGATCTGCAGATTTATTACAATCAAAATCAAAATTATTCCAACATCTTCTTTTTAAATAGAAATTTTCAAGTACATTTTAAAACTTACATGTAACTTGGACTTAAAATACTAAAAACAAATTTTAAGAAGATTAATGAAGCTTGAACTTTCACATTATCTAATTTTAAGAATTACTATACAAGTACAATCAAGAGAGTGTTATTGACAAATTGTTAGGTAGATCGATAGACCAGAATAGAGTACAGAATTAATTCCAAACGTATCTAGTCAATTGATATTTGACATCATGCCAAAGTAATCTAATAGGGAAAGGGAGGGTATTTGTTTTTGTTTTTTTAACAAACAGTGCTGGGAAATTAGATAGCTTTATGTAAAAGAATGAACCTTGATCCTTTACCCATACTATAATAAAATTAACTCAAAATATTAGAGTTAAGACTATAATACTTCTGGAGGAATATATAGCAGGAAATATTTGTAACCATTACTTAGGCAAAGATTTCTTAGGATAGAAACTTATAGGTTTTATAGAAATAAAGGACAAAATTAGCAATATGAAAACTAAAAACTTCCATTCTTAAAAAAATACTATTAAGGTTTTGAAAAAAGAAGCAACAGACTGGAAGAAAACAGTTTTTAAAACTCCTTTTTGTAAAAAGCCTATATTTATAATATTTAAAGGAATCTTAAAACTAAATAATACAAAGAAAACAACCTAGGGGGCAAAGGTTTGAAGAGTGCATCACCAAAGAAGATATATGAATGGCCAATCGGTACAAAAAAGATGTTCAAAAACTGTGGTCATCAGTGAAAGGCAAAAAAAAAAAAAAATTGATAATACATCACTATACATTTATTAGAAAAGCTAAAACATAAAAAAAATTTAAATATAAAAACAACACCTGACAATCCCAAGTGCTGACAATGATGTAAATAAACTAGATTTCTCATACATTACTGGTGGGAACACAAGTGGTATAGCCATTTGGGGGGGAAAAAAAAAGGTTAGTAGGTTTTTACAAACAATATATGGCGCTATAGCCCTACCCCTAAATATATATATACCTAAGGGAAATGAAAATTATGTTCACACAAAAGTCCGTATGGCAATATTTACATGAAATTTATTCATCATTGCCTAGAAGTAGACAAACTTTTGTGTGACTTCATTTATATAATATTCTGGAAAGTTAAATTTACTGGCACAGAACAGGAGTTGGGGGGTGAGAATTAACCACAAAGGTGTCATATAAGGAAATTTTTAGGGTGATGCTGTTGTTTTGGATCGTGGTGGTAGATAATAACTCTAGCCCTAGGTCTGACTGCATATTTGTTAAAAATCGTGGAATTGTCTGCCACAAACAATAAACTATGCTACATAAAAATTAAAAACCAAATCATTCAAGGGTATCACAAGAAGGACTGCATATTGTGGCAAATGAATCTAATTATATTACAAGTGTATGATAAACTCCATCAAAAGGTAGGAATTAAGTAGCTGACCTAAGAAACTCCAAAAAGCAGTGTTGTAACTGGACACTATGAGATGAAAGACAAAAAAAGTTTACATAAATACTGTATTCTAGGGTTTTTTTTTTTTTTTCTCAAAGCAGTACTGGTTAGCAATTAAGAAACAATCTGACTTATATACTGAGGTTGAAGACAGGAATATAAAAAGGTGTAAATGATGAGCCAGCCATTTCACCCTCTGAGAAAGAAGTTAGAAAGCTTACGGGAAGGAAGGATAGAATAAATCCTGTGGTCCTGGATCAGAGTAGAAGATATCAGTATCAACTCATGTTCATCTTAAAATATCTGCAAACGTAGAGACACAGAATTAAACACAGTATTTTGTAGGCAAGACTGTCCACACAGTGTATTTCCTAGCTCTTCTCTGGAGACAGACCAGAAGCAATGACACCCCAGTAGAAACTGGTACACCCACTGCCCAGATCTTAGCTTCCAAATGTCATAAGCCACCAGAAGGACCTAAAGCTCTGAAGACAAGTGTCTACTTTTAAGGCTGGAGCAAAGGAAATACAGGATAATCCAGAATCTTCTTGTAGCTCCAAAAAGTCACGAAGTACTTAAAAGTGAAATTGGGGCAATATCAAATGACACGGAAACTAACTTGAAAGAGCTCCTAATGGACCTAATGTAACAGTCTAATGTGGGGGGATCTGCCTCCACTCACAATAGACATACTAAGAATCCCTAGTTTTAAAAATCTACCAGAAACATTTGAAAAGAATTAGTTATGAATTGAAAATATAAAAGTTGAAAGTCTGCAAAGTATATATGCATTATAAACACTAGGTTAGTTCTATGGCTATCAATTGCTTAGCCCTACTGGGTAATGCATATGGACCTGTACTGAACTCCTTGAGGCCAGATAAAATAACCTGCCTTCTCCCACAAAACTCCTTATAGTACCTCAAAAAAAATGACAATTTTTGCATTTTATATAGAAAATTTAGATTATTTTACACACTTATTGGCCTGCTCAGTGAAGAAAAGTCACAAAAACTTTAGAAGAAACTTAGAAGTTGTTGAGTTTAATCGTATATATAACGCATAAGTATACTTTATTATACAGTGCAGTACTCAGGCTC
The DNA here is from genome assembly GCF_017311325.1 of Ursus maritimus. Taxonomy (NCBI): domain Eukaryota; kingdom Metazoa; phylum Chordata; class Mammalia; order Carnivora; family Ursidae; genus Ursus; species Ursus maritimus. The sequence continues at coordinate 18,391,984 of NW_024424453.1, read as the reverse complement.
TTCTTGACCATCTCATGATAATCTTTTCTGCTCATTATTAATAGATATTAATGCATGTTTTATTTATCTTGTATCATTATATACATTTTAATTAATTTGAGTTTTATTTAAGGAAAAATGCAGATACTTGTCAAATTCTTACTTTGGTGCCATATAATACTTATAACACGAAATATTTTATAAAGTTTTTTCATAGATTTGATGTCATCTAATCTTTATTTTTATGATGGAAAAAGAGCTTTAAATATTATCCACCATAAAGTATAAAGTAATAATTTTTATTTTTTAAAATATTTTATTTATTTATTTATTTAAGAGAGAAACAGAGATAGAGACTGAGTGTACAAGCAGAGAGGAGAGGAAGAAGCAGATTCCCACTGAGCAGGGAGCTGGGATCATGATCTGAACCGAAGACAAACGCTTAACCAACTGAGCCACCCAGGTGCCTCAAAATAATCATTTTAAAAGGCCCTCTATTGATAAAGGTTTTATTATTATGGTCTCTCCTTCTCTACCCTCCCACCCCACAGCACAGACCTACTCTGGTTTCTGTTTAGTATCACAGTGCTCCTTGTCAACACAAATTAACTCGGGAGGTGAACGGTTTGTTTTTTGTTGTGACTTCTTCAGGCAATAAACAAAAACCCAGAATAAATAAAATCTGAAATACTTATGCTGGCAGGTCTATTGCCATGATTTATGGTCAATGTAGATTTTCCTCTTACAGTAAAGTCTTATGTCGGAAATATTTTGTCAATAACAATATTACACAAAACACAATCATAGTAATATTACTGGAAAAATGTATTGGTGTATAGAAGCAGGCTTTAGTTCATCAAGGAATATTATTATAAAACAGTTTTGGTAAAGAATGTTTAGCTTCGTGTTTGTCAAAGGGAAGGAAGAGCTATTTGAGGCTCAACTTTTTCCTGTTAGCACACATGTATTTCATGCTCTTTGTTATGCTGGCTTTCCATTAAATTTATTTATGCTCCATTGCTCTTAGGAGAAAATAATACTCATACAGAATTTTAGTTGATTTGACTCTAACAAATAGCATTCTGTATTTTCTTCTTTAGTGACGTTCCCATGCTACTGCTTTCCTCATACATAAGAAACTTTAGTAAAACCACCAAATTATGGGGCGCCTGGGTGGCACAGTGGTTAAGCGTCTGCCTTCGGCTCAGGGCGTGATCCCGGCGTTATGGGATCGAGCCCCACATCAGGCTCCTCTGCTATGAGCCTGCTTCTTCCTCTCCCACTCCCCCTGCTTGTGTTCCCTCTCTCGCTGGCTGTCTCTATCTCTGTCAAATAAATAAATAAAAATCTTAAAAAAAAAAAAACCCACCAAATTAGATTTTGACTTTTTATACTACTTATCAGTCATATTTTAACAGTGTTATTGAGGTACGATTGACGTACAATGAATGGCAATACTTAACGTGTATAGTTTTATTTGTTTTAATGCACATTCATAGAACCATCACAATAATCAAGATAATGGACATATCTATCACTTCCAAAAGTTTCCTTGTGTCCTTTTTTTAATCCTCTCTTTGGTCCCTCTTTTCTTCAGGAAAACACTAATCTACTTTCTGTGACTATACATTAGTTTCCATTTCCTATATTTTTAAAAGTAGAGCCATATTATATATTCGTCTTTGCCTGGCTTCTTTCACTCAGCATTATTTGGAGATCGGGACATATCGTGTCATGCAGCAATAGCTTCTTTTTTTTGCTGAATACTATTCCATTATGTATGCACATATCACAATTTGTTTCTTTATGCACATGTTAATGGACATCCAGGTTGATTCCAGTTTTTTACTATATCAACTAAATCTTCGTATGGACATTTACTATTATTTCTCTTCCTAGGTCAATACCCATGAGTGGAATAGCTGGATTACACTGTAGGTACAGGTTTAATTTTTAACAAACTTCCAGGGTATTCATGGAGACTATAGAGAAATTTGAGGAGTAATTCATACGGTCAATGTGATAGCTACAATACCTGTCAAAACTTTACATCTTTTCATGTAACGGAAAGGTGAGAAATTCGTCAGTTATCAGAAGAATGGCTCTATCTCATTAGGGGTAGATATAGCATTGTTTGGTTGTGGTATGGAAGTTCCAATGGTGATAAAAAGATGTATATGGAAAGTGAAAAGCCAAATTAGCAATTTATTACCTCTCAGCTCCAAATTCACCCTTATTTGCCTCCTCTGTGATAATGAAGATAGTCTGTAAAAACTTCTACTTTGTCACCTGGTACAATGTTAACCCTGGTCAATAGAGGACAAACATGAAAGAAGAAGGGTTGTTTTCTTCCTGGTTTCTATGTATCTTGTTTGCTCACTAGGCTCCTGGAAAGTGCTCTGTCTTGCTTACCAGTTTCCTGGGGAGTACCCTTTCTCTAGTTACCATCTCCAATGCTCATGCAATTTATCTTGCCCTAGATTTCTACAGATTAGATTTTTCCAGTGCTTGATTCCTCAGTGCATGCTCCTATCTTTATGTCTACCAAGAATCTGGCTCATTTGACCTTCAAAATATACATCTCTATTGAATAAATAAATGAATAATTCAACATTAGAAAATCTTCAGAGGGGTGCCTGGGTGGCGCAGTCGTTAAGTGTCTGCCTTCCGCTCAGGGCGTGATCCCGGCGTTCTGCGATCGAGCCCCACATCAAGCTCCTCTGCTGGGAGCCTGCTTCTTCCTCTCCCACTCCCCCTGCTTGTGTTCCCTCTCTCGCTGGCTGTCTCTCTCTGTCAAATAAATAAATAATAATCTTAAAAAAATAATAAAGTCCAAATGGTGTTTAAAAAAAAAAAAAGAAAATCTTCAGAGATTTTTATCGCTAGAAGATGGCCCAGTTTGCAAAAAGGAATAGTACCATCTGTTTCCATTTGTAAACTCCATAAATGTTATTTCTCATAAATTAATATTGTAAAAATGGTGTATGTTGTAACTAAGCATACGATTAACGTTAATATCTATGACCAGCAATTAGCAACAAGTCAGACTCTTGGTCATTAGTATTAAAGAACATGGTCACCTTATTGGTTTAAATGAGAATCTATACTTTTATTCTTATTATGGCGATAGTGCCTTCTGTGAGAAGCATCAATTTTAGAAAAGTATGAAAAGGAACAAGACGACATGTTAGAAGGTTATTGCAGATGTCTGGTTACAAACTAATGGTGGCTTAGTCTAGGTTGTACATACCATGGCTAAAAATTAATGAAATACATATTTTAAAAGTAGAGCCATTCATACTGAATGTTGGATGGGTTATAAAAAATAAGGGAAATAAGACAGATAGAGCTAACTCAGATCTGTGGCTCAAGTAAATGTGCAATTGACTAGAATGATAAACACAGGAAGAAGGGTGTGTTTGAGTGGGACAGGACTTTAAGATTTCCATTCTCACTTTGCTAAGTTTAGATAGCTAAAACACATCCATGTGAAAATATCACAATGTAGTTGGAAGTACCAGAGCAGTTCTCAGAGTTGAGCTCCATAGGGATATGAGTTGCGAGAGTATTCATGGTGTAGCTGAAACATTTACTGCTCACCAAAAATCTATGTGTTCTCCCGATTTACCAGCCCTCCTGGATTTAGGCAGGGGTGATTAGTTATGCTGAAGGGCTGTGATTGAAAATCATATATGTCATTTTCAGACCAAATCTGAAAAGACAATGTGTGACCATTTAGCTCGTCCTTTGCCCTGCTAACTCCGATGGCTAAGTTTTCATATGATGCATTAAAATATGTTAGACTGTTCACCAGCCTATTTTCCCAAATGACTATTAGGTTTTATATTGTCTATTAGAATCAATTGAAAACATCAAGAGAATACCTGAATATGTAGGTCTAGAGTTCAGAATAGAAGTCCAATCTAAAGATATACATTTGGAAATCATGAACATATAAATGTTTTTAAGTGTTGATAAAGATTCTTTGATCAAACCTGAGTCAATGTCTTAAATATCCTGGACCTATATGTGCACTGCTTGTAAATCTAGTTTTAGCAAAACCCTGCTAATTCAGTTAAACCAGAACCCCCCCCCACTCTCAATATCTTATCCCCCTGTTTATCTGTTAGGTTGCTCATCCTTCACCATCCCCCAGATGATATCTGACCACCCTGGTCTGTCTTCAGCAAGAATCCTGAATCCTGTTAGGTAGGGTTAGCCAGAACCCCCCATATCCCTGATGTTTCCTCTTAGTAATTTTCAATCCACTGACCCCCACCCTGCTCCTAGGCTATCAATTTCCACCTGCCCATGCTTTATTCAGAGCTGAGCCCGATCTCGCTTCCCAAAGTAAAATCTCTTTACAGTGGTCCTTGTACCTATCATAATGGTCCTGAATAAAGTCTGTCTTACCAACTATAACAAGTAACATTGAATATTTTTTTTTCTGTAACAGTATCCAGAATGACTCTGATCGGGAAGTGAATAAAGGTAAGTAAAGAAAATAGATGCTATAAGAACTGAGCCAAGAAGCACTGGAAAGAGCTAAGACAAAGGGGATGTACAATTAAAGAGGCTGAGAAAGAATAGGATTTGAGGTAAGAGAAAAATCAAGAGGGTAGTATTCTGAAAGCTATGCACAGAAAATATTTTGAGGAGAAATCAGCCTACTACTCTGTATTGTTGATCTATCAAGTAAAATTTAGATTTGTATTGACTACTGCATATAGAACAGGGAGGAAATTTGTGACTTCGAGACAAAAGTTTGGAAGAGCAATTAATATATAAAAACTAATTGTAGGGGATTTTTAAAAGAATGGGAGGAGAGAAATTATGTTCAAAGACTGAAGACAATAACAACTTTAGAAGATTTTTTTTTCCCCTGGAAAACAGAACAGGCAGATGGATCATTATGATGGGGGGATTTGGAGTTAACATTTGTTGTTGTTGTTGTTGTTGTTGTTGTTGTTGTTGTTGTTGTTGAGACAGAGAAAGTGTGTGCAACTGGAAGGGAAAGGAAGAATATTAAGCAGGCTCCATACCCAACATGGAGCTGAAGTGGGGCTCAATCTCACAACCCTGAAATCATGACCTGAGCTGAAACAAAGAGTTGGACATAAAACTGAATGACCCATCCAGGCGCCCACACCCAGAGGTTCTTTTTTTTTTTCTTTAAAGATTTTTATTTATTTATTTATTTATTTATTTATTTATTTGACAGAGAGAGACAGTGAGAGAGGGAACACAAGCAAGAGGAGTGGAAAAGGGAGAAGCAGCCTTCCCGCCAAGTAGGGAGCCCGATACAGGGCTCGATCCCAGGACCCTGGGATCACTACCCAAGCTGAAGGCAGACGCTTAACAGCTGAGTCACTCAGGTGCCCTCCCCCCTCAGAAGTTCTTTTTAAGATGAAAGAAATGCATATTTTTATGCTCATGAAAATTATTTGATAGAGAAAAAGTGGATGATGCAAGAAACCTGAAGTGATTACCCTTTCTTTCTCTTTCTTTCTTTCTTTCTTTCTTTCTTTCTTTCTTTCTTTCTTTCTTTCTTTCTTCTTTTTTTCTTTTTTTGGAGAAATTCTGAAGTGATGTTGCTGAGTAGAGAACATGTGATATGATCCAGTACATGATAGGAATTCCTAAGAGCACTGGGAGAGTTCATGTATAGTAACAAGAGAGAAGGCAGATTAGAATGCCACAAATGCAGTTTGGCACAGAGGTATTAGGATTACATTATCTTCTGACAGCTTCTATTTTCTCAGCAACAGAGAAAGTAAGGCCATCAGCTGAAAATGAAGAAAGGGAAAGNGATACCTGAGAGAGAGGGGAGAAGAGAAGCTAGGTATTAGCTATTTTAGGAAGCTGACAGTATGAGCATTCTAAGGGAATGCAACAGAGTTGCTTGGAAACATTGTTCAAAAAAGACCATAGATTCTGAATATAGGGCAAACTATCATTTACTTTGCCATCACAAGAGAGTAGGAAAGGCATTATCACCATCAAAGCTGGAGATCATCATACCATCTCAATTAGGAAAGAAAGAACAGTGTTGTAATATCAAAGTATCCCCTACATTTTTTTTTGCAAAAGCAATAAATCTTTTTAAATTTTATTATGTTAGTCACCATACAGTACTTCATCATACACCACTACAGTTTTTGATGCAGTGTTCCATGATTCATTGTTTGCGTATAACACCCAAGTGCTCATTGCAATACTTGCCCTCCTTAATACCCATCTCTGGGCCAACCCACCCCCCGCCCCCCTCCTCTCTGAAACCCTTAGTCTGTTTCCCCGAGTCCATAGTCTCTCATTGTTCGTCTCCCCCTACAATTCCCCCCCCCTTCATTTTTCCCTTCCTTCTCCTAATGTCCTCCATGCTATTCCTTATTTTCCACATATGAGTGAAACCATGTAATTGTCTTTCTCTGCTTGACTTATTTCACTTAGCATAGTCCCCTCTAGTTCCATCCATGTGGATACAAATGATGGGTACTCATCCCTTCTGATGGCTGAATAATATGCCATTGTATATATGGACCACATCTTCTTTATCTATTCATCTGTTGAAGGGCATCTCAGCTCCTTCCACAGTTTGGCTATTGTGGACATTGCTGTTATGAACATTGGGGTGCACATGGCCCTTCTTTTCACTACATCATATTCTTTGAGGTAAATAGCCAGTAGTGCAATTGCTGGGTCATAGGGTAGCTCTATTTTTAACTTTTTGAGGAACCTCAATACCGTTTTCAAAAGTGGCTATACCAACTTGCATTCCCACCCACAGTGTAAGAGCTGGAAATCAGCATACCATCTCAATCAGGAAAGAAAGAACAGTGTTGTAATAACAAAGTATCCCTACATTTTAATTATAACAATAGTTTATATCTAATTAGCCTAATCAAAAACATGTGACAAAGGGTTTTATTCCATGTATTCCTTCATAGATTAAGTTGATAGATGCTTTTACAATAGAACACATGTATCCTTATGCTGTTAATCAGAGAAAGAAACAGACTGCAAAATGGCATGCTAGTTCTTAAATGTTTTAGCCTGGAAGTGTTGTATGCCACTTCACTCATAATTCATAGGTTAGAACTAGTCACCTGTTTCTGACCAACTGCAAGGGAAAAATGTAGAAGAGCCAAAAGAAAATCAATGAGTAATAAATATCTATGACCCAACGTTTCAGTTATTTAACATAACAAAATTATGACTTTCTTTTGTACCAAAGTACATATTAAAGACCACTCAGAGAATTTACATGAATATTTAGTGTACATGCTAGTAACTGGTAAGAGAGCATCTCATTCCCAACAAAATATGGATCCTAATTGATTTAATGGACATTTTGAGGCCATTCAAAAGCATGTTATTACCACTTCAACCTAAGTGTCCAAGTCTTTCTGAGTTAAAGTCCTCAAAATATTAGGAATAGGGATTTGAGCTACCTAAGATAATTTCAATAAGGGGAGATGATCTGTAGTATTGTCTGATGGCATGAATTTCAAATATAGGGATGGAGAATGAATAGTCAGAAAGTAGCAATGAGGTACAAAGAGAAAACCCGTTCCCTCCCATAAACCAGTGGTAGAGAATCAGTGAAAAGAATGAAACACCCATTCTTGGAAGGGTTATTGGAAGAGTACAACTTGCTGAAAATCTTTCACCTAAAGCAACTGATGAAAGGATCACTCAGAAATAAGTTGGAGAACATAGAGAATGTTAATAATGACTAAGAGTTACTGAAGGTACAGTAGAGGTTCATGGGATCAGAAGAGGAGGCACACAGAATCAATGAGGCTTACAGTGAGGAGGAGTATGGATGACTTTTGTGGTGACTTAATTAAACAAAGATGAAGAATCTAATGTGAATAGTTTGGGTAAGGCTGTGAGGGTTGGGAGAGCAGGAGAAGTGAGGATTCTTGCATGAAACATAAAAACCAAAACAAAGGATATAGTCAAGTGAGGTAGAGAAAACTAAAACAGTGATGTCACAAAAAGAAATCAGATATCGACAATGTTTAAAGCAAAGAATGTCAGGGTGCGTGGGTGGAGCAATTGGTTAAGTGCTGGGAGTCCTGGATTCGCTCAGGTCATGATCTCAGGGTCAGGAAATCAAGCTCCAAGTAGGCTCCACGCTCAGCACAGAGTCTGCTTGAGATTCTCTCTCCCTCTTCCTCTGCCCCTCCTGCCTATGCTTTCTCTCTCAAATAAATAATTAAATCTAAAAAATAAAAAAGAAGAAGAAGAATGGCAAACTGCTAAAATGATGCTGAGAGAACTTGTGTGTGTGTGTGTTCATACACATGTTCATTCGTTTTTTTGGTCTTGGTTTTGGTTTTTTGACTGTGATAGATTCTAGAGTGACTATTGTCCTTACTGGGGAAAGACAGATATTATTTTTTCATGACTCATTTATCCATACTTTGAAATACATATATATATTAGAGAGCGAGAGAGAGAGGAAGAGAAAGAACAAGAGTGAGCACACATACTCTGTGTTAAGTACTATTAAAGACTCCGAAATAAGAAAACAGCACAAAATTCCCTGTCCTCATTCATTAACTTCTGATGGTTTTTTGTTCATCATGCTAAGCAATAATTAAGAAAGATTCTGTCTTCCTAAAAATTGTTCTTGGCTAGACTATAGAGAAACAGAAGAAACTCAAAATCAACCACTAATTTGGTTGTTGATACTTATAATCAAGGTAAGAAATCTCATGAAAAATAATTCATAATAAATGTGTGGATTAAACAGTGCCCTGATTAATGACTGTTAATGCATCTTTTTTACAATGGATATTGTTTAGGATTTGGTCTTTATTTGGAATATTATTGTAAAAATTTGTTTTGAAACACACAGTGAATGGCAATGCATTTGAAAGACACATAGGGTATTCTTTCAAATTAAAATATGATTGTTATAGTAACATAAAACATACTTTAAAAAATATTAATAAGATTTCAAATTTGAAATTTGTAAGATTTACATAGATGGCTGCTGTATAAAATGGCTTTGCTGTCTTCTATAGCAAAGCATGAACAATAAAAAGGAGTGTTTTATATTAGGTTTCCTAGCATTATAATTGTCTATGCTAAACTATATCTGGCTCTACTTATGATAAACAGGAACGCTGATAGAAATTGCTAGAATAATCCTATTCTTTTTTCTCTTGGAATGTTTGGCATAATAAAAAAAGTTTGTTACTTTGGGGGGTACCTTACAAATATATTGATTTGTTTAGAAAATGTCTTTTCCTTATATCTAAGACATCTAAACTCAGACTCACATTAAGTTTTTGGAAAGTATAGGTGGAATCTGTTTTATGTAACATAATTGACAATTTTTCCTGAGGTCCACAATTGATGGAAGAGAATACTATATAATGTGATGCTTATGAAAAAGCTATTATAATAGAGATCAGACTTTTACAATTTGAGAGGCAAATATAAATTGAATTTAAGTCTGAAAGAAGCACTAAGTTTTGAGGTTGTCCTAAACTTTGGGTAATTTAGGTATCAATAACAGAATAAATAAAGATAACATGTGCATACTTACACACAAGAGAACAACGGTAAAGTACTGTTGATATGATAGCTTCTTGCAGCCCTACAGGTTATCTACTACACCTGCTTCATAAAGGAAGAACTGAGACTTCAAAGACTAAATAAGTAGCCCAAGACCAGAATTGGATTGAAACCCAGTTTCCTGAATATCAACTCTTTCCTCATTTTGCTTTATGACACTGTTTCTTTAGATGTGTTATTGTTGAGAAGATATAATATCAAGTTGGGACCAACTTGACTTGAACCTGAGCTTTCATTCTTAATTATTTTAGATTCCCTGTCTCCTAAATCTAAGATTAGAGCTTAGACTTTCACACTTGGGACAATATATAACACGGAAGTGGTGACTTTAGTAACTCCATTATTACTGCTTTTCTCTATAGAAGAACTCGCTCTGGCAGGAGAGGGTGGCAAGTTTTATTTTGAGGCCAAATATCCATAACATCAGACTAACTGAAGACATTGAGCCAGCCTGTCTGAGCTTAGATGAGCCTGGGATCGGATCTTTTTCCGGGTATGATGCCATGTAAAGAAAGGGATGATGAAGAAGATCACTGAAGACTCAAGAATATGTCACAATTTATTCTACTCTGGTGTTCAAGACGATTCCCAACTTCCTGTCCTCTGACATTATGCTGATTCTCAAGATTCTCCCTGCTTTCGCTTCTCACTGACTTTCACTTACGTATATAACCAAAGCCAAAAAACAAAACAAAACAAAACAAAACAAAACAAAACAAAAAACAAACAAAAAAAAAACAAATTTCAATGCAATGGTACAAGAACAATTTGTACTTTGTACTATGTTCTTGTCTTAAATTGTACTACACTTTCAAAAACAGTCACATGCCTCTATTTTTAGTAAATTATAAGACATTGAGTCAGATTTTATGTATCAGTGTTGGACTTTTAAACAAATCCATATAGAAAATGTCTTGGAGACTGGTTTCTGAAAATGCTTTTTATCCAGTGTGCTCAGAGATTACAAAAGAAACATGATGCATTCTAAAGAGAACACACAGACAATTTTTTTTTTTTGTCTCCCAGTTTGGAGGGATAATAAAGAGGCAAAAATCAAGCAATCAAAATAAAACCGAAAATAGATCAGCACTTTATACAATTTAAATAATATGATAGTTGTTGCTATGGTTTGCCAATTATACATGAAGGGTGTTTTTAAATAATTAAGTGTTTGCCATCTAAGAAAATTTGGGCGTGATTTTCAGAATGTTTCACTGAGTTAAAACAATATTTATTAAAAGCACATTTATTAGGATGAGTAAGTAGTTTATAGCAGTTAATGTTATGATCTAAACTCTCTAAAGGTTGTGTTCTGGTCTTTAAGTTTTACTAACATGGACGATATTTTTGATAAAAATAAATCCTCAGATAACTATTCAATAAAGTAGATATAATTGAGTTTCCTTTACAATTGACAGGTGTCTTGCCTTTTCCCCCTGTATATAAGAAATATATAGAAATTTGTATTTTAGTGCTAAGAAAAGCATAAATAAAACTAGAGAAAACAAGGAAACTGGGTTCTAGGCATGAAACTTAGGTGCTTTGTGACTTTTGTCATTCAATTTAACCTTTTGGGGCTGTAATTTTATCATTCGTATGTTCTGAAGCACAGCATACTAAAGGGTATTAGCTTTTGGGAGTCAAAACATCTAGAATCCTGATTCTGTGATCTGTGTAAGTTTAAACAAATTTCTAAACCTTCCTAAGTCCTGTTTTTCTTATCTATTACCTGCAATAGACGTAATAAATAATAACATATCTTCCAAGGTGGTTTTAAGTATCGAATATGATGATATACATAAACGTATCATTCATGGTATGTAAAAGTATAGTTAAAACAGTATTTCAATACAAATGAATAAAATTGGTCAACATATAGGTAGAGAAACTCAAAACAATTATTTATAGAAAAATGGGGAAGTGAGTATAAAAGGTGTTTACCCTTTGACAAATTAATTCTAATTTTATGACTTAAACTTTAAGAAATAACTCTAAATATTGGTTGGAATGGGGCAACTGAGGCTGAAAGCACGTAATATGTATCACACTGTTATTTGAAAGAAAAGGAAACAATTTAATTGTTCAACAATAAGGATATAGTTTAGTAATTTTGGGAACATTCAATAAAATTCAATGTGCTTATAATAAATTTACAGCAGAATAAGCAGATTGCAAAATGATCATTTATCCAAGGCATAGAAAAAAGGTTATTCTTTTTTTTCTTTTTCTTTGTATTACTAGAACATAAAATAAATAAATTTATTGACTTATACTTTGGATGATCTTGCTTTGGCTTAAAACTCCAAGTCATTGTGCTCCATATTGCTGCTTTTCTTTCTCATTTTTCATACATAGGTGATTAGATTATCTAAGCAAAGGCATATAAATGTAAGTCAAATTTCATCCTATTAGGATGAACTCAACTTTTCAGATATTCTGCAGTCTCAAGTATTCACTCTAAATTTAAAGGGCATGCCCTCCAGCAGGTTGCACTTTCTAAGTTTGTGTGTATGTTTTTTCAAAGATTTGATTGATTGATTGAGAGAGCGAGCACAGGTACCCAAGATCACAACCCCAGCCAAAATCAAGAGTCCGGTGGTTAACTGACTGAACCACCCAGGGACCCCAGCAGGTTGCACTTTCTAAATATGGCTCCAACTTTTCCCAACCTACCAGTTCTTATATCAAAAGCTACAATCTATTACCCCTTCCTTTGAATAGTGGGGTGCCTTTGTGGCTACCTCAACTGGTAGAATAGTGTGGGGGAAATGAGACTATGTGGCTCCAAGAAAACCATGCCCCAACCGCCTTCTGCCTGCAAAAACTTGATCTCAGGACCCCAGGATCATGATCTGAGCCGAAGGCAGCCGTTTAACTGACTGGTGCCCAAGAATACCTTTTCTTTCCCTCTTACATTAGGTAGGATTTCCAGGACGATGTTGAATAAAGTAGTGTGAGGAGGTATCTTGTCTTATTTCTCATGTTGAAGGGGAAAGTATCTAGTTTCAACCCATTACCTATAAAATTAATTACAGATTATTTGTAGATATTCTTTATGAAATTAAGGAAGTCACCCTCTCTTCCTAATTTGCTGAGAGTTTTATGATGAATGATGTTGGGGTTTTGTCAATTTTACTTTCCCTAAATTTATTAAGGTGCTAATATGATGCTGCTTCTTTAACGTGTTCATGTGGTAAAATACATTAACTGAATTTTGAATCTTGAATCACCCTTGCACACATGGAATAAATCCAGTTGGCTGTGGTGCTTAATACTTTTTATACATTTTTGGGTTTGATTTGCTAATATTCTATTAAGGATTTTTACATTTATATTTATGAGATCAGTCTGTAGTTTTTCTCTCCTATAATGCTTTTATTTTGGTATTAGTGAAATTCTGGCCACATAGAATGAGGAAGTATTTTCTGTGCTTCTATTTACCGGAAAAGATTGTAGAAGATGGGAATAATTTCATCCTCAAATATTTGGTAGAATTTACCAGTGAGGGCACCTGGGTGGGTCAGTTGTTAAGCGTCTGCCTTCGGCTCAGGGCGTGATCTCGGGGTCCTGGGATCCTGCTTCTTCCTCTCCCACTCCCCCTACCTGTGTTCCCTCTCTCACTGGCTGTCTCTCTCTCCGTCAAATAAACAAATAAAATCTTTAAAAAAAAAAAAAAAGAATTTACCAGTGAAACTATCTGGGAATGATGCTTTATTTTTTGGAAGGTTTCATTGTCAATTTAATAATTTCTACCAATTTCAGAACTGCCAGGGAAGATGACAGAGTAGCAGGATCCTGTGTTCATCTCATCCAGTGGATACACCTACATAACACCCACATTGGTGTAAATAAGTCAGAAAATGACCCAAAGACTGGCAGAACAGATTCTCCACAACTACATGTAGAGAAGAGAACACACCAAAAAGAGTATGAAGGACAGAAACATGGCTGCGAGCAAAAGTGACCAGTGGGACTGTCCACAGCAGGGAGGGCAGAGGATCAGACCCCACACTGGATACCCCAGGCTTAGGGCACTCACTAATCCCTGTAACACTTTGCTTTGAGTATCAAAGGGGTGTTACTTTGGAAAGTTCTTACAATCAGTCTGGCTTAACACCTCAACTTTAAAGATCAGCAGGTACGAATCTGGGAGACCCAGAGGGCAATGGGCAACTGAGTCCCCACCCTTGAAGAGACAGCATAACTATCCAGATACAGCATAGAAGCAGTAGTTTGAAAAATGCCTGGGATATACTGGAGGAGGATTTGTTTATAGTCTCAAGCTTATGCTGGAGGGGCAGGGACCTTTGGGAAGCTTCTCCAAGAGCAAAAGAACTGGCAGGCACTGTTTCCCACCCTACCCCTTAGCCAAAATAAATAGATGTGGGAAGTCCTGTAGCACAAACACTGTCCATCTAACTTGCTAACAGTGAAACTCTCCACCTCCCACCAATTCTCATGTGGAACTACCCAGCCTGGGCAGCACTCCATCTAAAGCAGTGTTGCAAGCATGGTCATATGCACGAAGCCCTACCAGGGTCCAGCACCACCCCAACATGACTCCTGACCCAGGGTGGTGGAAATATAACCACACACACCAGTCCAACTGTGGCCCTAGCAGTGGGCTGGGGGCAGACATCAGGTCTGACTATAGGACCAACCCACCAATGAAAGCTTCTCAGGGGCCAACACAGGGAGAGCACCCCACAGTTCAGTGTTACCACAGCTCTGGCAAACATCTGGTCTAACCCAACTCAAGTTCAAGGCTGCTCTAAACTAGCCACTAACAACACAGGGACCAAACTCTGCCCACAAATGTCAAAGAGAGCCATTTCAGGCCATTGGACTACAGGCAAACATGGCTCAATCACAATAATAGGGCACACACAACACATCTACATGACACTTCTGAAGCACCAGTTTCTGGTGAACAGGGGACATTTCACTGCAGGGCACTACAGAACCTCTCCTTCTTATGGTCACTACTTCCAAGAATAGGAGATGTAGCTGACTTTCCTGACACACAGAAACAGATACAGAAAGTAAGACAAAATGAGGAAGACTGTCCCAAATCAAAGAGCAGGATAAAATCACAGCAAGAGAGCTAAACAAAGCAGAGATAAAGTGATATGCCTGATACAGAATTTAAAGTAATGTTTATAAAGATATTGGGCTTGAGAAAAGAGTGGAAGACCTCAGTGAGACCCTCAGCAAAGAGACAGAAAACATAAAAAGAAGCAATCAGAAATGAAGAACTCAATAGCTACAATTAAAAATACAGTAAAGGGAACAAATAATATTAGAGGAAGCAGAATAGCTGATCAGCAAACAAGAGAACAGAGTAATGTAAAGCAATCAAAATGAATAGGAAAAAGCAAAAGGGAAAAGAAAATGAGAATAGGTTAAGAGAACTTAGTGACACCACCAAGCATAATACCATCTAGGGATCCCAGAAAGAGAAGTTACAAAAGTAGGTGGAAAATTTATTTGAAGAAATAATAGCTGAAAACTTTCCCGAACTGGGGAAGGAACCAAAAATCCAGATCCGGGAGGCAATAAAGCCCCCAACAAAGTCAACCCAGGAAGTCCACACCAAGACACATATTACTTAAAATGACAAAAAGTAGTGATAAACACAATTAGAAAAGCAGGAAAAGAAAACAGTTACACACAAGGGAAACCCCAAAAGCTATCAGCTGGTTTTTCAGCAGAAACTTTGCAGGCCAACAGAGAGTGGCCTGATATATTCCAAGTGCTGAAAGAAAAAAAAAATACTGCAAACAAGAATATTCTATTCAGTAAGGGTATCATTCAGAAGAAAGGGGAGAGAGAGTTTCCCAAATAAAAGTTAAAGGAATAAAATTCATAGAAGAAAGCAAAGGTAGCAATTTTTCTGACATGGGCAGTACCAACATTTTTCTATATATGTCTCCTGTGGCAAGGAAACAAAAGCAAAAATAAACAATTGGGACTACATCAAAATTTAAAAAAATAAAGTAAAATAAAATAAAAAAGCTTCTGCACAGCAAAGGAAACAATTGACAAAAGACAGCTTACTAAATGGGAGAAGATATTTGCAAATGACATAACCAAAATATATAAAGAACTTATACAACACTGAAAAAACAAATATTCCAATTAAAAATCAGAAGACATGAACAGACAAAGCTCCAAAGTAGACATACAGATGACCAGTAGAAACATGCAAAGATGCTCAACATCACTGATCATCAGAGAAATGCAAATTAAAACCACAATGAGATATTACCTCATACCTGTTTAATGGCTAAAATAAAAAACAATTATTGGTGAGAATGTGGAGATAAAGGACCACAGCCTGCAAACCCCCCCACACCCCCACCCATGCACCTCTGGTGAGAATGCAATCTGGTGTGGCCACTGTGGAAAACAGTATGGAGTTTCCTCAAAATAACTAAAACTAGAATAACTACATAATCTAGTAATTCCACTACTGCATATTTACCCAAATAACACAAAAACACTAATTTGAAAAGATACATGCATTATTATGTTTATTGCAGCATTATTTACAATAACCAAAGTATGAAAGCAGCCCAGTGTCCATTGCCAGATGAATAAAGATGTGTGTGTATATGCATATAATGGAATATTAGTCAAAAAAAACATAAAATCTTGTCATTTGCAACAAAGGTGGATCTAGAAGATAAAAAGCTAGTGACATAGCCCATCAGAGACAAATACTGTATGATTTCACTCATATGTGGAATTTAAGAAATAAAACAAATGAACACATACAAAAAAGAGACAAACAATAAAACAGACTACTAAATATAGAGAACAACCTGGCACTTTCCAGAAAGGAGGTAGGTGGGAGATGTGTGACAAAGATGAAGGGGATTAACAGTACACTTATCATGACAAGCACTGAATAATGTATAGAAGTGCTGAATCGCCATATTTTATACCTGAACTTAATATACAGTATGTTAATTATACTGAAAATTTTAAAAATTCTATGAATTTCACTACTAGAGATATGCCTATTTTTATATCTCCTTATGTATGATAATTTGTATTTTCAAAGGAATTTATGTATTATCTAAATTATCAAATTTGTGGACAGAGAGTTTTGCTGATTTTTCCAAAGAACCAGCTTTTTGTGTCATTGATTTCCTCTTCTGACTTCTTATTTTCAATTTTGTTGACTTCTGCTATAATTATTATTTATTTTCTTCTCCTTGTGTTAAAACTATTTTGCCCTTCCTTCTCCAGTTCTCTCGGACGGAAGCTTAGATTATTCTTAGATGTTTCTTCTTTTTTAAATAAATGTATGCAATGCAATAAATTTCCTTCTGTCTCACAACTTCTAGTAAGTTTTGTTTTTGTTTTCTTTTAGTTCAAAATATTTTTAAATTTTGTCTTGAGAGGACTTCTTCCACAATGTGATATTTAGATATTTGCTGCTTAGTCTCAAAGTACTTTGGAATTTTCCAAATAGATCCCTGTTATCTTTAAAGAGTTTAAATTTAAATTTTAAGAATTTAGTTTTGTTGTGGTCTTTGTGTATACCCTGAATTATTTCTCTTTTAAATGTTTAATGTGTGATTTATTGCCCAGAACATATTCGATCTTGGTGAACCTTCCATGTGAACTTGGGGAAAATGCAGTTCTACTATTGTTAGATGATGTATTCTATAAATATCAATTAGCTCCAATTGATTGCTTGGCCTGTTCTACTCAGCTATGTCCTTACTATTTTTCTGCCTACTGGATCTGTTCATGTTGGATAGGGGTGTGTTGAAATCTCCAAATATAACCATAGATTCATCTATTTCTTCTTGCAGTTCTATCAGTTTTCACCTCATGTATGTTGGTTCTCTGCTGTTGGGTATATACATATTACTATATATTGTTGAATTGACCCCTTTGGTCACTAGGTAATGCTCCTCCCTATTCCTGATAATTTTTGTGCTTTAAAGTCTGCTTTGTTGGAAATTAATATGGTTACTCCAGTTTTCTCTTGACTAGTGTTATCATGGTGTATTTTTCTCCATCCATGTACTTTTAATTTATCAGCATCTTTATATATGTGGGTTTCTTCTAGACAGATGTAGACGGGTCTTTTTTAAAATTTACTCTGACAGTCTCTGTATTTGCTGTATTTAGTCCATTTTTTGAGTCATTATTGATATAGTTGAACTAAGAGTTACCATGTTTGTAACTGTTTTCTATTTATTCCACTTGTTCTTTTTTTAAAACTTCCCTTCTTTTTTCTGCCTTCTGATTTCAAATGAGCATTCATTTGATTCTATTTCCTCTCTTATATCAATTTTTCTTCTTCAAAAAAAAATTAGTGGTTACTTCAGTTTGCAATATACATTTACAACTAAATAAGTCCGCTTTCGCATAACACTGTATTATTTCATGGCTAGTGTATTTAACTCATAAAACAGTATTCCTAATTCTTTCATATCATTCTATACATTTCCACAATTCATTTCACTTATCCATATGCAGTAATTACACAATACATTGTTGCTATCATTGCTTTGAACAAATTATCAGATTAAGATATGAAAAATAAATTTATTTTTTCATTATTCTCTATTGTACTTCCTTTATGTTGATAGGAGTTCTGACACATTTGAATTGTTTCCTGTCCTTGAAATTATAGGAGGGGGTTAAAAGGGATAATCTTTACCACTCTCTTGGCTCTTAAATATTTTGATCACTGGTCAAGTGCTCATGTCAGTGATTCTTTCGTTGTTTAAATAAATTTTACTTTTAATAACAGTATTTTGTGTTTTTATTTTCCTTTGAATGAAGCCTACAAAGTATGATTACAAAATTTTGTTTCCTCTAAACTTATTCTCAAATTCATAGCCAATTTCTCTTTAACTTTTCATGATTATATATGATGACAGCACAATAACACTTCTAAAACAAATTAAATACTCCAAAATGCGCATGGTGCTTTTCTCTTCTTGATCAGATTACTGTTTAGAATAATTGCCTTTAAAAAATCCATGCATTTCTTTTATAACTAGAAATCTAAATATCAGAATCCATGAACGTGTCTGCATTAACGGTTGTTTGATTATTTTTTTAAATACTAAGTCAGGTCACGCTACATTAAGAAATCAATTTAAGAAAAATCCAGTTGATTATGGCACTCTTTAATCTCCCACTATTAAAGCTGTCCCTTTCTCTCTACTTAAGCTGACTCTTTTCCAATGATTAATTGTCAACCTGGGATTTTTCAGGGTGTTTGTGCATTGATATGGCTCAGCAGGAATGCCTAAACAGAACATTAACATGAGCAGTGGTGTGGGAAAATTAAAGATTAAAAGTTGCATTTCATTTTCTAATCACTGGGAGAGCAATTTGCCCCTGGGATGCTTCCTTTAGCAGGTTGCAAACCCAAAAACTGTATATAATAGGAATGCTTTGATTTGACTGAGAACTGAACTTTTACCTGAAGATGGAAATTTTTAATATGCACAGGTGTGCTGAATTATTGTATTGATTTGTCTTGGTTTTATGTCTTGAAGTGGCAGGATATTACAAAAACAAATGAGATGCTATTTTAAGAATTCTTAGAAAAACTATAGAGGAAATACTTTTTCTCCTTTATTGCCTATTATGATCATAAGCATCACATAAGCCATCTCTACCGTCACCTTTTCTGTGAAATATTAACTCCTACTGTGGGTTAATTAATGATTGCATTCTCACAGTCTCTATGCCATTTGTGCTCACCTCCTTATATCATATATATCATTATATTTTAATAAGCACGTTGGGTATGCCCACTTAAGTGTATCCGTAGCAAATTAGCTGCTGTGAAAAAGAATGACAGTTGGAATAATTAACATTTTTGGTACTTTTATTTGACCTAGGCTTCAAATGTATCATGCTTATCCTCATAACAGCCTTTCAGAAGTTTAGAGAGGCTGTCACATAGAGCATCGTTGCAGCAATTATTCAATAATAATGCAAGTTGGGATTTAAATCTAACTAGATCTGTCCTATTTCAAAGGCTAATTTTTTCCAACATAGCATATGGCCATACTCCTAAATGACAATGTAAGAGTTACTAATTTTTAAGATTTTTTATTTGCCTTTGAGAAAGAGAGAGAGCATGAGAGGGGGAAGGGGTAGAGGAGAAGCAGACTCCCTGCTCAGCAGGGAGCCTGACGTAGGACTCGATCCCAGACCCCGGGATCATGATCTGAGCCTAAGGCAGACACTTAACCGACTGAGCCATCCAGGTACCTCAGAGTAACTATTTTTTAAACATATAACAGGCAGTAAATAATAGTGTTGGACTTTTAGTTAAATGCTATGAAGTTCTGAAGCCCTACCATGAAAAATATTTGAATAATGAAACAAATAAACAAAATGATGTGTATGTGAGCATAATTCTGGCTGCTGTCACAACCACCACGCTCAATAGCCATCAATAAGTGGTTTCCTTGTTAACTCATATAAATAGTCCACAGACCTCCCCAACTGTTGTTTTTCATGAGGGGCAGGCAGAGGTTTATGCTCTGTAGAGTCGTTTGGGGTCTCAGGCTAATGGAGTCCGTATGACTTGCAATATGGCACAACTTCCTAGCTCTTTCTTGGTCACCAGCTATCCAACTAGCAGAAAGGACAGAAGTTGGAGTATTACACCTGGAAGCTTTTTATAGGTAAGATCCAGTGCGGTAGACACGACTTCCATTCTTTTCCATTGGCAAGGACTCTCTAAAATGACCATGGCTATCTGTGTAGGAGTCTGGAAAGTATAGCCTACATGCCATAAATATGAGGGAGAAACAGCTTTGATGAATAGCTACCCAGTTCAACAGCAGGCTGATCTTTTAACCAGTATCCATTTCCCCACTGAGAAAATTCTCATCTCTCCAAAAGAGCAACAAATGGTTCTACTCAATCACTGTGTCTGACTCAGTTTTTGCATTTGATCTCTTAAGAAACACCCTTTTCCAGTTGTAACCTCAAATCCGTGAACTTCCAGCAACCAAAATCATTATCAACAGACTAGTAGTAATAAGTCCTTGAATTTGATATATGCAGTTGTCCTATCCTCTGAGTGTTAAGTGGTAGTCTTTTTTTTTTTTAAGATTTTATTTATTTATATGACAGAGAGAGACAACCAGCAAGAGAGGGAACACAAGCAGGGGGAGTGGGAGAGGAAGAAGCAGGCTCCCAGCAGAACAGGGAGCCCGAATCGGGGCTCAATCCCAGGACCTTGGGATCTCGCCCTGGGCCGAAGACAGATGCTTAATGACTGAGCCACCCAGGAGCCCCTAAGTGATAGTCTTTGACCACATTTGCTTCAGATAAATTTCTGGTAAAATTGTAATAGTTTCTGATCAGTCTCTAAATTAGAATCAAAATTTTTGTTGGTTGGTGGAACTTGGGGGAAACCAAGTAATAAAAAAGCAATTTTGGAAAAGTAATAGAATCTACAAGGTAGAGAATGCAACTTTAGCATTCAAAATTTTGTTATGCGTTATCTGTTCCTTGCCCAAGGTGTCGATGAAAAGCAGAGACATTATCCCAATTTAACACATGGATGTTGTAGAGATCTAAAATATGTAAATACAAAATATGAGGAAAATGCATAGTGTTTGAATTAATATTAAAGGTACTTTACATGGATGGCATAATTTACTTTTCTATTCAGCAAAGCACATAAGAAATGCGATCATAATTCTAGTTTCCAAGCACAAGATTTGCTGAGCATGTTCTTTTGTGTTTTTGAAGCATTTGTACCAGATGCATAGAATTGCAAACCACCTGAAATTTTATGAGCATTATTTGTTATGTCACACTACAGTTTAAGTGTAACATGTTCTAAGGCCAGCAGAATACTTCATACACACAAGGGAAGATGTGTTTGGAGGACAATTTACAACTGACATGAGGGGAATAGTGAGAGAGATGACATTAAGAATGTTTTCAGAGATGCTGAGCAACAAGAGAAATGTTTGTTATGGAGCATGTTTCACATAAGGTCAGAAAAGGATTGAGTCCAATTATCTCTCTGTGAGGGAGTCTTAACAATTAAGATTAGTTATTTTAACTTGTTTGTCTAGACCGCTTCAGAAAGCACATTTATTTCATGTTTTTAATATTCACTGATAGATATTTATAACCACTGAGGAATCAATCTACCTTAAAATGGAGATGAAAATATATTAACTCCTGTTTATCAAGTCCTGTACTATAGTCATTTCATACATTTCCATTTAAGCTTCAGAGTAAACACAATTATTATATTTAATGATTATATTAGAGACCCAAAGATCCAGGTTTTGTGGGACCTAAAGTTTATACAATTTATGTGGCTATGCATTTTGTAATTGTTTTTTCATCTTGTATACAGGAAAGTCTCATGCAAATGACAGGCATTGGAGCTTAACCTTTTATAGCTTTGTGGTAAAACTACCTCTGTCCATAGTAGAGATGAGATAACTGAGTCAGAAAATTCAAGTAACTTTTATAATAATAAGTGGTAAAGCTGACATTCAAACCCATGTACTTCTGACCATGATCTTTCAGTGCAAAGTGTGGATGATTAGAAAATTGACCTAAAAAGATGGGGAGTATGTACCAACCCTGGTAGATCAAAGGAGACAGTGGCTTATTTGCCATTTCTTTAGCCATTGGACCCTGCTAGGTTTGTGCACAAATTCACAGAACTGGTCTGTCTCTTTCCCCCACCTTTTTTTCCCCTCTCTCTCCCCCCTACCCTGTCTCTCTCTCCTTAGAGCAATTTGTTTTTTACTGGGAAAATGATGGCATTATGTAATCATTATCTCTGTACCTTTCTTTCTCCTCCCAACTAACAGTTCATCAAAGAAAGTTATTATATCTAATTGATTTTTCTATCTCCAGTGCTTTGGACAGTGCTTCAAACGCAGCAGGTTCTCAATGACTATCTGCAATGTATTTGAATATATAATAGAAACTCTTTCATATTCAATAGATGACAATTTATATGAATACAGATCTATAAAAAATAGTTCATACTTCTAAAACAAGTGTTGATTCATACATGTGTAAATTAACGTTACAACCTCTATCTTATGCTTCTCAAAATCAGAGAATAGCAGAATATTCACTAGATATTTTGTCAGAAATATCACCTGAGCTCTGAGGATGGTCTATCTCAGGACATCAAAGTTACTGACATCAATGCTAGCAGGACAACTTACACTGTATCTTACAATACAGACTGCTTGTAGGAGTCATCTTTTTAACTGTTGAATATTTGGCTCCTCGCATCAAAAGTGCAGCCATCATACATCTTTATAGTGTGCAGGAAACCATAAAAATAAGCTAATAGTGTCAGAAAACACTACAAAGGAATGAGTTAACAAGCAAAGAAGTAGCCCTGCTTGGCTTGTAGATAACGACTGTTTCAGTCCACTATTTGTACTCATTCTTTAACAAATGCCAGAATCTCACTTTTAAATAATTTAAACCAAAAGAGAATCATTGGTTGTAAGAAAGAGAGCTAGTAAGAGTAGTTTTCAAAATGAAAAAATGGAGAAGTTAAACCCCATCAGTTCTTTCCTCTCCCAACCCACCTCAGATTCTCTAACCTTTTGTATTTATTTCCTTGCACTACAGACGTGCTTTCTTCACTATGAAGAGCACACAGCAGGCAGCACTTTTCAGGAGTAAATCTATAATGTTGGCAAATATAAGGGACCATCTCCTGCCTTCTTCAGTCAGAATTCCCCAGTTTTTTGTACCTGCCCACTTCCACCAACGTATCAATAAGTAGAGGGGAAAAAGTCAGTTTCCCAAAAGAATGGGTGCAATTTTAACCAGAAAAAAACTGTATGTCTATCATAGAAGCGGCTCTTTCATACTAAAATGAAAACTGTATACATGCAGTTTATTCTGAAGCATATACCATAATTTCCATAAATATTACCTATTTTCATTATTCCAATTGCTCACATAAGCTGTCTCAACTATATATATTCATAACTTCAAATTCTCTGGATTCATTACCCTTAATATTGAAATTAATCATTACTGTCTTTTATCCAACCTATTTACGTACTTAAACATTGCTATGCACTTAACTCTCAGAAGCATCATTTTAGTTCATTTTAATTCTGAGTAGACCCTGTTCATCTAACTTATTGAACATGTCATTAAATACCTGGGGTACATTTTTTTAATCCCACGCATTCATTTCAATTCCACTGCTGCTTATTAATATCTCATATGAAAGCAATCTAAAATGAGGAAACAGCAATTAAAACATCCACGCAATTTTTGCCTTTCCTGAGTTTGTTCCACAACTTTCACAATCAGTTTTAAAGCCGTCAGTAGTGTGACTAAACATAATTATTGAAGTTTCCTTTTTATAATTTTATAGTCTATAAACTTTGTCTCAACAAGTTTTATTATGTATATCAGTATATACTAGTTTTCCATTTGGGGGATTTTAAATGATGTACATAATTTTTTAAGAACTTAGATTTTAAAAGTTAAGAGTTATCCCCTTACCCTTCTTCTCATTATCATATCTCGCATGCATTTATTGTTTGTTAAATCTCCTGAGATTTCAGGCCCAGAGGTTGGGATTAGGTCCGTTATAAATCAAGCACAAAATTATGTTTTTCTCTGTAATACATATCATCCATCTAGAAATCTATAATAGCTTTTAAAAGACCCTTATCACCCCTATGGAAATGAATCGCCATTTCTTCACTCTATTTCACTCTAACACCCACAAAATTTGCCTTGTTAATACTGTAAAATATGTGGGGTTCTCTCTCCTCTCTACTAACCTTTAAAATCTTTGAACTAATGCTTTATTTTTGTTTTAATTTTGGTGAAAGATCCTCATGTTACACTATATAAATGATTTTTAACGTAT
Organism: Ursus maritimus; assembly: GCF_017311325.1. Taxonomy (NCBI): domain Eukaryota; kingdom Metazoa; phylum Chordata; class Mammalia; order Carnivora; family Ursidae; genus Ursus; species Ursus maritimus. The sequence continues at coordinate 18,367,521 of NW_024424453.1, read as the reverse complement.
AAACTCATTCACTTATAAAACTCCTAGTTTCTGAAGCACTTTTTATTTATAATAGGAAGGATCCCAGATAAAGGCAAATTAATGATAATTGGCACTCTTGAGAAATAGATATTACCAAAATTATTTTCATTGTTTACTCCAACTAATTACTTCTAGACCCGGGAGGGATAGAATTAAAATTAACTTATGTTAATTATTTTAATTTTAGAAAACAAAATAAATGTGGTGCATTATATATATCTACAAATACATGACATTCTTTTTTCAAAACGAGCAGCTTAAAATATCAGAAGCTTGCTACTAACAGAATATTCCAAGTGAATTTTTCATAATTACAAAACACATATGTTATTAACATTTTACTAGACCATGGCAAGTTTTAAAATTTGACATGATAGCTTACTTGTTATGGGCTGAAAGGATTGTCTCCAAAGATTTGGAAACACAAAGTAGACAAGAATGTGAAAACTACTAAAGACTGAAATGGCCTCTGAGACAGCCTATGAAATATGCAATGGTATCGAATTCTGCTGAATGGGTAAAGGAGGGAAACATTTTTAAATTATTGCTTTCTGCAAGAATATAATGACCTAAAAAACAGTATATCAAACTGCAGTCAGACAGAGTTGGGCTATCATAAAATCCTTCTTTTATAGAGCAACCATACTGCCAATTTCCAGTTTTTAAAACAATATACACACATTGGCCACTTTTGTATAATATTTGCAATTTATCTTATATATTATTTGCTTCATGCCATTTTATTAATGAATCAAGTAATATTTCTTATAATACCTTCATATTAAAATAAATTATATTGAGAGGCTCTTGGGTGGCTCAGTCAGTTAAGTGCCTGCCTTTGGCTCAGGTCATGATCCCAGGGTTCTGGGACTGAGGCCCTCGTTGGGCTCTCTGCTCAGTGGAGAGTCTGCTTCTCCCTCTTCCTCTGCCTGCCTCTCCCTCTGCTTGTGCTCCCTCTCTCTCTCTCTATTAAATTAATAAATAAAATCTTTAAAAATTAGAAAATAAAATAAATTATGTTGAGGTAGAGTGGGAATACCTAAAATGTCTATGGAAGCAATCATTTAAAATTCATAAAGAAACAAATCTACTCCAGTAAGATTACTACTTCAGAAATATTCAGACAATATGGAAAATAAGGGTGAATATACTAGGTTATATTAATCATGCATCTGTCTTCCTAAGCACATCTAAAATTACCTAAATATTTTGACCTGAATATTAAAAAACATTACTTCTAATCAAAAAACATTACTTTGAGTATTAGAAGTATAAAAAACGTATTCATTCCATGATGTTATTAAGAAGCATTATTTTCAGGAACAGACCTTTTTCAAGAATCCTCCTGACATATCTCCACTGCCCTTGGTCTTTAATGAACGGTAACTTAAGGAGTGATACAACAGCTAAATCCTTAGGGATATATGGTTTCTTACATCTCTATTTCATTTTAGTCTCTGTTCAATGGTTAATTTGCTTAAGATATCTTCTCTAATGACCAAATAAAAAATGGACCTACTGTAAATCACTCTACACACAACCAGCTTTACTTTTCTTCATAGTACTCACCACACATCCCCATATTTTCATATATATAATAATTTAAATTTGAAATATTTCTTTGTTTACTAATTTGTCAACCCCTCCATTACAATGGAAGCTCAAAGAGTCAGAGGTTGTTTATTATTTTATCCTTAATGTCTTCAGAGTCTGGCTCATGAAAAGTACTCAAGAAATATTTGTTATAGCAATATTTGACAATCAAATAAATAAAAATCTTATTTAAATAAAGCATGCAAATCAAAAAGAAGATATTCATCAATCAGAGGACTGATAAATGAATACGTTTGGGAAAAGCCACATATATTGATGAATTTGCATTCGTCTCTTACCTAGAACCTTAGATTGCCCCATTAGAGAGGGCAAGAGTGAGAAATGTGGCAGAGATCAGTGGCAACACTGAAACTCCATATATTAAACAGTTGATATTCTCTCCCTTTTCTACCATTCCCTTAGGAAAAATGGTTTATATACAGATATTTATCACCAGGACAAAAGAGAAAATAAATGACAATTTGGCCCCTCAAAATTGATCACACAGTGTGAGTTCAACCGGGACAAATGATGAGGCTTAGTGTCTCAGTATAGAGCCATTTGCATTTAGATATTTTGCAGCCGTTGGGCTGATGGTTGGCTCTCTTGCCATCCTCTCTAGAGGAAATGCCCTAGGCAAATATGCAAAATTCTTATAACACTTTCATAAATATGAATGAATAACCACTTGTTAATAGATAAATGAAGGAGAGTTTCCAAGATAATGATCAGAGGAACTGCAAATTTATCAGTAATTACCTTGACTGTAGAGGCACTGACTACATCAGTTAAAGAGAGTGCTAAGACATTGGATTCATAAAACTAACAGATATATTCTGTGTACAAAAATATATTCTAAATAAGGACATGGATAGATTGAAAGTGATAGAAAAGGTTGCCATACAATGCTAGCCTCCCAAAAGGCTGTGCCACCATATTAATATTTGGCAAAACAGAACTTTGAGCAAACATTGAAAGAAAAAAAGGACATTTTTGATACAAAGTTAATTCAGCATGAAGACTCATAACAATGTGAGAGTTAGAAAAAAGAAGAAAATCTCATCATCTATGGAGGACATGATTGTGTAGTTAGCAAAACAAAATAATCTTTAAAAGAATTAAAATAATAAATGAACTTACCAAGATGCTGGGTAGTAGATCAATATACATTTCTAAATGTCTCTTTATATACTAGAAACAAATTTTCAGGGTATAAATTTTGAAAGCAGCCTTTATGATAGCATCAAGCGATATAATATACTTAGCCATAATTATCCTGAAATATGTGCAAGATTTTCTCAGTTAAAACTAGAAAATACCAGTAAGGGAAAGTAAACATTAATGAAGAAATGTACTGTATTGAGAGCCTTTAAAACTCATTTTTGCCAATGAGTCCATTTCCCCAAAAATGAAATATAGCTTTAATGCCATCCTAATCAAAACTCTAACAGACATGTTTTCTGAAAGTTGTGAATCAGATCTTTAAATTTGTATAGAAATGTGATCATCTAGATTAGCTAAGTAATCTTAAGAAATGAATGATGCAAACTTATACTAAATATGTAGAACTTAACTAAAAATTTCAGTAATGAACACAGTATATTACTGGTGCAAATACAGAGATATGTACGAGGAGTACAAACAGATATAAACAAGGAGTGTTGTGAAATGAGCTCATGCATATGTTCAATAATCTGATTTACAACAAAGACACCACTGCGAAATTGAATAGATAATCATGGAAAAATATGAACCAGGATTACTAACATATTGCAAACACATATAAATGAAAATGTATCATAGATCTTATTACGGAAAATAAAAAAAGAATGCTTCTAGAAGAAATATAAAGCAGTATATTCATGAAATCAAGTTAAGTAAAATGTTTTCTAAAAAGTATTAAGCACAAGAAAATTGATGTTTTGGACCTAATTAAAATCAAAAACTTCTGTTCATTGATAAACGATATTAAGAAAACAAAGTTAGGGACGCCTGGGTGGCTCAGGTGGTTAAGCCTCCAACTGTAGATGTCAGCTCAGGTCATGATCTCAGGATTCTGAGATTGAGCCCCACCTCAGGCTCAGCTCTGGGCATGGAGAGTGCTTAAGATTCTCTCGCTCCCCCTTCCCACTTGAGTGCACACGCACTCTCTCACTTTCTCTCTCCTCCTCTCAAAAAAAAAAAGAAAAGTACGTTAAGTCAGGACCAGGAGAAGATATTAATGATATATTTTTCTTAATAAGTAAACATATTTAGAATATCCCATAAGTCAATGAGAGAAAAAAAATTAAATTCTTTTTAAAATTAGGCAAAATAGAAACTAAGAGAATACATAAATTTCTGATGAGCCATTGGGAAAAAAGTGCTTAACGTCATTGTCCAATATGTTGTCTAATTGCTGAAGCTAGGATTTCCAGTACCATGTTAAATAAGAGTGGTGAGAGTGGATATTTCTGTCTTGTTCCTGACCATGGAGCAAAATCTCTCAGTTTTTCCCCAGTAAGGATGATATTAGCTGTGGGTTATTTATTTATGGCCTTTACTATGTAGAGGTATGTTCCCTCTAAACCTACTTCATTGAGGGTTTTTATTATGAATGGATGTTGTACTTTGTCAAAGTACAAATATATAAAAGTACAAACATGCTTTTTCTGCATCTGTTGAAATGATCATATGGTTCTCATCCTTTCTTTTATTAATGTGGTGTGTATCACATTGATTGATTTCTGAATATTGAACCACCCTTGCACACCAGGAATAAATCCTACTTGATCATGGATAAAGCTTCCAAATTGGGAAGGAAGAAGTGAAACTTTCACTCTGCAGATGACACGATACTCTATGTAGAAAACCCAAAAGACTGTATCAAAAATCTGTTAGAACTGATAAATGAATTCAGTGAAGTCACAGGATACAAAATCAACATACAGAAATCTGTTGCATTTCTATACACCAATAATGAAGAAGCAGAAAGACAACTTAGGGAATCAATCCCATTTACAGCTGCACCAAAAACAATAAGATACCTACGACTAAACTTAAGCAAAGAGGTGAAAGACCTATACTCTGAAAACTCTAAACACTGATGAAAGAAATGGAAGGCAACAGAAATAAATGGAAAAACATTCCATGTTCATGAATTGGAAGAACAAATATTGTTAAAATGTCTACACTACCCAAAGCCATCTACAGATTTAGTGCAATCCCTATCAAAATACCAACGGCATTTTTCACAAGGCTACAACAAACAATCCTAAAATTTGTATGGAACCACAAAGACCCCAAATAGCCAAAGCAACCTTCAAGAAGAAAAGCAAAGCTGGAAGCATCACAATCCCAGGCTTCAAGTTACGTTCCAAAGCTGTAGTGATCAGAACAGTATGGTTCTGGCCAAAAATAGACACACACTTCAACAGAATAGAAAACCCAGAAATGGACCCATAACTATATGGTCTATTAATCTTCAACAAAGCAAGAAGGAATATCCAATGGAAAAAAAGAGTCTCTTCAATAGATGGTGTTGCAACAACTGGACAGCAGCATGCAAAAGAATGAAACTGAACCACTTCCTTACACCATACACAAAAATAAGCTCAAAATGGTTTAAAGACCTAAAGATGAGTCTTGAAACCCTAAAAATCTAGAGGAGAACTCAGATGGCAACGTCTTTGGCATTGGCCATAGCAACTTCTTTCTACATAGGCCTCTGGAGGCAATGGAAACAAAAGCAAAAATAAACTTTTGGGATTTCATCAAGATAAAAGGCTTCTGCACACTGAAGGAACAATCAACAAAACTAAAGGGCAACCTATGCAATGGGAGAAGATATTTGCAAATGACATATCTGATAAAGGGTTAGTATCTAAAATCTATAAAGAACTTATAAAGAACTTAAAAAGAAGTCTATAAAGAACTTATAATAAAACTCAACACCCAGAAAACGAATAATCCATTTAAGAAATGGGCAGAAGACATGAAGAGACATTTTTCCAAAGAAGACATACAGGTGGCCAGCAGACGCATGAAAAGTTGCTGAACATCCCTGAACATCAGGGAAGTACAAATAAAAGTATCACCTTACACCTGTTAGAATAGCTAAAATCAACAACATAAGAAACAACAGGTGCTGAAAGAACGCGGGAAAAGGGGAACCCCCTTGCACTGTTGGTGGGAACATAAAGTGCTGCAGCCACTCTGGAAAACAGCGTGGAAGTTCCTCAAAAACTTCAAAGTAGAACAACCCTAACGTCCAGTAATTGTACTACTAGGTATTTACCAAAGAATATAAAAATACTAATTCAAAAGGATACATGCTCCCTGATGTTTAAAGCAGCATTATCTTCAGTATCCAAATTATGGAAGCAGCCCAAGTGTCCACTGACTGATGAATGGATAAAGAAAATGTGGTGTATGTATACAATGAAATGTTACTCAGCCATAAAAAAAGAATGAAACCTTGCATTTGCAATGACATGGGTGGAGCTGGAGAGTATTATGTTAAGCAAAATCAGTCAGAGAAAGATAAATGCCATATAATTTCACTCATATGTGGAATTTAAGAAATAATACAAAGCAGGAAAGGTGAAAAAAGAGAGAGGCAAACCAAGAAACAGATTCTTAACTACAGAGAACAAACTGTCAGAGGAAGGTGGGGGGCGGGTAAGATGGGTAAAATAGGTGATGGGGATTAAGGAGGGCACTTGCTGTGATGAGCACTGGCTGTTGTATGGAAGTGTTGAATTACTATATTGAATACCTGAAATTAATATTACGCTGTAGGTTTAACTGGAATTTATATAAAAACTTAAAAAAAATAAATTTCAAGAACATCACTGCTCATTAGAGAACTACAAATTACCAAATTATTGACATACCAATATATATCCATTAGAACAATAATATCAAATAAGTACCAAGAACTGGCAAGAATGCATAAAAAACTGAAACTTTCATAAACTGAGATTTGATTTATAAATTGGTACAAAATTCTTGAAAGTTCTTTGGTATTCCCCACAAATATAAACATATATCTACCTTATGACCTATTAATTTTATTTCTAGATACATAAGAAAAAGAATTATAACATATGACCACAAAAAGACACAGAGAAGATTATTCTCAGATTTAATATAAATAGGCCAAATTGACTATAATCCAAATATCTACCAATCAATCATAAGATGGATAAATTAATTGTGATATATTCATTTAATATAATATGTAAATAGTGACTTAAAACAAGATGAATCTCAGAGGAAAACTGATTACTGAAAGAATCTAAATGCAAAACACTACACACTGTGTGAGGTCATTTTTATTATGTTCAAAAAAGACAAAACTGAAATATGATGATTATACTCAGACTATAGCTATCCTATATGAAGGCCATGTATACTGGGAGGAGTAAAATAGGGGACCACTAGGGTCATGAAAATGTTGCATATATTGATTTGGTGTGATTATACATTTTCTGAGACATCCACAGTATATAAGATATAGCTCACTTTAAAAAATATTAATAATCTGTCGTATCTGTATATGCTGATATGGTCTCCTAAAACACAATTTGACAGCAAGAGATAATTTGCTAATGTATATATGCATTACAATACATTTTACATAAGAACAAATACTTTCACCAATTGGAATTCCACAGTTGCTAGGGACACAGAGAGAAATGTGTGAAAGGCACTATAAACTACAAATCAGCTAGAACTGATGGTGGGAGTTAAAATAGTGGACGAATGTTGGGAGCAATAGTCCAAAAAATCTTTAGACTTATCTTTTATGCTTTAATATTTTAAAGAAGACCATATGTGTATGTTACTATTTCAAGTTTAAAAATATTAAACATTTTAAGAAAGAACTGTTATAAATTATGATTTTTGTAATAAAACAAGACTAAGCAATAGAAGTGCTAAAAGGAGAAGAAAAAAGTAATCTTCCAAAATGTGCAAATGACAAAGGGATGGAGAATACGAGTGAAAATGTAAGAGTCAGTGTCAGTCCATAATTGCCATTAACGTCTGATGGGTTTTGTTGTTGTCTATAAACTCATTCCACATCCGTTTGGCAATAGCATCCTGATTTTCCTCTTTGGTGTTACCTGTGTTTTGTTCCTGGATACAATCTGGAGGGACTGTTAAATAACTTCTGCCTTTGTCTAAATTTTGGCGGCCAAGTGCTTCACCCAAAGTTAATTTAAATGGTACTCCTTATAATTAGAATTTTGTTTGAAGCAACAAAAATTAACAGGGATTAGGGTTTGTTTCTCCATTGGTTTTTTTTTTTTTTTAATTATTCCAATGCCAACAACTAAACAAAATCAGAAAGTGCGATGGTTCCCATCATTTCTGAGCCTGTCCTTCAATCTTCAGTCTTAAAGTTTGCAACATTCTCAATAATATACCCATTATTTTTTCATTAAATTCACATTTCACTTAAAATAGCCAGATTAATTTCCTGCAGATGAAACCAAATAATTTTCACTGATAGCATGGCCACCAAAAATACAAGGATTATATAAAGATGAAGTAGAAAATTAAGAGAAAATTAACTAAACAATAAAAACAAAACACATCTCACAGAATGGATGTAAGAAATCTCCCCCTGCACATGCCCCTAAGGAATATCTGGAGATCTAGGTGGGACCAATACTCATTATTCACCTTGTATCTATTTGAACTGTTTGAATATTTCTCATGTGAAGGTAGTAGTATTTTCATAATCAAAGACTTCAAAAGTATACATGCTTTTATTAAACTCACAAGTCCTAAAAAATATAGCAATCAAGAGCCCTTCTTGAATAAATTCATCAATTAAGTGATAAAACAAAGAAAAGTATTCCAGAATGGAGAGGTTCTGATAAGATAACTAGGACTAAGTCAAAATGAAGAGCTTCTGTTAAATTAAGTGGGTACAAATTAATGGTAAATCCTTTTATAGTTTTGTTAAAGAATATGAGGCAAAGTAACATAAACCCATTTATTTTTCCCAAAAATAATATAAAACAGGGCATAAAGCCTTGATACTCCAATACTAAATAAATATATAAACTTTAGTTTAAACACTGAGGTTGACAGTTTTCACATAGTCAAATGATTAGATATTAGAGAAAGAAAGCAATGATTTTGCAGCGATACTGACCTATGACTGAATCCCAAATCTATTAGTTGATATTGACACAACCACGGGCAAACCACAATTTCCTCATTTATAATACAAGAGTCATGAACACTGCACAAAATTATGGAACAGAACCTAGAATTCAATTAGGTAACATGTGTATGTCTTCTAGCTCCTTACCTGTACCTTCGCAGGGACTACCAACTAAACTGCTGGTTCTTTTAATGTTTGTGGATTCAGCTACATTGACACTGTGTAGACTTCAGATGTTAATGAATATTTCAGATTATTTAACTCACAATTATGGGTATTTACATATCTTTTTTACCCGTAATTATCCCATGGTAGAGATAATGCTCATTTACATAACACATTTCAATAGTGATAAAGAATTAAGAATAGACCTGGCTGAGAAGGCATTGACAGGCTGACAAATTTTCTATAGCCTCTGGACATGAATAGTACATAAACAAGCCCTTTAAAGATCACTTTAAGCAGGGCTGGTTGGCAGTTGTATAATTTTCTTACATTGACAGAGCAATTATATCTGGCTTCTTGCAATGTTTTGTCTTGAGCAGAATGGAATGACATGCATTCTTAACCTTAACATCACATGAAATGCAATTCAGAGCAGCAATTTTAGATGCCCACTCATAGGATAAAAATATAACAAAATTCAAATACTGTGTCAAAATTATAATAAAATCTATGCATTCATAAAAATATTATTTATCAAAATGCCTTTTATTGCACCTTGAATTTAAGGAAAGAATCTTGATTGAGAGTATTAAAATAAGCGAGACATGTAAAAATATTGTTATAGAATTACTAAATTTTCAACAAAACACGTCAACAGAGTTATCTACATATTCTCTCCAACTCCTTGTCATCCATTTATGCTTTATTTTATGTACTCAAATGTTCTACCCTAATATGCATTTATTTTTATTATTGTTTTTAAAGATTTTATTTATTTATCAGAGAGAAAGAGAGCACGAGCACAAGCAGGGCAAGCAGCAGGCAGAGGGAGAAGTATGCTCCTGGGTGAGCAACGAGCCCAATGTGGGACTTGATCCCAGGACCCTGGGATCATGACCTGAGCTGAAGGCAGATGCTTAACCAGGCAGACGCTTAATGGACTGAGCTACACAGGTGTCCCCCTAATAGGCATTTAAATTGAACTCTTAACTGGCCTCCAAAATACCAGATAAAAAATATTGTTTAAAAAGGCCTGCTTTTTTTAAAAAAAACTTTTATTCCAGTTTTGCATAATTTAATCGACAACCTTGCTTCTTGGTGTTCTTTCCTTCCATTGTTTTTGTTATATTTTACTAACCTAGTTCTCAAAATACTTATCTGATTGCAATGAAAGAATAAGTCACCTTTTCAAGCCCTCTTTTCTGAAATACGGGCGACTTAATTCTCTGTTCTTATCCTGGCCCACTCTCTTTTCCTGAGATACATCACTTTTATTTTAGCTCTTTTTTTATATAAATGACAACTGGAGTCCTCTTTCTCAAACTTTATGGTCTAAATCTTTCTGAAATTAAAACATTCCAAATATTTTATTGAAAATCTACCACATGCCTGGCACTATTTTGTGTTCAGACACAAACCAGTAAAAATGCAATTTCATGAAGCCTATGTCCTAGTTTTAAGGATACAGGGTCAGGGAAAGAAAGAGGAGGCATAAAGAAACACAGTATGATAGCCGTGTGTATGGGGGGGAGGGTGTTGTTCTAGTGGAGTTACTGACAAGATCCCCCAATTCCATATTGTTTTAAAACTCAGGGTCTTGATATATTTTATTTCACATTCCAAGACAGAACAGTGTTCCCAACTTCCCATTTGACACTACGAATGACTTTCAGTCGACATCTTTCCCAAATCCAGTTCTGCTACATTGATGCACACACTCATTGCTACACCGACATGTAAAATGTCTACAAATACGCCCCACCTCCAAAAGCACCCCTTACCGAATTTCTTATTCCTGATGAATTCATTAATTTATCTAATTGTAAACATTATGGTAGACATGGTGCTTGGCACTATAGTAAAGAAGATAGCTTTGTACTTTTTTCCCCCACAAAGAATATGTCTTTAATTACGGATGCTACAACTTCTCCCTATAGCAGAATAATAATATCAATGACATGGTCAACTTCTTCTAATTATCCTTTCAAGGCAAAGGTTTTATTCTCTTGGAACCATTAAATCTCAATGATTCCTTCTTAAAAATGTTTTCAAAAATACCTCCTTTTCTTAGAGTATTGTTTTAATTGCCCGTGTTTCGGCTTTAAGATCCACAATAGTAACAATGACATCCTATGACAGCTGCCTTGTAATAGAATGTTCTGCCTCCATTCTCACTTTAAAAAAAAAAAACCTACAAGCAATCACCATATTCTACATGATTTACATATTTACTCAGTTCTTACAGTAACAAAATGAAGTACATCGCACTATTCTTAAAATTATGCTGCTGGCCCAAGTTTATACAACTAAGAAATGGTGAAGTCAGGATTTAACCAATTTAACCAATCCCAGGCTATTTGTCTCTAGAGTCTATGCCCTCAACCATTTCCTTTACTCAAGATTTATATTCCCATACCATCTTTTTAAACTCCAGGTAAAAAGAAAGCTCACTATAGAAGAGGGATGCAAGTCTTACGTGCGTACATGCATGCCATCATTTATAACTATTTCTATTGGGATATCACAACATTGCTGCATCCACAGTTAGGACGCCTCCAAGAGCTGCTTGCTCTTCTGGTACTCCCCACAAAGTTCTTCTGAGACACCTTGTTTGTGAGTAGTGACTCTTAATTGCTTCAGCTCGCCACTTGCCTATCCTCTACTCTCAACTATGCAGGGTGTAGGGGAAAGTGATCCTTTTTGTGTGTCGCGGACGGGTCACAGGCTCTGGCTCTATGCTTCAAAACTGTATTATCAGCTGAACAATTATGCAGTTTGAATTCTAAAGAGATATTAAGGTTAGACATCCTGCTTTTAACTTTTTAGTGGGTTATTATTAATTCTAATATGGATACTGAAGTTCTCCAAAGTTTCAAGTCCCTTCTCATTTCTTTCTCCTTCAAAAGATGACTATGTTTCTCTAAAAGTCTATTTTTTTTTAAGGTGAGTGTGAGAGATCCTATAAATCTTGGAGTAGAAAGGCATATGGTAAGTGTGCATTATTTCTTTCAGTTTTGTTTTGCTTTGTTTCTCTGTTTGAAAATACCTAAGACCATGGCTTAGTGTTTGATGATCCTTCAGGTACTTGAGAGTCTAAAACATAATACTGCTGCAGTATCAACTGGTTCATGCTGATTAAATATTTGGGGATTGCTGGCAAGGTGGTTAGCCACACATGAGGAAAGGCAAGTAAATGCTATGTTTCGGAATATGAACCACATGAATCCTGTGAGGGAACACACACTCTACGTGCACTGACTGCACGACACCGAGTTTCAAGCAGGAGATAAGCATTTCTAAGTGTTAACAAAACACATAAGTCCTTTTAAAATGCCTAAAATAATCATGTGGAAAAGAGCTAAAGTTTATTTTATAGTTTTTATTTAAATTCCAGTTAGCTAACGTACAGTGTAATACTAGTTTCAGGTGTAAAATACAGGGATTCAATGCTTCCACACAACAGCTGGTGCTCATCACAAGTGCCCTCCTTAACCCCCATCACTCATTTCACCCATCCCTCTACTCGCCTCCACCCTGGTAACCGTCACTTTCTTACCTATGGTTAAGAGTCTGTCTCTTGGTTTGCCTCCTTCTCTCTTTTTTTCCCCTTCGCTTCTTTGTTTTGCTTCTTAAATTCCACATATGAATGAAATCGTATGGTATTTGTCGTTCTCTGATTTTGTTTAGCATAATACTCTCCAGCTCTATCCATGTCATTACAAATGCAAGACTTCATTCTTTTTCATAGCCGAGTAATATTCGTGTGTGTGTGTGTGTGTGTGTGTGTGTGTGTGTGTCTTCTTCTATTCATCAGTCAATGGACATTTGGGCTGTTTCCATAATTTAGCTTTGTTGATAATGCTGCTATCAACATCAGGGTACGTGTATCCCTTTGAATTAGTATTTTTGTATTCTTTGGTAAATACGTAGTAGTGCAATTGCTGGATGCTAGGGTTTTTCTACTTTGAAGTTTTTGAGGAACCTCCATGTTGTTTTCGACAGTGTCTGCACCATTTTACATTCCCACCAACAGTGTAAGAGGGTTCCCCTCCCCACACCTGTTGTTTCTTGTGTTGTTGATTTCAGGCAGTCTGACAGATGTGAGGTGATATCTCATTGTAGTTTTATTTGTACTTCCCTGATGTTCAGGGATGTTCAGCAACTTTTCATGCGTCTGCTGGCCACCTGTATGTCTTCTTTGGAAAAATGTCTCTTCATGTCTTCTGCCCATTTCTTAATTGGATTATTCGTTTTCTGGGTGTTGCGTTTTATTATAAGTTCTTTATAGACTTCTTTTTAAGTTCTTTATAAGTTCTTTATAGATTTTAGATACTAACCCTTTATCAGATATGTCATTTGCAAATATCTTCTCCCATTGCATAGGTTGCCCTTTAGTTTTGTTGATTGTTCCTTCAGTGTGCAGAAGCCTTTTATCTTGATGAAATCCCAAAAGTTTATTTTTGCTTTTGTTTCCATTGCCTCCAGAGGCCTATGTAGAAAGAAGTTGCTATGGCCAATGCCAAAGACGTTGCCGTCTGAGTTCTCCTCTAGATTTTTAGGGTTTCAAGACTCATCTTTAGGTCTTTAAACCATTTTGAGCTTATTTTTGTGTATGGTGTAAGGAAGTGGTTCAGTTTCATTCTTTTGCATGCTGCTGTCCAGTTGTTGCAACACCATCTATTGAAGAGACTCTTTTTTCACATTGGATATTCCTTCTTGCTTTGTTGAAGATTAATAGACCATATAGTTATGGGTCCATTTCTGGGTTTTCTATTCTGTTGAAGTGTGTGTCTATTTTTGGCCAGAACCATACTGTTCTGATCACTACAGCTTTGGAACGTAACTTGAAGCCTGGGATTGTGATGCTTCCAGCTTTGCTTTTCTTCTTGAAGGTTGCTTTGGCTATTTGGGGTCTTTGTGGTTCCATACAAATTTTAGGATTGTTTTTTGTAGCCTTGTGAAAAATGCCGTTGGTATTTTGATAGGGATTGCACTAAATCTGTAGATGGCTTTGGGTAGTGTAGACATTTTAACAATATTTGTTCTTCCAATTCACGAACATGGAATGTTTTTCCATTTATTTCTGTTGCCTTCCATTTCTTTCATCAGTGTTTAGAGTTTTCAGAGTATAGGTCTTTCACCTCTTTGCTTAGGTTTTAGTCCTAGGTATCTTATTGTTTTTGGTGCAGCTGTAAATGGGATTGATTCCCTAAGTTGTCTTTCTGCTTCTTCATTATTGGTGTATAGAAATGCAACAGATTTCTGTATGTTGATTTTGTATCCTGTGACTTCACTGAATTCATTTATCAGTTCTAACAGATTTTTGATACAGTCTTTTGGGTTTTCTACATAGAGTATCGTGTCGTCTGCAGAGTGAAAGTTTCACTTCTTTCTTGCCAATTTGAATGTCTTTTACTTCTTTTTGTTGTCTGATCGCTGTGGCTAGGACTTCCAGTACTATGTTAAGTAACTCATGAGATTAGACATCCCTGTCTTGTTCCTGACTGTAGAGAAAGAGGTCTCCATTTTTTCCCCCATTGACAATATTAGCTGCAGGTTTTTCATTTATGGCCTTTTTTATGTTGAAGTATATTTCCTCTAAACCTACTTTGTTAAGGGTTGTTATGAATGGATGTTGTACTTTTCCTGAATCTATTGAAATCATATTGTTCTTATCCTTTCTTATATTAATGTGGTATATCACATTGATTGATATGTGAATACTGAACCACAATTGTAACCCAGGAATGACACTTGATCATGGTAATTTTTTGATGTATTATTGGATTTGATTTTATTGAGAATTTTTGCATCCCTGTTCATCAGAGATATTGGCCTGTAGTTCTTTTTCAATGGAGTCTTTATCTGATTTTGGTATCAGGGTAATGCTGGCCTCATAGAATGAATATCAAATTTTTCCTTCCTTTTTCTATTTTTTGGAATAGTTTGAGAGGAATAGCTATTAACTTTTCTTTAAATGCTTGGTAGAATTCACCTATAAATCCATCTGGCCCTGGACTTTTGTTTGTTGGGAGGGTATTTATTCATTTACTTATTTGAGAGAAAGAGAGAGCATGAGTGGGAGGGGTAGAGGGAGAAGGAGAGAGAATCTCAAGCAGATTCCATGCTGAGTGTGTGTGGAGCCAAATTTGGGGGCTTGATCCCAAGACCCCAGGATCACAACCTGAGCTAAAACCAAGAGTCAGATTCTTAAGAGCTTGTGCCACCTACGCATCCCTGTTGGGAGTTTTTTGATTATTGATTCACTTTCTTTGCTGGTTATTGTTCTGTTCAAGTTTTCCATTTCTTCCTGTTTCTGTTTTTGGTAGTTAATATGCTTCTAGGAATTTATCCATTTCTTCCAGGTTGTCAAATTGTTGGCATACTGTTTTTCATAATTTTCTCTTATAATTGTACTTTGGTGGTGTTGGGTGTTATTTCTCCTCATTTGTGATTTTATTTATATGGGTCCTTTCTCTTTTCTTTTTGTTA
Source organism: Ursus maritimus (assembly GCF_017311325.1). NCBI lineage: Eukaryota > Metazoa > Chordata > Mammalia > Carnivora > Ursidae > Ursus > Ursus maritimus. The sequence continues at coordinate 18,352,091 of NW_024424453.1, read as the reverse complement.
AGTCTGGCTACAGGCTTGTCACTTTTTAAAATTTTGTCAAAGAAACAGCTCCTGCTTTCATTGATCTGTTCTATTGTTTTTTTAGTTTCTATATTATTTATTTGCCCTCTAATCTTTATGATCTCCTTCCTTCTGATGGCTTTATGCTTCATTTGTTGTTCCTTTTCCAGCTTTTTTAGGTGTAAAGTTGAGATTTTTCTTGCTTCTTGAAGCAGGCCTGTATTGGTATTTACTTCCCTCTTAGGACTACTGTGGCTGCATACCAAAGGTTTTGGACCATTGTATTTTCTTTTTCATTTGTTTCCATGTGTTTTTTTTTCTTCTTCTTCTTCTTCTTCTTTGATTTTCTGGTTGACCCATTCATTGTTTAGTAGCATGTTTTTTAGCCTCCATGTATTTGTGGAACATTCTCCAGAATAGATCACATAATAGATCATAAAACAGGCCTCAACAAATACAAAACGGTTGAAATAATACAAGGCACCTTTTCTGACCACAATGCTAGGAAACTAGAATTCAACCACAAGAAAAAATTTGGAAAAACACCTTCTACTTTGAGTGTTAATCAAAATTAACATGGCATACCCTCCAAATCAATGGAAAAGATAAAATCAAGCAACAGTTTGTTCCTGTATTTCAAGAACTCAAAGAAAATAGCTACAAAATTTAAAAAGAAAAAACTGAATATGCCATGAGTAAGATGAATATATCAATTATTATAGTAAAATCAAATATGCATACTACTATATTGAGACAAAATTGATTTTAAATGAAGTATATGTCCATATATTTCCCCTCCAAATATACTAAAACCACTCTACAAACTTGAAAAAAGGGAATTTTTAACCATACAAATAAAAATTAATCTATTATTAGACCAGACATTTGAAATATTGCTTCACAACTATTCAATATAAATGAGAACAGTGCAAGGGGGTAAAAAGAAATCCTATTTCAGTCTACCACAACTTACTAGATAGGATTCCTTAACAATATCAAGGTACTCACAACTTTTTAATTCCTTAATATAGTAAAATTTTTATTTAAGTATAACATTCAAACATTAATACTTATCACTAAATTCACTAATTCTGCTCTGCTGTGTCTAGTCCGCAAGATGACATGAGATATAGTCTTCAGTTCTGTAATGTCCATTTGATTTTTTTCATTGATTCTAACTTTCTATTGAATAACTTTCATTTTTTCCTTCTACTTGTCTATCTTTTCTCTACTTTCTTTAATATACTTTGTATATTAATGTAACTATATACTTATAGTTACTTTGAAATTCTTGCCCATAGACTCCATATCTGAATTATCTGTTTGCTAATATTTATCATTTTATCTCTTGATTATCAAATTACCTGTGTCTAGTAATTTATTTTATTCTGTATGGTTTCAAAGACTAAATTATATTATCTTCCTCTAAAACAGAAATTGGCAGCCTTTTCTTAAGGAGCCAGACAGGAAATATTGTAGGCTTGGGGACCACTGTGCCACAGACAGCTACTTAACTCTGATGTTGTAGGGTGCAAGTAGCTACAGAAATATGTAAACACACAACCACAACTATGCTCTTGTAAAAGTTAATTACCAAAACAGGTGACTGGACTACAGGCCATAGTTTGTCAACCCATGCTCTAATGTATGTTGATTTCTATTGTGGCAGGCATTTAATTTTCAAGTGAATTATCTTATTCTTATTTTGTTTTTAGGCTTTGTCAGGGTAGAGGTATTTCAGGTTTCTGCTTAGTCTTAAGGTTTAGCACTTTTCTGAAGGTTGGCCCTATATCTTAGGGCATGGGCTTGACGTGTTCTCAAACAAATGCCTGGTGTTTACTAGTTTTCCCTCTTTGGCTATGTCAGACCTCCCGTGTGTGAGCTCAGAAACCATTCCCTGTCAAACCTCCAAGAACCTCACTTTCTATGTGTACATCTTAGCAGCTGGGCAGGGACATAGGGAAAATCCATAGAGACTACATAGGGCTTGTTCTCTGTGGTCCCCCCCTCCTAGGAAGCTTGGCAGTGCTCCAATCTCTTCCCTCCAGCATTCAACACACTGTTGATTTCAACTTTGACTCCACTTCTCTGTGAGCTTTACCTATGTGTTTATCTTCTCTCAGTAATCACAGCCCTGTGATTTTCACTGCTAAAGCCCCAGAATAGTTGTTTTATATGTAATATCCATTTTTATGTGTTCATTGTGGAGTGAAATATGAAACTAGCTACCTCATCATGTACAGAACCTGAACGCCAACTGTCAAGGGACAATTGTATAGGTTCCAGATGTTGCTATCTTCTAATAGAACAGGTGGGTTTTTGCTGGGCAGCTAGATTTAGGGCTGATTGCCTTAATCCAATTAGCTACTGAGCTGAATTGTGTCTGAGTTTTAATTTGTTAAGACTCATTCCACCTCTGACACGTACCTTTTTCTAAAATATAGCCTTCCAAGTATTTTTCACATGATACTTGTGATATTCACCAGGGCTCCTTCCCCAAGTAGAATCTGAACTCAAATCCTTTTCTCTTTAGCACAGTGAGACTCCCGACAAGAATTTAAAAGAATTTCTTCAAAGGCCAGGAGAAGCTGACAAAGTAACAGAGCAAATGAAAAATTTTGCTCAGAGTCATTCCTCTAGCATTTAAAATTTGTTTAATTGGTATTCTGCTTCACTGAAGCCCAGATGTATCTGGAGTTCTTAAAGCCCTAACAGTGTTTGAGGATATTCATAAAGACAGAAAACACAATGTTCTAGCAAGAAAGAAAAATATTAGCTTAATTAGAGGGGAAAAAAAACAAAAGAAAATATTTCTTTGACTTTCTGTGAAAGCGCCTCTGATCTCAATTGAAGGCCACATGAATCTGCAGATATGCGTAGATGAACTCACCTACTGTAGCCAATTAAACTGGGTTGCCAGAGACATGCATGCATCTCAAGGGCTGCCAAACCCAATGACTCTTTTTCTCCCTCCCTGAGGTTATCTCATGTGACAAACATGCAATTTGGCTAAAACTCAATTTTTTTGTGAATTGGGGGAAAAAAAGATTAGCCTCCATAAGAAATATAATAACAAATTATTCTTTTTACTTCTGTAAGTCTATAGAAATTAAGAATTTATTTAAAGTAGGCAAAATTTAAAAAAAATAGGAAGGGTTAAACTGAATTTCTTTTTTTTTTTTTTTTTAAGATTTTATTTATTCATTTGACAGAAAGAGAGAGACAGCCAGCGAGAGAGGGAACACAAGCAGGGGGAGTGGGAGAGGAAGAAGCAGGCTCCTAGCAGAGGAGCCTGATGTGGGGCTCGATCCCACAACGTTGGGATCACACCCTGAGCTGAAGGCAGACGCTTAATGACTGAGCCACCCAGGCGCCCCTAAACTGAATTTCTAATGCTTTATATTCACTGAGCTTTTAAAAAGAACCTTTCTTGAAATCTTGCCGTTTGTGACATGGATGAATCTGGAGGACACTATGCTAAGTGAAATAAGGCAGACACAGAAAGACAAATACTGTATGACCTCACTTATATGTGTAATCTCAAATAGTCAAACTCATAGCAGCAGAGAGGAGAATGGTGGTTGCCAGGGGTTGGGGGTTGAAGGAAATGGGGATATGCTGTTCAAAAGGTACAAAGCTTCAGTTATGCAAAATGAATAAGTTCTGGAGATCTAATGTAATCTAATGGTGACTATAGTTAAAGGTACTGTATTATATACTTAAAATTTGCTAAGAAAATAGATATCAAGTGTTCCTACCATACACACACATACACACACACACACACACACACACACACACAGGTAACTATGTGAGCTGATGGATATGTGAATTAGCTTGATTATGATCATTTCACAATATATACATATATCAAAACATCAAGCTGTAGGCTTTAAATGTATATAATTTTTATTTGTCAATTATACCCCATTAAGACTAAAAAAAAACCCCACAAAACCTTTCATAGTAGCAGCCAACTAAAACAAAAAGAAGAAATGAAGATGAAAAGTCTTGACAATCACCATCTAGTTAAATAAGAACCCCAAAACAGTGTATAATATTAAAGGGAATGTAATAATCCAAGTCTAGACTTTTAAATACAATTTAGAGACTTTAAATACATAATATTATAAATTGGGTTAGGAAAAAGCTTACTAATGTTCCCATTTTACATGAGTATTTGGACAGATTAGATTGATAATTTTTGCTTTCAAACATCTATACGTCCTTTAAATTACTTAAAACTTGTAAATTTAATATGCTGGCTTTATGTGGCAAATAATTTAACAATCTTTCCATAAAGTATTTTAAGTTTATGACACTATAAACATATGTTTAACTGTACAAAATATTAATAATTGATATCTTTTAAGAGGATCTGTCCCTGTAAACTCTCAACAATGCTGCACTGATTTAACCAGTTATTTCCCTCATGCTGTCTGAAGAGTGCACTAAATGCCCTGACTCCTAATATCATCAATAATCATATTTCAGTATAACTTCTTAATGATCTCAAACACTTTAATATTAAATAATAGGTATTCTCTGATTACCATGTCTTTTTATCCTGATCAATTCCTAAAAACACAGATTTTTTAAAAATTGCAAGTAATTCTATCGAACTTTACATCAAAAACCAGTGATGTACTGTATGGTGACTAACATAATATAATAAAAAAAACATTAAAAAAAATAATAAATTGCAAGTAATTCTATGAAAATATATCTCGTCTTTGAAAGCTCCAGCTAAGATGGCAAATTTGATGTCATGACTGAGGTTTTGAAAAATAAAAAATATTACAAAAATAACATCCTTGAATATAGCTTGTTCCTACATAAATAGTTTTCTCTCCTCTTTGGAAAGGAGAATTTCCTTACCACACGAGAAGCTAATATTCTGAAAACCTGTTATTTATTTGGAGCTGTATGCTGACCTTGAATTATTGTTTTGCAGATGTCTCTCATTTATAAAGAAATTGAAATTACTTAAAATCACTTTATAGTAATACTTCAGTAATGGTTTGTCCTCAAACACTCGTGACTTCTGTTTATATCCTGATGTCAGAAAATGTTTAGCAACTCTTTTTTTGATACCATCTTTTCTATTTCGGTCTTAAGTCCTCAATAATAAACATTCTAACATATTACTCATATAAAAAATAGCTTTGGGGTTTCCTAGGTTACTGGACCATACAAAAGATGTTTCCCTTACTTTACTAAAGAAGGAATATTCTAGGTTTTAATTAGTGTTACACAACTGCTTGACTATCCTCATCAATTAAAAAAAAATACCCCAAAAAGCCAAAAAGACATTAATTCTCCTTAGGTTAATTATTTAGAGGTAAATGTTATCACCATAAATGTTTTAGCAACTGAGTTCTTGTCAGTTTAGACAGACACACTCAGGTTTGTGTTCAAAGAGTAGCATGCACTATAAACAAATTGATTTTTTCCTAAATATAAATGCTCTTGTCATTCTCGGTGATTATAACATTTCTTTATGGTACAAATCAAAATGCCCTGGAGGTTAGTCAGTAGTCTCCTTATCACACTGCTCCTGACCTCAGGAAATCATTGACTGAATATTCACAAATAGAACCTTTTACTTTCCTCCATTATAATAATGTGGGTTGATATAATTAACTGACCAGACCTATTTATATTTGTCACCAACAAATTAGTTTTTGCTTTTATCCTACCCATAAATAAAGGTTCTTGCTATAGAGTGCATATCAGAATTCAGTTTTGCAGAAGAAATAGCAAAAGAGTTGTAATAAAAATCTGTACCCTGTTTGTGCAAACAGCCAGCATGCAGTTCTATCAAGGGGCTGGCTGAGGATTCTCTCAGGAAGCTCTCAGTCCAGAAGCCAACAGCTTTGTAGAAAAAGACTAACTCAAGAGTCTCAAAAACCAAAAATCATTTCCTAAGACTAAGTAAACTTACTTAATAGACCATTGGCTCCAAGTTTGACATACTTTGGTTGGTATCTAGTTTCAACAGATCTCATAGAATTTAAAAAGAAAAAAAATTCTGAAGGATCTAAAAACAAATATAAAGTAGAATTTTTTTCATAAAATTTAAGGGTAATGATGACAGATAGGTCTCATTTATCAAATTATTCAAAACAGTGGCTAAATATCATACTAAATAAGAAAACCCCTGTGAAGAGTAAGTTGGTAACTAAAATGATGTGGACAGAAGAAAACATTTCAGTGTAAATAAGTAAGTTAGTAACCAACCAGACAGGTTAAGCATAGATAATGTAAATTAGTAACCCATAAGAACATATAAGGCATGAATTAAAATAAATTGGTAATCTGTGAGACATGTTAAGCAAAGATAAATTAAGTAAATAATACCTTTGCTGAACAACGATAAAAAAGGGATGAAGAACCAGAAACACCAAATATTAATGATATACTTACTATAGATGAGGCACTCAATATTCATGAGGTAATAAATTGACTATCCCATGGTGACAGCCATTATGGTCCCATGAGTACTCTACTAAGAAATGAAAATAAAGTCCATAGCTCCTTATAAGGCTACTGGAGAGCTAGAACTATTGGCCAGGCATATTTGCTTCTACGTCGCCTCAATATAAAAGTGTATGTTGCTTCAGGCACCTTCTGTTTGCTGAGCACCCTTTACTCAACCTCAACTCTGGTCCTGTCCTCAAAACCACACATTCGGCAGGGAAGGCTAATGCCTTCCGAAGGACAGAAACTAAGAACATAGACAGGTCCTGTGGTCTTTCTTGCATGTTTGCATCTTATCCTAAGTATGATAATCTGCTTCATCTGTTTTCCCCTGTTTATCACTGCATGTTTTAAACTGATTTAAGAAACTGTATGATTTGAATGTTATAACATGGTCTGAGAGCTTTACTGTTCTGTCACCTCTAAAATAGCTAGTCTGGTAATGTATTTGGAGACTACCATTGTATTAAGCCTATGATTATATTAATGCAATTTCCCATACAACATACACCAAGAATTTGAACTTCATTAAAATCGGAGGAATAATTAATTCCATTAAAATCAAAATAGCACTCAGAGGGGGCTCCATCAGTGTGTCAGATCATGTCTTCTTCTCTTCAGAGGGCACCCATTACTCTGAGAATACAAGCCAAAATTCTTACAGTGGATTATAGTCCCTACATCAACCAGCCTCTTACCCCATCCCTTTATCTGACCATTCTTCTTATTACTTATTCTTTACTCACTCTGCTCATTGTCCTTGTCATTATTGCTAGAAAGTCTCCTTATCTCTTGCCTCAATCTGCAATGTTATAAAAAAATATTCCCTCAGCCAGGAAATAAACCCACGATTATATGGTCAATTACTCTATGACAAAGGAGGCAAGAATATATAATGGGGAAAAAGACAGTCTCCTCATAAATGGTGCTGGGAAAATTTTGGACAGCTACATGTAAAAGAATGAAACGGGACCACTTTATCACACCATACACAAAAATAAACTCAAAATGGATTAAAGACCTAAATGTGAGACCTGAAACCATAAAAATTTTAGACTAGAACACAAGCAGTAATTACTGACATCAGCTGTAGCAACATTTTCATGGATAGGTGTCCTAAGGCAAGGGAAATACAAGCAAACAAACTACTGGACTACATTAAAAAAAAAAAAAAAAGCTTTTGCACGGCAGAAAAAGGCACCAACAAAATAAAAAGACAACCTACTGAAAAAAAAAGAAAACCTATGAATAGGAGAAGATATTTGCAAATGATGTATTCAATAAGGGGTTAATATCCTAAATATGTAAAGAACTCCTACAACTCAACTCCAAAACAATAACAACAACAATCTGATTAAAAAATGGGCAGGACCCAAATAAACATTTTTCCAAAAGAGACGCACTAATAGTCAACAGACACATGAAAAGATGCTCAACATCACTAATCAACACGTAAATACAAATTGAATCCACCATAAGATACCACCTTACACCTGTCAGAATGGCCCAAATCAAAAAGAAATAACACGCGTTGGTGAGGATGTTGAGTGAAAGGAACCCTTTTACATCAGTAATGGGAATGTAAATTGGTATAGCTACTGTGGAAAATATAATGGAGCTTCCCCCCCAAAATTAAAAATAACTATATGATCCAGTAATTTCTTTTGGGTATTTCCCCAAAGAAAACAAAACAAAAAAATTTTAAAAGATATACACACCCTATGTGCAGCATTATTTACAATAGCCAATGGAAGCAAACTAAGTGTTCATCAGTAGATGAATGGATTAGGAAGATGTGGTATTTGTATATACAATGGAATATTATGCAGCCATAGAAAGGATGAGATCCTGCCTTTTGAGAAAATATGAATGGATCTAGAGGGTATTCTGCTAAGTGAAATAAGTCAGACTGAGAAAAACAAATACCATACAATTTCACTCTTATGTGGAATCTTAAAAAAATGAATAAAGAGACAAAAAGCAAAATCAGACATATAAATATGGAGAACAAACTGATGGTTGCCTGAGGGGAGGAGGATGGGGGGTTGGGCAAAGTAGGTTCCAGGGAGGGAAAGATCTAGGCTTTCATTAGGGAGTGAACAAGTCACAGGAATAAAAGGCACGGCATAAGGAATATAGTCAATGATATTCTAATAGTGATATACAGGGATAGACTGTTTAGCTGCGCTAGTAGTGAACATAGAAAAATGTATAAAATTTTTGAATCACCATATTGTACACCTGAAACTAATACAACATTTTATGTCAAGTATACAAACACAACACTTTCCTAGGTTAATCCCTTCAAGACTTGCTTAAATGTTACCCTTTAAATATCCAGCTACTCTTGTCGTTCTATTTAATAATAAATTCTGTGTACTTTCACCACTGACATTTCAATTTTTCCTATTTTGTCATAAAACTTTTAACTCTATTATCATCTAATTTATTTAACGTGTGTATTGTAGTCTTTCCTCAGTAGAATCTTAATTCTATTAGGGTTGGTTTATCTGTCTATTCGGTTCTTTTCAATAACTCTGCTCTTAGACCAGTGTCTGGCTTACATTCCATTAATGAATGGATAAAAATTATTTTTTTCATATTTTAACACAACAAAAAGTTAAAAGTTCTAATTCTCAAGACTGGTAAGAATCTTGTGAGAAATTAATATAATTGAATATATTGTGAGAATAAAATATAATACAGTTTGTTATAGAAAATAATTTGACCATAATTAACAGGTTTTAAATGTATCCATATAAATGTCAATCACTTATTCAATTTCCGGTACTCAATTTAAGGTAAAGTATATAAAATGTAGAAATATCAGCAATTTTTTTCAAAATTTTAATCAGAAAATATCCTGAGATTTAAAATTAGTCATTTGGTCTTTTCAGAACATAGAATTTCAAGCATACTAATGACTCCATTTCTTGAATCTATTTTTTTTTTTTGCCAGACATTTCATAACATAATTTTCTGAGCTGATGTTTTATAATAAGATAGTGGTTTTTAAATCCTTACATCAAATTGAATGAATTTCTTCTCGAAATAAAGACAGACTTGGCCATTTCCCATATCATAAGGATGATAGTCATTACAATTAATAATTGAGCTTCACTTTGTTCGTTAAAATAAGCAAAAATAAATTATAAACACATTTAACAAATGAGACCATTTGTCTTCAACTTACTTTTATCAAAAAGATTGATTTTTACATAATTATTATTAGGTTGATTAAATATTGGAAATCTGCATTGTGGCATGATTCTATTACCACTTATTACAACTTCATACATTTAAAATTTTTTAATTTTTTATTTGATTAGACGATTTATCTGAGGATATTTAAATCACTTTTCAAGAGAAGAAAAGATTTCTCCTTTGGTAAAAATAGTCACTAATCCTTACAAAATATCATCCTGCGTATCTATCACTGTATAATGAACCGTCCATAACACAGGAGCATAAGACAACCATTTTATTATGCTCACAGATTTTTAAGTAAGGAAGTCAGGGCACAGTAGGTATGGTTCCTCTCTGCTTTATACCTGGGGCCTCAGCTTAGAAAACTCAAATGGGTGCTTCCAACAGCTAGGGACTAGCAGTAAACTGGAGGAAGTATTTCCAAAACAGTTTCTTCATTTAAGTGCCTGGCACTTTTTAAAGAATGGGTTCAGTTGAGACTCTTAACAGAAGCACTTACACTCTCTAACACGGCAACATTAGGTTGGTCAGACTTATTACATGGAGGCTAAATACTCCAAGAGTGAATGTGCCAGTGAAAAAGATGGAAGCTTAATGTGTCTTTACAGATACTTATTTTCTGATAGTTCATGTGGCTAAAAGTCTAAGGTCAAGATTCCAGCTGATTCATTTATTGGTGAGAGCTCTCTTCCTGGCTTATAAAGAACTATCTTCTCTATATGTCCTCATATGGTCTTTCCTTAGTATGTACTTAGAGAAAGAGTAAACTTTTTTTGTCTCTTCTTTTAAGCTACCAATCCTATTGGATCATTATCCCACTTTTATGACTTCAATTATTTCCTTAGAGAAAAATATATTTCCAAATATAGCCACCCTGGGGCGATGAATTCTGAGGGAAACACAAACATTAAATTCATAACAGTTGCAGAAATATTTATGTTATTGGCTCTTGGAAAATTCTTATCCACACCCAGACTTCAATTCCCTACCAAGAGCCAATAACTATCCTTCAAGACAAGCAGGGTCAAGGCTGCATTGTGAGTTACTCAAACACGTATTGGCTAACTAGAGATAGATAATTCTAAAAATAGGAAAAACAACAAAAAGGAATAAACATAGAAGTAGTGAATAAAAGTCAAGAAATTGATCTAATAGAAATCAAGAATCAGAAGGTATCAAAGGGAATTAAGTGGACGTCAATATCAAATGCTACTGAGATGTCAAGGAAGATATTAAATCAGTCTTCAGATAGTAGATCATCTAATCTGCTCTGAGCAGAAACTGTTAAGAAGTTTTTAAAATATTTTGGAAGTTCAATTTGTGCTGCTCAGGATAAATATCATGACATAGTGCTTAGCATTTGAGTAATAATTCACCCATAAATAATTTTATCCTCAAAGTGAATCATCTACCCATTAACTCACTACTTCAAATAAGAACCTGAAATCCTTCTCTTTAGATGTAAATAATCCAGCATATAATCATATATATAGTTATATCTATATATACATCCTTTCTTCAGTAATTTATAATTGGTATATGCTGGAAATATGTTAAATGGCAGTCTTCTATTTAATATCGTATGACTAATAACCCTGTGTTTCATGCATGACACAGATTTTTGCTTCTGATTCATATCACACAAAGTTAGCAGCCAGAATATTTTGTAAGCTAATATAAAAATATCTTTGCAGAAAACTTTAACAAAAATAAACCATTTGGCAAAACAGTTATGTGATTCACATAATGCCATAATTATTAGTCACTTGCTAGAACAAGTAATTCAAGCCCTTTACCTTCTTTTCATGTAAATTGTAACAAAAATAAACTTAAAAGAGAAACTTTTTGAATGTTGATTATCTATTTACCACTCTCTGTTAAACCCAAAAGTTAGTGTATTTATATAATTATTGAAATTCAACATATAGCCATTGATATTTATTTGCTTTCCATCTACTCTACGTGCAGTAGTCAGGTGAGATAAATCTTAACTGTCTAAACATGTGACTAACATGTTTACCTTAAAAATATTCTGTGACATTCATGCTTTGTATCTTTCATCCATTTTCTTAACCTTCATTTGCTTTTAAGAGTTTTCTCAGTAGTCTTGACATTGCCATTTCTTCCTAGCACTGTATTCTATAAAAGCTTTGCATTGTTTAAGTTTGTCATAATTTTCTATATTCTTTAATAATATTTGCTTTTTTTAGTCTCTCTTGATATTAAATATATTATTCTAAGTAGTATTAGTGGATAGAAAATATTCTGATCAACCCCACAATCTTTCTATTCTAATTGACTTCTAATAGAGCAATAAGGTTTACCATTTCTAAATCTTAAGTATCTTATTTATTTTTCACTGTCCACAGGCAATATTATACTTGACTGACCTTAGAGTATCACCTAAGAGGATATTGCAGAAAAACTATGTTCACTCGCATAACAAATTAATATGCATGAATTTATAGTCTGGAAAGGTCTGTGTCCATCATTTTATAACTAAATTCTCACGTAGATCAAGGTTAGCATATTGGGTTAGTTGCAAGTATATTTCAAGGGAAATTTAATTAATATTATTATTTTGAATTTTTCGAGTAAGTACTTCCAACATTGGGTCAAGGAACTAGAACTACATGAAGGATTAGTGACAAAGAGAAAGCAGAATTTAGTCAGGGTACAGATGTATTGTCACACAGGTTATGACAATACTCCAAGCACAGATCTTGAGTTCACAATTGTGTTTACCAATACTAATGTTTTAAATCAGGGCAGCTTCCAAGGTAATGGCATCTAGCAATTGAAATCTCCCCCCCAAAAACATACAGATCAACACAGAGTACAAGTAAAATCACCCAGAGCCAGACCAAGAGCGTAACTAAGAGAGACCATATATTGTACCATTTTAATTTACATGGAAGTGACTAAATGACACCAGAGAGAACAAACACATCACAGAAAAAAAAAAAAAATAATGCAAGAACTGTGCCAAGAGAAGAGTATGGTGGGGACCTGATATTGGAGGAATACAGATACTATCAACAAGATTTCACTTCCAGAAGGAAATGGTTTATTTTCCTAAAATCAACACTGGAAAGTCAAAATAAAGGGAAATTTTATATATATATATATATCTCATATTGTATCATATATTTTATCAATTATATACTTACCTTTTACCTATCAGTTGAATTTCTGACACTCGACTTTGAAGATTTCCCTTCAAAAGCAAGAAATATATGTACAATTCTGCATATTCATTAGGAAAAATTGAAAACGATCCAAACGTACCCTTTATGCTGACTATAAACATTTTTTAAAAACCTCTGTAAAAGTTCAAGATTCAATATTATTAATATTAGTAATAAGAGCAGTATTATAATTTCAAACTATTTAAGACATTTTGTAGGATAAAATCTAATACATCTTTATAAGAGAATAAGAGAATGCCTGGTAATAACCTAATTATCTAATTTAAAAAATGGTCACTTCACAACTTTCAGTGAAAGAAGATACATGGGCAAGAATTATCAATAGATGATAAAATCATTCATTGAAAATTTGGATAATTTCACAGGACTAAAGAATCACAGATCATATCTGAATCTTTCTGATTTCAAAGTCCATGTTCTCTATCTCTGCACAAGCCTCCCTCAGAGAGTGAATATCGGGATTTTAAATATGTCATTGGCATGCCAACTTCCCCACTTTATATTTTTTAAAAAATTATATTTGAAAATCAGGGAGTTTATCTTGTTTTTTTCTTCTCTACATGGCAGCTGCTTACTACACAGGAAAAACAAATCTACACTGAGGCTTCCTATAACAGAGTTTATTGAAGAGTTCCAAACACCTGAGGCAAATTGCAATTGATGTAAATAGTATCCTAAACAGAGTAGAATTTTGTTGTAAACAAGACCTCAGTTTGAAGTCAGCATATAATGTAAAATTGAGTCAGGTCAACATTTCTCTTGAACAATATCTTTAAGGGGTGACGTTTAATTAGTTTATTTTAAAACATTCTCTTTCTGCATTTCAAAAAATATTGCTGTACTTTTTACTTGTAATTAGAAAGATACAGTCCATTATTTTATTTTGAACTTCAGCAAGTTCATGTCATCAAGTTATTTTAATTTAAAAGTGCCTATTTTTCCTCCGGGTTTGTAAAAGAAACTGGAGTAATGCACCTTCAGTTCATGCCCTGCCATTGAAATGGCTTGAGCTTGGTTAAGTTATATAATCTTCCATCTCCTCTTCTACACATTTGGGTAATAGTATCTGAAACCTATGGAAAACCATGTCATTATGTTTAATTAAGTAAGTGGGTAAAGATCAGAAATGGGAACCTAACAGCTGAGATTTACCAGGAAAATGTGCTACATAATTAAAGTAATAATTCAGATTTACCATCTCTCTTCTAAGAATCCTCTATTTCATTTCTCTTACTTAACAATCCCTTCTGTCTACTCTCAGGGATTCTTTACAGGAGAAGATTACTCTTGCTGCTGAAATTCGGCTCTCACCATCATAATAGGTGTCTAATCAATTCTACTACCATTTTTTAAAATCCAACATTTCTCAGTTTATCATAATCCTTCTTTTAACAGGAACTGATACATGTACCATCCAGCTAGATAAAGCATACATGACAAAGGAGAAATAGATGCATGTAGGTGTGTAGATACTCACATAGACAAAATTTTTACTCTAAGTGCTCCTGAAGATAATTTGAGAAAGCTATAAAATATAAGTATGGTTAAATAAAAATATAAATATCAGGAAAAAGAGAAATAGCTATCATTTGGTAACAGCAATAAACATATTATATCAATAAAATTATTTTCAGCAATAGAAAAAATGTAGCACATTTCTCAACTAAACCATCCCATCATCTCATGCCTAGTTGAATAGACTTTTGTGGCACTGTGTTCAAGAAATAATATTTTATAAAATATAATAATGAATTCCTTCAAATTTTGTATGGTTTTATATATTTTTTAAAATGCTAATTTAATTACATTAATGATATCTGAATAAGTATGTATTAAAAAATAGTGCAGATAAAAGTAATTTTCTATTAATGATTACAACCCTTAATTGTAGCCCCCTTTTCATAAATCTCTGATCTCCTTTGACTTTTTTTTTTCAATTATAGAGGAAAAGGAGGTCCTTTTATGCCTTTAGAACCCAGAAGCCTAAAGGCATAATGGTTATTTCTAACTTCACGAAACTAATAGAAATAAAACAAATAGCTCAGGGCTTTCGACTGTCTGCTTAAGTCAACATCAGAGAACCAGAGAGCTTATTTGGTGGCCCTAAAATAATCCTATCTTGTAAATACAGGAAAACGTTGCTGGAAATCAGACCCATATTTTAACTGTGCTGTTTACAGTATTACATACGTTGAATTTGCTGCCTCCTTCAGAGTCCCTGTGAGACTAAGGACCGCCGAGGTGGGATCTGGAATAGGGATGCCCCGGTGGACCAGGACTGCTGAAAATCTGAAATCCTTCCACATGGAAGCAGATGCAAATGTCTGCTGCTCTTTCGGTGATGCACTCAGAAGTTTCTTAAGCCAAAACCTAGACATCTTGTTCCCTACTTGTACCTTGCCTTTCTCTCGTCCCACATCCAATGAAATACCAAGCTCTTTTAAATTCTACGTCCTACACACCTTGTAACTTATTTTTATTACCACTGTCATGGCTTTAGCCTGTACATGAACTATTATGATATATGTCCCCGGGGTGCTTGCCGCTTCCTGCGTTTACTATCTCTATATTACTTCAGTGCTTTGTCTTTTCAATCTTCCAATAGCAAAACGCGCTCGATGAAATGATCTCTGTGAAAATAACTGGCTGGCTTCTGCATTCAACATCAAATGCAGTATCTGATCTGAGAGGTTTCCAAAGCTCAAGAGATATTTATGGGGCAGTGAAGGATTTCCTGCACAGCCAAGTCTTCAATTCACAAGACAGACTTACATTTTAAGGCTTTGGGGATATAACTAATTATATAGAAATTACGCAAGTCACCTAAGGAGAGGGGAAGTACTAGATCCACAGAGGGCAGAGAAACTCCGATATTTAACGGATGAGTTTTAGAGAAGCTACAAAAAAAAGCTGTAAGAACATGACCAAATAACTATATTAATTTGCTTTCCTTTAATATTAACTATTGCATTCTTAAATTTACACACTTGTTGAAAAATGTATTTGATACTGATGTTATTAGGATAGAAAAGCTTCTTTTATTTCCCCGTGTATTTATAAGTCATATGTTTAAGTTATAAGATTTAAAGATAAATAGAAATTTTGTTAGAGACTAGCTCTTTCCCATTTCAGAAATGAGAAAACTAAAGCTTAAAGTTACATACGGTAATGCCAAAGGCACACACTTCCTAAGTTAACCAGGACTAACTTGGCTAACTATTTTTATCTAAGTCCTCTTTCTCCTATACCATTTTTTGTGAACCTAAAATAGTCTAAGTCTGGGCGGGGGGAGAAAGGATAAATAAAGAATTCTCACGGATATTCATTCACTGACATAAATTTTTTGACGAACTGCATAATTTTGATGTAACTTGCCTCAGGTGCTTGATCAGTCTGCATTTCCTAAAAATACATCTGCTACGAAAACCCATTAGATCCGCAATTTCAATATCTGTCTTTACTCCTTTCCCAATAGAGCCTAGTCCTTAAGAATGAGGGCTTTGCAGTAAGTCTGTTTGTGTTAGTCACAAGCTAGTTTATCCCTTAGTTGGTGCTTAACCCTAGGAAAGTTCCTCAGAATCCTTTCTTCTCCATTTCCTCATCAGTAGTAAGAAGGATAATCATGGAATCTCACAATTAGAATTGAATGAATTATTATTATTATTCTTAAAGATTTTGTTTATTTATTTGACAGGGAGAGAGAGAGACAGCCAGCAAGAGAGGGAACACCAGCAGGGGGAGGGGGAGAG
This sequence comes from Ursus maritimus, assembly GCF_017311325.1. Classification (NCBI taxonomy): domain Eukaryota; kingdom Metazoa; phylum Chordata; class Mammalia; order Carnivora; family Ursidae; genus Ursus; species Ursus maritimus. The sequence goes on along the minus strand of NW_024424453.1, from coordinate 18,335,446 downwards.
GAAGAAGCAGGCTCCCAGCAGAGCAGGGAGCCCGATGCGGGATTCGATCCCAGGACCCTGGGATCATGCCCTGAGCGGAAGGTAGATGCTTAACGACTGAGCCACCCAGACACCTCTAGAATTAAATGAATTATTAATGAAAAACATTTTAAATTACTGCACACAGTGAGTACCCAGTAAGCTATTATTGTTTAATAATATTACTATTAATCTTCCTTCTGTCACTCAAGACAGCTGTAAAGTGTGCTAACAAGTGTAAGTGCAATGTAGTGTGGAATGAATTTCGAACAGATATCTAAAAATTAATTGTAATGTGAAAGTTTTAGTTTCTCACAGCTTTCACAAACAACTGAACACACATGATACGTGTTTGTACATACATACAAAGTCTACCGAGGAGCAGAAGTTAGCTATTTCATAGAGAGATTAACAATTATTATCAAAACACCAATTGCCAAATTTTGTGTGTCCTACTCTATCAATTAGGTAGGTATTATTATTTCCATTTTATAGATGAGAAACCTGAGATTTACAACGGTCAAATATATGGCCCTTGGTCCCTCAGTAAGTGGTGCAATTAAGAATAGAGAAGGTATTTAAATTTCATTTTTATTTAAGTATTAAGAAATCCTCTAAATATGTCTATTTGTATGACTGTCTATAAACCTATCATATACATAAGAGGTCAAAATAACATATGGGGTTCAATAGATAATGCAATTTATTTTTACTTTTTAAAATAAGTAATTTTTGTTCATAATTTATATCAAGAAAATCATATTTGTAATTATGGACCTACTCATTTTATGATCCCAAATTATGTATTCTTTCTTCCCAAGTAATTTTTTTAAAGGTTTTTAATGACAGTACATAAATCATTGAGAAAACAAGTCATCCTAGCTGGACATCTGCTACTTAAATTAAAGGCCAAGAAAATAGTGGAATACACTTTTCTGCTGAAAAACAGACAGATGGTCAGTTAATCAGAGTGCTTCATAAATTGAATATGAGATAGTATGATTAATTATCAAATATGTATTCATATATTAATCAGAACTTAACTTGAGCATAATAAGAAAGTTTCTGTTTCTAGCCAAATATATTTGTTATATTTATAGGCTATTTTTGTGTTCGAGTTAAAGCCTATTTTGTTTTCTTGCTTTCATGGTCTTTTACTATGTGGTCTGTTTTCTCTGCATTTGATTGTACTTTTCCTGGTATTAGGTAGGCTTGTATTCTCATTTTAAAATATGCGCTGGGGCACCTATGTGTCTCAGTCAGTTAAACATCAGACTCTTGATTTCAGCTCAGGTCATGATGTCAGGGTCCTGGGACCAAGCCCTGCAAAGGGCTCTGTGCTCAGTGGAGAATCTGTTTCTCCCTATGCCCCTCCTCCAGCTCGTGCTCACACTCTCTCTCTCAAATAAATAAATAAAATCTTTAAAAAAATAAAATATGCCTTTATATTTATTACTCTATAAATCCTGGGTTTTTTTTTAAGTACTGCTCATTAGATACATATTATGAACAATGATGTGAAGAACTTGAGTAATCTTCCTTCCCTATCTCTTCTTAGTACCCAGTTTTAAGAATCAATACTACAGATCTTCCTCAAATTATGAGGTTATATAAATAAACCTCTGCTAAATTGAAAATATCATGTCAAAAATTCATTTACTATGCCTCACCTACTGAACATCATAACTTAGCCCACCCTACCTTAAACATGCTCAGAACACTCACATTAACCTATAGTTGAGCAAAATCATCTCACATAAAGCCTATTTCACATAAAGTGCTGGATATCTCATGTAATTCACTGAATATTGTACTGAAAGTGAAAAACAGAATGGTTACCTGGGTCACAATGGCTTTAAGTGTATCTGTTGTTCACCCTCATGATTGTGAGGCTGCCTGGTAGCTGAGATCAGGAGAGAGGACTGTACCACAAACCACGGGCCTGAGAAAAGATCCAAATTCAAACTGCAATTTTATTGAATCTCTATCACTTTCACACTGTTGTAAAGTCGAAAAATCGTAAGTTGAACCATTGTACATCTGGGACTGTCTGTATTATTATTTTTTATAACGTACCTTAGTAGAATCTTTCACATTTTAGTTTACATAATACAATTGCTGTGTTTATTCTACTTTCCACCTTCTCCTCTCCTCCTTTCATTTACATTCTCTTCTGACATTGTTATCCTTACATTTGTATTCTAAAACAATTGTCCTAAAAATATGAGCTTCAATGTAGTTACTACCGCGCCTTGGTTGTCCTTCTATTAAGAGGGACTTCATAAAAAACAAAACAAAACAAAAACAGAAACAAAAACAAAATGACTTTATTGCCCCAAAGATTTTTTGTTTTTGTTTTTGTTTAAATTTTAATAAATTCACTCATTATCAACTTTTCTTTTTTTTAACTATTTCAGTTTAATTTTCTCTGGCACATGTCTGCTACTTAAATATGTAGTTTCAAATGTTCTTTATTTTTTCAGAAAAGTTTTGCCTGGATTATATCTTAAAATATGAGTTTAAGTCCATTGTCTTAGTTTTCTTCTTTGAGCTCGCCAAATAATTATTTGATGGGTGTTCTTTGCAATCTATGCCTATCACTTTCTCCATAATACCTTTTGTTTGTTTTTGTTTCCTTGTAGTTTGCTTGAGTGATAGTTGTCATATGTCTCTTTTCTGTGCACTGTATTGCGCTTTCCATACTATACTCATTGCATGACAACTAATGTAGTCTTTGCTTTTCCTGAAAACCTCTTTTTTATTTTCTTCCTGAATTCTGTTAGCTCTTGTTTTGCCTCCTACTCTATTGTCTAGCCAACACCTTTTGTTATCTGGCTATCTATTCCTGGTTCCCATTTTCATTTTTCAATGTAGTTTTTTGTGAGTTTTGTTTGTTTGTTTGTTTGTTTGTTTGCTTCGTTTTACCTAGTGTCCACTTGGCTTTATTTCTGATTGTTATTCATCTTTTGAGAAGGAACCAACTAAAATTTCAGGCTATGTGCTTTGGAGCATGCCAAGGTGAAGCACTGTATAATTGTCCTAAGGTTGATCACCTCCAGAAACCTTTCACCAACTGGCTTATTTCCTTTACTTGGCAAACACTTGTCCTTTCAATTGTTGGCATTCGAAACCTAGGGCTCACCTGGTTCTGTACTCTTTGCACACTAGTGCAACATTTTCTAGGTGTGGGGAGGAAAGTCTAGATAATAGAAAGTTTTATTCTTCAGAACCATCTCCTCCTCCACCATTTGAAGTTACATAGTTGGACTTCTAGGAACACTTCTCATTTCTCCTTTTTCTATTCTTACAATAGGTTTTCACTACGGCAACTGCTGTAATCGAGTAATTATTGAATATACCTTCGAGGAGCATGACATTACTACAAATTCAAGTGTACTCATTTCATACTGATTAAAGAAATGCTCAGAAATAGTTGTGAGTAGGCCTTTTAACTATATCTTATTTACAAATGGAAGGTAGTATTTTATTCAGCTAGTAATTGGTAGAACTGAAATGTGAAATCCGGTAGACTGGTTGTGACATCTTTGCTTTAACTTGTCTACACTGGTCTACCCTTCATCTCCCTTATCTCTGTTGAGGCTTAAATGATATATATATATTTTAAGTGACAGCAAGTCTGTAAAATAAGGGTAGAATAAAAACAATTACTCAGAACTAACTACACACTTAGCCAGGTTTTAGCAGGAGAAAAAACATAAGTTGAAGTAATAAATCACTTGGAGTAGTTACCAGATTGAAAAATACATAGAGAGAAAGCCCTGGGGGGAATTCTGCTCCCAAATGCTGACTAGTAGCAATGGAGACATTACTTACACATGGGATAAAAGGGACAAGACTCTGAAAACTATTGTGAATTATAGTGATCACTGAGTACATGAGGCTTGTTGGTATCAAACGGTATCATCCAGAACTGGTCAAATAATCCAAAACCCTAGAGAAGCCCCAAACATAAAAGAGCAAAAGAGCATAAGAAAGGAATCCTGTTAGGGGTTCTGGGTGGTTCAGTTGGTTAAGCATAGGACTCTTGATTTCGGCTCTGGTCATGATCTTGGTGAATTGAGCCCTGCGTGGGGCTCTGTGCTCAACACAGAGTCTGCATGTCCTTCTCCCTCCCTTTGCTTGTGCACTCTCTCTCTCTCAAATAAATAAAATCTTAAAAAAAAAAAAAAAAAGAATCCTGTTAGACAGCTGAAACTAATCCAGAAATCAATCTGAGATAGCCCTTCAAACATCCCCATATCCAAACACACCTCCTTCAGGACAGAGAAAAACAGACAGAACATAAAATATGTAGTCCAAAATAAAAGAACTGCAATTAAAATAAATAAAACAAAATTGTAACTAAAATAAAGTTTCCCATGCTATCAGAGGAAACATAATAGGTAGTTTCATTCATATAATAAGGAAAATTGTTTGGGGTCATTGAATTAGTCATATTAGCTGTAAGTAAATTAAAGAAATCACATGACATCCACACAAAGATATTATATAATAAGTTAAAAGAGAAAGAAAAAAAAAAAAGAAGAAGAATTCAAGACCCATTTTGAAATAGAATGTTTTTTACTAAAGTCCACAAATGTTTCAAACTATAGGAAAATTTAGACCTTTACATAAATTCAATATAATGGAGCCAAAATTTATGTAACAAAACAAAACAATGAGATGAAATGGGAGACTTAAAATAGAGTGAAACAGATTGAAGACAAATATATCATAGCTATAAACAACACAGGACAGAGTAGATATAGCTGTTGCCAAATTTTTTAACATGGACAAAAACTACAAATGATTTAAGTGACTGCAGATGAAAAAAAAATGGATTAAAGAAGTACCAAGATGATAACGGCTCCTGAGAATAAAACTTATTTCAGGACTGATGCACTTAAGTAAAATACATAATGAATGTTAAAGAAAGTTTCAAATTACCCTTGGGAAAATAGGTTCTAGAAATGAAGTAATTACTAATAAACATTTAAATTTTATCCCAGGTAAAAATTAATATTTAGTTACTTGTTTATCAGTGCATCCACTGAATAAGTAATTATGGCGTTCCTTCTTCTTGTCCCTGGACTAGAATGCAGAAGACACGTATGGATTCTGGTCTAATGGAATTTACATTCCAGTATGAATGTACTGGTTGTACACTCATGAAAACCTGGCAAAGAAATAACTAAAATAACTATATGTTTCAGTAAACGTAATTGAGAAAATACAAACTGCCAGGAAAATAAATAGAATGATTACAGGGAGCTTTAGAAAAAGTTGAAGGTAAGATTATTAAAAATATAAGAATGATCCAAAGATGGGAGGAGAACTGTTTCTAGGAAAGAAACAAAAGGTGTAAAGGCTCGTAAGCAAAGAAAGGAGTTGGCTTTTCAAATTTTTTCAGCTTTCTACCCTGTAATAAACCACCATTACTTAATTAATTTATTTCTATATAAATATACAGCAAGATTGAGTATACCCTTTACAAACAGTTCTGTTTAAGTCATCTTAACCTATAAGAAGAAACAGTAGCACGGTGCTACCAACGTGTTCTCCAAAGTGCTTTTGCCTGTTTATTTAAGTTCCCATCAACAACATCCTGCAATTTCCTTTTCCTCATAATCAAAAGCATGTCTCACTGATATTGTAGTTTGTATTTTCTCCCTTTGACTGTTAAGTCCAATAAGATGATTCTCTTTGAGTTCAGATAGTAATGATAAAACCATGTTTTTAAACAAACCAGTATAGTAATCTGCAGGTGCATACCCAAAACCTTGAGAAAAAATAACCAACTTCTTTTACATCAACTCTAAATGCCAAAAGTATATGAGTTAACAACTCCCATGTCCAGGAGTTAAGCTTTAATTCTCCAGAATTCTGTGGTTCTTTGTTAATTGGAAAACATGAACATCATATTAGAATTTTTGGGCTTTCATCAAATGCTAAGACAAAAGGATTCCAGTAAGTTCTTGCCAACAGTTGACCAATTGCAAGGACTCTTTCAATGATTGTATTAGAATCCATCTCTTTCTAGCTTCCTCGGGAGCTCTCTGCCTCAGAAGCTGCTGGAACTGAGGCAAGAGAAGGCAGGTGTTTTGCTGGGTTTTCAAACTGGAGGCCTATATTCATATGGTAAACTTTCATATTCAAAACTGATAATCAGAAGAAAAACCTACTGTATCTTGAGTCATCTCATGAAAAGGGGGTAGGTGACGCACCTTCATAATGGTCTGTCAAGCACTGAAGGGAATAGTGAGCCAACATCAAATAATTCTGGAGGCTGGGAAGTCCAAGATGGAGCAGATATGTCTGATAAGAACCAGCTTCCTGGTTCACAGACAGCCATCTTTTTGCTATGTCCTCACAGACTTAAAGAGCAAGAAGTTGCTTTTAAAAAAAAAAAAAATACACGGATCAGTGTGGAATAAGAGAAAGCTTGATAAAAAAAAGATTGGAATGATTAAACAGCTAAGCCATTAAGTCTCTTTATAAGTAGGACTTTTTTCTACTTGCAATTGAAAATCATCAAAAGTTTTAAGCAGCAAATGACATGATTCTTTTAGCTTTTTAAGGAGATCATTTTTTTTGTGTATGTGTGTGTGTTGCGTGTTCATTGAATTAGATGGTCCGGAGTAGAACTGGGGAGAATAGCTAGGTAACATCTGCATAGCTTATGTGACAATGACATTTCGCTTTGATGACGTCAGAATTCATTGAGAGAAATTACTTCTGTAATACTTCAGACACAAGACAGCCAAGCATACTAAAGGATTTGAAGTAAGTAATGATGAAAAGGAGGACCTGAACATGACATTTAGGTTGCTGGCCTAAGCATTTGGTGTCAGCAGTGAGGAAACCCCACTCTACTCAGGTAATGGAAATTGGAGTGGAGAGCAGTTTTTAGGTGAGAGAACTCAACAGTTTATTTTGGAACATTTAAGGAGCTATTTAAAATACGCAGTTCACTATAAATAATCAAGAGATTCCACACAGGCAGCTGAATATAGTAGTCTCTGGATGAGAATTTAGGGATAAAGATAATTGTGTGAACACTGGCATAAAAATGACACTAAAATTCAAGGGTAGTTTAAGAATAACAAGGAAAAGAATGTCAGGAGAGAAAAGGAAGAGGGCTTGATTTAAAAGGCGGAAATAGTAGAAGTGACAGATAAAAAGCAATCAATCAATCAGATAACAGGAAAACCTTGAGGAAGTATCAGTTCAAAAGCCAAGAGGACAGAGTACCTCAAACCACAGAAAACGGTCACGTGGTTAAATACTGAGGCGTTTACTCGGATCCAGACAAAGGAGTGCCCTTTGGAAACTTTGACTAAGAAATACCGTAGCAGAATAACCACAAGAATAGACATTACACAAATATTATGCTTTGTGGGGAGAGAAACATGATAGAGAACGTAAATGACCTAATTTTCATCTTTTAAAGGGTATTAACAGAAAAGCCTACAAATGATCAATCTAGATTTGAAAGATAAATTACTGGAAGTTACGACATCAACTCCCAATACATCTAAATATAATGATATACGTAAGAAAAACTGGGAGCGAAGAAGACTTCAGGAAGCGTGAGATGGGTACAAGGAAATACATGGTCTTTATTTCACCTTCTTTATCAGTAAAACACCAGAGGCAAAATAACTTCACAGTATAACACAACAGTCCTCTGGAATCAACCACCTTGGTTCAAATCCCAGCTCTACAACTTATTGGGCATGTAACTTTGTCGAGGTTATTAAACTTCTACATACTGCACCTTCTTCAGTTATAAAAGTAATGCTTGCCTCACAAGGTTGTAGTAAAAAGTGAAAGGAATTAACTTGTGCAAAGCACATAGAAAAAACTCCATTATTTGATAAATGTTTGCTATTCTTATACTGTCTGAAGTTTATGAATCAACTTAATTATGGCGTAGAAAACATAAAAAAGAAACAAAACGTCAACCATGTGACCATGCACCTTCAAATCCCTATGAGAAAAAGTCACACACACAGAGTAAAAGAAAACAGATTATCAGTATGACAAGTGAGAAACCAATGGAAACATGAGGAATGAATTATAATAAAAAATGAAATGAAATTATAGAAAAAACTCTCCCTATATTAGTTATATCAATAAAAATAAATAGGATTCTGTGTCTTTGTCTTATCCAAAGGGTACACTCTAGCGTGAACAGTGAAAACCCTGACAAAAAGGAGCATTTTATAATAATAAATTCACAGTCTACATAAACCAGCAAAAGTTATAAAAACTATAATGATACATATAATAATGTTAAAATACCTAAGGCATAAACTAATTGTAGCAATAGTTTTTCCATTTGCTGGAGATTTCTTCATTTCCTAAAGAGCAACTCTAATTTATTTTCTCAAAATAAAGAAATTGATACATATGTTTTAGGGATGCATTATATGTCATTTCTATATTAATTCCTACTTTCTACTCCAGTATACAGAATTAAATTTGTGGGCAGAAGAAAATTTTAATAAATATTAACATTTTCAAAGAACAAATTGTTATAAATAAGTCAATTAGCTAAAAATAAATCATTAAAATATCCAAATAAAAATAAGAAAGGTGGAACATAGGAATTAAGATATATAGAAATAAACAAAACAAACAAAACCAAACAAAACAGTAGAATTGATTGATACATTCAAGAGCTGGTTTATTATACAATAATAAGAATGGCAGTTGAGTTCCCAATAGAAACAATGAAAGCCAGAAGAAAATAAAATGGCATTTTTTAATCTGTGAAATAAATTAGTCACCAAAATAAAATTCAATATGTGGAATATGTGGAATATNNTTCCTATACTAAAAGAATTAGTAAAGGAACTACCTAAATGGGAGGAAGATGACCCAAGAAGGAAACATAAAAATGAAAGAAGGAAAGAATAGCAATGAAAGGGCAAAGATGTGGGCAATATAAATAAATACTGACAGCACAATAAATTAAATTGTTATCTTATAAGTTTTAAAATATATGTTGAATTAAAAAACAGGACACAGAATGCAAAATTTCCAGGAAAAAAAAATGAAGTGATAAAAGGAAAATATTTGAAAATATTGAGTTAAAAAATGAATAATATAATCTCAAGACTAAACACAAAAATAATAATTAAGATGATTAACTGTAAGTTAATACAAGGAAAGCTGAAATAAAATATATATCTAGTTAATGCCAAAGGGAAAAAAGAAGGAAACAAAAAGATTAGAAATACAGATAAAATGGGGAAAAATTAGATGGCCCCTGAATATGTCAATCATTATATTAAATGTAAATGAATGAAATATATTAATTAAAATGTAATGAATTACTTGTCGATTTTTAAAAGTTATTCTACTTCCAAGATGTAAAGCTTAGTTGAGAAGACATCAAAAGTTTCAAATTAAAATGATGAAAACAATACACAATGTAAACACTAACCAAAAAAGCCAATACTTAAGCTAATATCAGACAAAGCAAAAATTTTTTAAAAAGCAATTTCCTGGAGTTGCATTTCATTATAATAAAAGGCCAGTTTAACAGGAAGATGTCACAATGCTAATATATTATGAATATACTATATGGCTTCAAATATAAAAACAAAAATGATCAAGACTAAAATGAAAAATTAAATATACTCACAATCATAGGGGAACTTTCAACACTACTTTCTTGAGGGCTGGTAAAATAAGCCACCAAAGAATATACATAAAATAACAGAAAAATACAAATAAAAAACAGATTCAACAGATAATGAAAGAATATTGCAGTTAACAATAAAAATGCCAAAATACACTCTATGTGCCATGAGACATTCACCACAATTTACTTTCAAATAAGAGCCAGTTAATTTCATGGGGTTTAGTATTAAACAATATACTTGTAAATCCATAGGTCAAAAAACACCATAACAGAATCCGTAAGAAATATTTTTGTTTGAATTGTAAAGACATATCACATTCAATGGGAAGCAGCAAAAACAGTGTTTAGAGAAAAATGTATAGTCTTAAGTAACTACTTTTTTCAAGTTTTTATTTAAATTCCAGTTCATTAACATACACTGTAATATTAGCTTCAGGTATACAATTAAGTGATTCATCACTTACATACAACACCCAGCGCTCATCACAAGTGCACTCCTTAATGCCCATCACCTACTTAACCCATCCCCCACCCACTCCCCTCCAGGATCCCTCAGTTTGTTCTCTATAATTAAGAGTCTGTATCCTGGTTTGCTTCTCTTTCTCTTCCTTTTTCCCCCTATATTCATTTGTTTTGTTTCTTAAATTCCCATGAGTGAAATCATATGGTACTTGTTTTTCTCTGACTTATTTCCCTTTGCATAATACACTCTAGTTCCATCCATGTCATTGCAATGGTAAGATTACATTCTTTTTGATGGCTGAGTAATACTGCATTGTGTGTGTGTATGTACCTAGTGACGCAATTGCTGGATGGTAGGGTAGTTCTATTTTAAGTTTTTCAGGAACCTCCATACTGTTTTCCAGAGTGGTTGCACAGTTTGCATTCCCACCAACAGTGCAACAGGGTCCGCCTTTCTCTACATCCTCACCAACTTCTGTTGTTTCCTGTGTTGTTAACTTTAGCCATTCTGACAGGTGTGAGGTGATATCTCATTGTAGTTTTGATTTGTATTTCCCTGATGATGAGTGACATATGTTGAGCATCTTTTCATGTGTCTGTTAGCCATCTGTTTGTCTTCTTTGGAAAAATGTCTATTCATGTCTTCTGCTCACTTTTAACTGGATTATTTGGTTTTTGCATGTTCACTTTTATAATTCTGTATAGATTTTGGATACTAACCCTTTATCATATATGTCATTTGCAAATATCTCCTCCCATTCTGTAGGTTTCCTTTCAGTTTTGTTGATTGTTTCCTCTGCTGTGCAGAAGCTTTTTAACTTGATGCAGTCCCAGTAGTTTATTTTTGCTCTTGTTTCCCTTACCTCAGGAGACCTATCTAATAAGAAGTCGCTACAGCTGATGTCAAATAATTTACTGCCTGTGTTCTCCTCTAGGATTTTGATGGTTTCCAGTCTCGAATTTAGGTTTTTTGTTTTTTTTTTTTTTTTTTTTTTTAAGATTTTATTTATTCGACAGAGATAGAGACAGCCAGCGAGAGAGGGAACACAAGCAGGGGGAGTGGGAGAGGAAGAAGCAGGCTCCTAGCGGAGGAGCCTGATGTGGGGCTCGATCCCATAGCGCCGGGATCACGCCCTGAGCCAAAGGCAAACGCTTAACCGCTGTGCCACCCAGGCGCCCCTCGAATTTAGGTTTTTTGAGTCAAAATAACTATTTTAGAAAAGAAGAAAGTCAAGGAATCAGTAATCTAATATTTGGTTTCAAAATCTAGGGAAAAAACAGTAAATCTCACTCGAGATATGGAAGAAAGTAAATAATAATAATACTAATTAAATAGAAACAAATATACAAGAGTACAGTAATCCAAAAATTATTTATGAAAGCAATAAAAAAGTGATTAAACCCTCAGCAAGATTGTTCAAGACAATAAGGAATTAAAAATCAAGCTACCAATATCAGGAATTAAAAGACATAACTGTAGATCCTCAGTACAATTCAAAGATTATAAAAATTAAGAACCATTATACAGCAATAAATTTGACAGTTAATATGAACAGACCAATTAATTTAATCATAAATAGTTGCAGCAAATATTTTATAGTTTCTATATCATTTCCTCATAAAACTGTTAGCAAATTAGGGATAGAATTTGCTCTGATAAAAAGTTATCTACAAAAGTTCTTCATCAAACATCATGCATAATGGAGAATTGCTGAGTTTCCACTCTGAGAACACAAGTGACTCGATGGTACCCACTATCACACAATAATATACCACATTGTAACAGAAGTGCTAATCAGCACAATAAGGGAGGGAAAGAAAAGGTTAATTTTTTTCTTGAAAAAATAAGAAAAGGATGGAATAACACTAGCACTAGTCACACATGATATATGATCATGAGTATGCACGTATATATGCCAAAAAGATAAGGATGGCCATAACTGCTTTATTCATAAAGCCTAACAAACCAATCATCTATATCCAAATAATGGAATAGTATACAACAACGAGAATTTTTTTAAACTATAATTATTCACAAAAATATGAAAAAAATTTACCAAGATAATGCTTGGGAAAAGGCAGACAATATAAGCAAAACGTCTTATTTCCACAAAAGTGAAAAATAATACAGTCAAGTTGGGAAAGTGATTACCCTTGCCCTGGCTAGTGTCTAGGAAGGGCCCAACGTGGGGCTATGAGGCTGCTTGTGATGTTCGCTGTCTTGTACCATGTAATAAGTAAGAAGATGTGCGCTTCATGAAAATTCATCAGACTGTGCACTTTTGCTTCCCTCGCTCTTCTACAAGTAGGTTGTAATTTAATAAAAAGTTTACTTAAATTAATATTTTATAATGAAATATTCTCACTGATATTGAAGCAATAAAAAGTTGCTTCTCTCAGCCATACCATATTATCATTTTATGGAAGTAGGAGTCATGCCACTAGAGAAGGAATCAATAACAAAAAATATTAGAAGGGAGAAAACAACAAAGATTGTTATTTGTAATTGATGTGATTTTATGCTTAGAAAATAGAAAATTCATTGGAAAAACTTTTGGGAGTAATAAAAGCCATGCAGTAATCAGGCTGAGAACAAAAGTAATATGTAATAGTATAAAACAGTATAAAATAGTATAAAACAATTTTCTGCATGAAAGTTACAAAATACAAAAGTATAATGAAAGAAGAGACCCCATTAAAAATAGCAGCTAACATCTACAACACTTAGGAATAAATTTAACAATAATTGTGCAGAATACTTTTATGAATAAAATAAGACTCCAGATGCTTACCCACTCTATTACGGATCATTGGGGGAATTTGTGTTGCCCAGAGATAACACTGAGACAAATTTTCCTTACATGGATCACTCACAGCAAAATATGGGAGTTGAGGTTACTGACTTCTTGTCCTTCAGGATGTTTCTCAGCCTCCTTCTCCTGACATTATAAACTTGAGTGTTCACAGATTACAAATTAATTCTTAAGTCATACTTAGTGAGACATAATTAGGAATGCTAACTTGCTACAAGAAATGGCATTCCAAAGCCAAATATGAATGATTTCTGATATGTTTATTATCACCCTGCTCCTATTCATTAGTGGAGGTAATTAAGAGTTGGCTGCAAATACAAAACATTCATTAACAGTCCTTTATTATCCTTGCTCTCTCCTTATGGAGTCTAATGTTCGAGTTCTGGTGCCTTTTTACATTATTTTGACTTTGTGTTTATGAAATTCAACTTTCTGGTAGTTACTTCTCATTCCTCTAGGATAAAAGGAAAATGAACCAGATATAGTCCAAGAGGGAAGTAATTGAGGCACCAAGGCTCTGGAATTGTTTCAAGAAAATGCTAGTGGAGTGCATTTACCTCTCCATCCTGGAGAGGCATAGCTTGTGAGAAAACATCTTGTGCACTTATTCTTGATTTTTAAGTAAGTGTGCATTCAAACTTACCTTTTATTCATGAATGCTTCTCCCTAAGGTGTCCAAATAAGATGGCATTTAAATCATTATGTAAATATAATACAAGAGTAAAATGTAAGTAATTATGGCCACTTGTAGATGATGAAAGATCTAAATGGTTCAGCTCTTGAAAATTTTCACTTGTGATTAAAAAATGGACTCTCTCAATTATTAGGAAAACATAAAGAGTTTTGAAAATATTGTTACAGCAAATATTAAACATTTAAGTCAACCATCACCATGTTATAAAGTTGATTTCAAGCAATGACACCAATTTTTATGCTTGATTTTCAAAATTAAAATATCTGTTCTACTCTGCTAATATAGCAGATGAAACAATGTGGGTAAATTGGTTAGCATATTGTCTGATATTTAACATGTCTCGTAATTGTTGATTATGGTGTTATTTACAGTATTAGTATTTTTTATTTTTTAGAAAAATTCATATATTTTCTAATTTAACTGACCCCTGCAAGGAACATACTGAGAAGTGGGCTTCACTTCTCAGGGAGATCTGGGACTTCGGTTGGCACTATGATGGTTATTATATACATGATTATTATATACAGTGCCTGGCACCTAATAATTAGTTGAATGAATGAAAAAATGAAGGAATGTACCTTTGAAATGCTGATTAATATTCAGTGATATGAAAGAGTCTGTGTCTTTCTTGAGCAATAAAACAAACCCCTACCATGAAATTTTAGGGCCAAAATTCCCAGCTGTCCATCCCCTAAGGATTGATATTTCTTTCTCTGACCAGATTCTAGTTGAATTAAATTCCCTTCTGGTGTTGAATACTGACCCTCTGGGTATAATTATCCCCCCACCCCCGCCGGAAGAGGTCATTTATCTTGTCTGGGGTAAACACTTAATTACCCAAGCCTGTTTGACTTTTCTGACCTGTCATAAGTTTAGAAACTGTTCTGCACTTAAAATAGTATTCTAGATGATTCTGTCATTACATTAATCCTTCTTGATGAGAACTTTAGAATATTTAAAAAGAAATTAGAACAAAGAGGGAGCTTGTGCAAATATCCATGTAGTAATTTTAACAGCAACATAGATAAATATGCAGTGGTGCACATTTTTGGTACTTAGTAGACAGTATTGATTGGATTGAAAAGCTTATCTTTAGTCTATTTTACACTGCATTGGTTTTGACACAGATGTCTTGATTTGTTATTTGAATAAATAAAGTCAGAGATAACAAAAAAAAAAAAAAAAACCTACATGTAATATAGAGTAACAGTGTTCTAATGTAAGCCAAAGACACCCAAGAGATAAGATAATAAGGTGAGCTTTTGATAGGAGAAAATAAATTTCTAGGTAACAAATTTTAATGTTTTTTAAAAATAGATTTAAATTCATTTTACTGGAATTTGATTTTAACTTTATGAAATTTTTAAAATTTTCAAATTAAAACATAACTATGGAATATAAAGATAATCATCATAGTGTGTTCATTCTTCTATTTCTTATGTTTTTTAAATATGAACATATCATCAGATTAAGTATTTATGGTGATCACGTGTGTTTGTTTTAATCATAATTGAAGAGCACAATATCCAGTGGAAGAGATGTGAAAGATTAGATATTTTGCTATGACTTTCTGTGACCTATGAGAATGAGTTTGCTATTCTAACTTTCTTCAAATTTTTCACTATCTGTGTTTTAAATTCTTTACTTTCTTACAGAGAATCTTGACCATGATTCTCATGGGAATATTAGAATAAAGGTTATTATATATAATTTATAATTTCTGCTACTCTGTTTAAATTTTTACAA
This sequence comes from Ursus maritimus, assembly GCF_017311325.1. NCBI lineage: Eukaryota > Metazoa > Chordata > Mammalia > Carnivora > Ursidae > Ursus > Ursus maritimus. Next base: position 18,320,061 of record NW_024424453.1, on the reverse strand, counting down.
TCTATGTTTCCAAATTCACTCTACATATTGTTATTGGAATAATAGAATGATCTCTAAGAGATAAGACTGGGGAGGAAGACAGATAATATCAGCTTAAAAACGGCCCACTGCTTTCGGAGGAAAGTCAAAGACCCTAGGAAAATACTCATGAATTCCTAACCAAACCTACTTTTGCAGCCTTTTGTACTTACAACATCAAATCCACCCTATGCTCAGTTGAAACACACTACTAACGCTTTTCTCAAAAATAGTGGAGCAGAGAAATGATGGGGAAAAAAGAGGATCTGAGAGCAAAGTGAAAAAAAAGTTTCATAATTAGTATATGTTAAAATGTAGTAATTCTCTTGAAAGTAATACAAGACTTTATATTATATTTCAAAAATAAATAACAGTTTTTTTAAATGTAGTAATTCTCATTCTGTAGAACAGATGAGTCATTTTCAGTTCATAATTTTATGGCTTACATGGAATTCTCAGCTCTTGTTCAGTACAGACAAATGCATGGGCTAGATGGATGGTCTTTGAAAGTCATAGCCATGATGTGGTTTCCACAATTGTCAGATCAAGCAAGGAATATTCCATAGAATATTAACTTTCAATAAGGTTATTTTTGTCTACATGAAACTTATTACACATGCAATTTTTGTTTTTTAACATTGATATATTTTATGTGACAAATTGAATTTGATAAGCTTCTACATGATTTCTTGTGGGAATTCTAATGAAATTTAATGGTAAGCATTTAAAATGCATGTGGTATAATAGGAAGAGTACTAGAATACAGGCAAGAGGTAGAAGACTTAATTTTTCAAAACCTGTCTCTACCATCAACTATTTGAAGAAATCTCATAACATTTCTTGGTGACTGTTTTCCTGATATCTTTAAATAGAGGGCTTAATGGAAATCTCAGTTTCCAAATCCATCTCCATGAAACCACCAAGGCTCTGGCTTGAGTGGACATAAGCATCATCTGGAAAGCTTGTTAAAATGTAGATTCCTGGAGTTCTTCTTCCCACTGTCAACATTCTGACTGAATAGTTCTGAAAAGATGTATGGGTCTACGAATTCTAAGTATGAAACCCTGGGCATTTGGCAGAGGTAGTCCATCCATGATACCAAGAAATACCTTATAAGGTTTTGCCTGGATGCCTCAAATGCAATGTTGAGTGATGAATTTCCCCAGGGCTCTCAATATCCCATTATCTGTCTTATACACTGGGTGCTCCTTAAGTTCTTCCCTAAATTATGAATCAATCGATCATTGAACCTAATGTTTTATTTTACTCTCAGACAAAAAGTAGAAAAAACTCAGTTATTCATATAATTATTTAGTGCAAATCACTACATCCTTTTCATTGTTTGGATTCCTGATCTGGATTGTTTTGAAAAGAACACTAATTTCTTTCAAATAATGTTAGTATGAAGGTTAATTATATAAAGGACTTTTACCTATGCTATGACCCACAAGCAAAACAACAAAGAAAAAGAATGAGTAAAAATAAGAACTGAAGAACACATTTTACATAATACATTTTTCTGAAAATAGAAAGGTATGTTAATATTATTTCCTTCAAGAAAACACAAATAAGACCAAATATTTGACATTTAATCTAAGCATACATCAATGACAGTGTTTACATTGAACTAAACACATGGAACATAATTTCTTTCACAACTTTATTAGATTTGGCAAAGTAGAAATGACAGTTGGGTATGCAGGGAACAAATGTGTACCTCAAAGAGAAAAGCCACTAGAAAGATTAAATTAGGAATCCTATACAGTTAATTAGTCTTGATTAAATTGACTGTAAAATTATTTCAGACTATTAGCATTTACTTTCTAGAACTATTCATAGAAAGAATGTAGATAAACATCTCTATTTGAACATTCTACTGAGTGAAAATAAGGGTTTTTCAATTTTTTTCCAGTTCTGTTGAGATATAGTAGACGTGTAACATTGTATTAGCTTAAGGTATATAACATAATGATTTGATTTAGGTATATACTGTGAAATTATTAACACAATAATTGTATTTATCATTTATCACCCCACATAATTACAAATTTTATTTCCTATGAAAAAGTTTAGAACATTTAAGATCTAAACCAAGCATGGTATTTAACCCCCTACTCCACCTCCCCTACTCCATCCCTTTCTCACGAATGTAGATAGATAAATTGCTAGTGTTAAAAGACAAACTGAGGCATATTGCAAATTTTAAGAGTTTATTTGAACATTCATCAATTCAAGTGTGGCAGACCAACCCAGAAGTGCTTAAGGCCACTCCTCTAACAGGAGCCAGAGAAAAGATATATGGTAGTCTCCCTTTATCCCTGGTTTTACCTTCCATGGTTTCAGTTACCCATAGTCAACTTCCATCCAGAACCAGACGATCCTTCTCTGAGATATCATCAGAAGGTCAATAGTGGCCTAATGCTACAACACAAAGCCTTCATAATTCACATCACCTCCTCTCATCGTACAGACATTTTATCATCTCATAAGAAGAGGAAGTTTAGCATAATAAGGTATTTAGAGACAGAAAGACCACATCACATAACTTTTATTACAGTATATTGTTATAATTGTTCAATTTTATTACTGTTGCTAATTCTTCACTGTGCCTGATTTATAAATTAAACTTTATTATAGATATGTATGTATAGGAAAAACATAGTACATATAGGATTTGTCCTGAAACCATCCACTGCCGGTGGTTATCCCACATGATAACTACTTGGAACATGTTCCCTGCTGGGGAACTACTGTAGAGTGTGGAAGCAAAGAAAGGAAATTATTCACTGGTTTTAGAGCCTGAAGTCTAACTGGTTTTGTTGATTGGTTGTCATTGGCATTTTGATTTTATAACCTTGAAGCATTTATAGGCTTAGATGTTGGTGTGCTATGTAGGCCTTCATGGTAGTAGAGCCACCACAGTCTAATGGCCTCCTAGTTAATGAATTTAACAATTCTTACTCTTCAATACTTTGATTAAAGCAGTAGTAATCTCTAAATTATGGCAGTATCATAACTTATATAATTTCAATTTGAGAATTCTCAGTTTTTCTGTTTATTTTGCTCAAATATTTAAAATTATATGTTTGTTACAAGACCGATGGGTTTTTCCATATGATCATTTATTATGCTGATATTATTGTGTTTCAAATCTTCTTACGGTCACACAAAATATACTTACATGCATTATCAACTACAATTTTGAACATAAGACATCAATACTTATGATTAATAATGCCTTCCAAGAATTATTTTTCATAGCATATCTCTTAAATGATTCTTAGTCTCATTGAACTAAGGACACAATATTCTGGTTGCTTGTGGTTGACTTTTGAAAGAATTTTCTCCTCTTCCATTTTACTGACCAGGCGTAAAGGGGACATATTATATGATCTCCTATTTTGGAAGAATAAAAACTAACCCTATTAGTAATCCCATTATCAGAAGCTGATTCAAAAATGAATGCAATGTGATTTTGAAATTCTCAGTTTGCTCTAATAGAATATTCAATTTTCTCATTTTACACAATATTGCAGAGTTTGGCACAATTATTGATTGATTTCTATCTGATTCAGAATGATTCTGATGTGCTTTTATGTGCCTAATGCCATGTGGAGCATTAAATAGTAGGAAGTATTAGATTGAAAGGATGGTATGGCCATTACTAGTGTTAGAAAAGGAGTCTAGTCACATTCCTGGCTCTGAAGTCAAGAAAATATCAGTAATCTGCTGGATTATGAAAGTATAATCAGAAACAGGAGCATTCAGATTGTGGGTGCTATGAGACAGTGGAGATATTAACACTTTTTCAGCCTTAAATATTGCTAACTAGAATCTTTATATATCTCACTATAAAATACTGTAGTGTTCATGTTTTTGGAGAGATTTCCTTGTAAAATGAAGGGCAGCAGAATATACCAACCCAAAATACGCCTCTAGCATAAGGATTATTTTGGGCTGATTATTTTTGAGAGGCTGCAGACTCAGGAGGATCTCCGGGGAAAAAAAAATTGAAGTTCCTTTTTTGTGAAGGAACTTTATTTACATTAATAAAGGAAAGTTCCATTGATAAGTGTCTCCCTCTCTCTACCAGGAAGAGAAAAAAATAACTAAATCTCCACAAACTCTTATTTCTCTTCCCCTATAAAAGCAATAATGAAAGATCAGATGGTTGAACTGTTTTAATTTCCATAACACCTGTGACAGTGTGAGCAAACTTCAGCCGCTTCTCTTTAATATAGCGGCTTCTTCCGCGGCACACAACCATATGAAGGGTTTATTTGGTTCATCTAGTTGTCTGCCAAATTGAAGACAACAATGCAGCTTATGCAATTAGTAAATTAAAAAAATAATAAAAATAACCATTACATCTCAGAGAAGAAATTAAATAAGGAAATTATTTTGGGCATATTTACATTTCCCTTGACATAGATACCCAGAGTATCGGATATTGTCCCTGTGGGAACAAAAATTATTTAATCAGTAGCTCTAAGGAGTGAGAAACATGAAAACATATCACTATTACCTGTTAGTGTTTTGTTTCGTCAGATAGTCTCAGAATTTCTTCCTGGGAAAATAAGAATAAGCTATTCTAATGGGTAGTGGCAAGAGCAACTACAACAGTCTTTTAACTTAGGAGTAACTAAATAAACCAGAACTTGGAGCAAGATAGCCAATGCTCCATTGCGGCAGCATGATAAATAATGAATAGGTTATTAAAACACAACTGATCACATCTCTTCATCCAACTCCATAATAAAAGAGCAAAGGGACAAATAATGCTAACGCCTTATAAGAAATTTAAAACTCCTAAAAGGAAATACAGTGTATAAATGAGCACAGTAGCATAAATCTGCAGAGCTTACAGCCATGGGGGAAATCATGGGGAGCAGTTGTTCAGAGAGATTTAAAGAGGACTTGCACGTTGCTTGTGAGCAGCCAGACTAGATCAGCAACTGAAGCAAGGGTATCACAGAAGGTTAACTCGGTGCCTCCTGCGCTCAAGCTTCAAGATAACACCTGATCGCTGGAGGAGGGCCAGGGGAGGATCGTATCCCTACTCAATAGCAAATGAGAATTACAAGTGAGATGACAACGAATTCCTGAAAGATTTATATTTAAGTCAAAACTGAATTTATTGATTTTCTTCCCAGTAAGTTCTTTAAAATCTTTAATCTAGTCTTTTTGGGACCCACAAGATGTATTACTTTGGCACAGAGGTATTTTCCATGGAATTTGCTTTAATCCTTTATTTAAATCCAAAATACAAAGTAAAATCCAACAGATACAAACATCTAAAATACCATAAAAAAATACTCTAGGGGCCAAAGGAATGATAAAAGAAATTCAATCTCCTGAAGTTTTAGTTTTTACCTTAAAGTTTAAGCAAGAGAAAGCAAGGGTTTAAAGACAATGAATTATCAGGAGGGTTTTGCAAATGAGTCTCAATTATAAATGCCTAGGAAAAGGATGATGTGTGAGTAAAATTAAATGCATTTTGAACAAAAAGACAAAACAACATGATTGTGAAATGTCTGAGAACATGGTCATAAAATATATGAGCCCAAACAGTTAAATTTTAGAAAAAAGAAATAGGCATCCACATATTAAATAATTTTTTGTTTCTTTTTTTAATTAAGATATGATTAGAACATATCCTTAATATATTGTAAATCTTTGCAAATACAATTGTATACTTGTGGAATATAATTTTCTTTATTCAAAAAGTTTCACAATGATTTGCATTTTTGTCACCAGATGCAAATTATTTTCCTTAGTTTGGGGCAGTCTTTTTCACACAAAACCCCCACTAAATGAAAAAGTAAAACTGTGAAAGCTGTGCTGCTAAGCAATCATTTCAAAATAGAAACAAATTATTAACAATAAATTGCCTGTATTATCTCCTTTTACTTTTGGAGTCAGAAACATATTCAATTCAGAATAAAAGGTGATCAATATGTTATGATAAATTGATGTTTTCCATTATGCTTTGGCCTCTTTTGATAATCATTTCTATCCTTTTAGTTTTTATAACTGCTAACCATATTCTCTTAGGTTTTGAAATTTAGTTAATCGAAATGTTTATGAAATGGATTATACTGAGCTTCCAAAATGTGTCTTCTTTCTGTGAAATGTGCATGTACATGTATGTGTGTTTAATTGAAAAGGATTGTATATTTATACTCCTATTTCAACCAAGTGCACAATTCTCTGGTACTTTTTCTGATCACAATTTGATTTCTGAGTTATGTCTGATATATCGAGAAATTCAAGAAACACTAGTAGTAAATACATGTTTACTTCAAAACAACTGTACATGGACACCTGGGTGGCTCAGTGGGTGAAGTGTTTGCCTTCGGTTCAGGTCATGATCTCAGGGTCCTGAGGGTCCTGGGATTGAGCACCATTGGGCTCCCTGCTCAGCGGGGAGTCTGCTTCTCCCTTTGCCTCTGCCCTCCCCGCCTCTCTCTCACTCTCTCTCATAAATAAATAAAATCTAAAAAAAAGAAAGAAAGAAAGAACCGTATAAAAAGTGCAAAGGATGTTAACCAACAGTTCAGTTGGATTGTATCACCTGTGATGAAATAAACAATAACCTTTCACTTTTTCCTCCCTGCTTTATTTAGTATTATGCATCCTAGAGTTTAAGACTCAAAGTGCCGACTGTCTCCAACTGATGCCATCTCCTCTTGGGACTGAGGCAATAAGAAGTCAGATTTGGTGTGTGTCTCTAAAACCTACTAAAGGTGAAATCAAACAATAAAACTTACTTTGTATAGTTTTGCCTTAAGAATTAACATAAAGAAAATAAACTTGCAATAATGCAAATATTTTCATACAGAAACTCAGGATATTTCTGACTACTTGAATAACTAAAGATCAAATTATATTTTTAATATTTAAAATTCTATTTAAAAAATCAGTTGCTTGTTATTATAAGGATCTCTTTTGTCATGATTTTCTTTTTAATAGCTTTTTAAATTAAGTAAAATTTAGTTCAATTTCTAACAAAGTTATTGCTGAGGTGAGTGAGTGGTTAAATTGTATCTTAGGACTTTTCTAAATTTATTTTGGTGTTCAACATAAAATATTTTATCAAGCCCCCTACTGATAGACATTTATTTCTTCATAATTAAAAATGTGCAACAAATCATCATTATAGATGTTTCCTTGTATACATATAAAGATTTTTCTCTAGAATAAACTCCCCAACGTGTATATCTCAAAGTATCAGAACATTTACAGTTTTACAAGCCATAGATAAATTGATCTTCATAGTCATTATATTTATTTACATTTTAAATCACTAATTCTCTAAATGTTCTAAGCTTTAGAGACTACTGTCTCGCACTACAACATGTCATGGAAGGTGGAATTTAGCAATGAAACTCCTTTGCACTAATTTATAATTATCAATCAGGTGTATAAGTCCACTCACAAATGTTTGCTATAACAACCTATAAGTGTTTGTCATATACTCTTTAAAAATGTTTTCTTCTGGGAGAATTTTAGAATTATAGAATTTAGAATTCTAGAAAAGTTGCAAAGATGATAGTACAGGGAATTCCCTGTACACTTCGCCTAATTTCTTCTAATGTTAATTACCAAGGGCATTTATCAAAACTAAGAAACCAAACATTGGTATATTACTATTAACTAAATTCTAGACTAGATTTGGATTTCACTAGTTTTTCCACTTATGTCCTTTTTCTGTTCCAAGAGACCATCCAGAATATCACTTTGCATTCCTTACCATGTCTCCTACTGGTCTATGAAAGTTTCTCGGTCATTTCTTATTTTTCATGACCTTCAGACTTCTGAGAAGTATTAGGTATTTTGCAGAATATCCTCAATTTGGATCTGTCTGGTTTTTTTTTTTTTTTCTTATGATTAGAATGGGGCTACAGGTTTTCAAAAGAATATAACAGAGTGATATGTCCTTTGAAAATCACACCATCTCAAGGAGTACAAGATAGCCACATGATGTCACTGATGTTTTTAACCTTCATTGCTTGTTTAAGGTAATATCTGGCAGTTTCTCTGGTGTAAAGTTGTTATTTTTCTCTTTTCTTACTCTATTCTTTAGAAATAAGTTACTGAGTCTAGCCCACTTCAAGGGGTGTGGTGAATTAGTTCCATCCACTGGAGAGGTATCTGTATCTATCATTTAGAAATCCTCTGTAAGGAAGTTTATCCCTTTCCCTGCTTTATTTTTATGATCTTTTCTTTATAGCTATATAGACTCAAGGCCATTTATTTTATAATGTAGGCTATAAACCAATACTACATTACTTATTTTGTTTTTAGATTTTTCCAGCTTTGATCATAGGGAGCTCTTACATGTTGGCTCTTAATGTCTTTTCACATGTCCCCTTACTTTTGCTTTTTAAGCTCTTCTTAATTTTCTCTTACTACAAGCTGCTCTAGGTTCTTCTTGTATTTTCCCTTTCCCAGGGCTAGAATCAGTGATTTCTCCAAGGAGCCCTGGTTCCTTTTCTTGGAGAATGGTATTTAGAAACCAAGATCTGGGTGGTGAGTATGCTCAGAGCTCCTGAGGTGTCATTGCTTTTAGCCCTTGTCTATGGATGCAGCTGGTTAATATGTGTGTATATTAACCTATGCACATGTACTTATTTATGGTCATTGCTGTGTCTAGTCATCTATATATACATTAGGCTTAACATGAGTTCATACTAAAGGCTCTGACTCTCACACAACCTGTCATGTACTTTTAATTCTGCTCTCTGTTGATTTACTTAAAGTATATGCAGGTATTGTCATGACAGAAAGTAAATGTTTTTAAAATTATATACAGTATTAATCAATATTTACATACTCAATATTTGATATAGTAGCAATATTTTAATCCATCCCATCAACTAATCCCTATTAATCATAAGGAAACTGAAGAATAGAGAAAATAGGTAATTTAGCTCAGTTAAACATTTAAACATGAATTAGGACAGATACGTGATACGTCTTAATAGCAGCACATTTGCAGTTGTCTCAATGCAGAGAAGAAAACTTCCCGTCTCAGCTTTATTTCAAGAGCATGTGTATGTGGTGCCAATGAAGAGAGAAGAAAGGGAAAGAGAAGTGGATAGATGAGAGTAATATAAAAGATACTTATGTTACTTAAAACAATAAATATAGATATGAGTTCCATTAAATATTTATATGTTAATCCCTTCTTAACTACAGTTAATACATTAAGTTTAAATATTTTCAAGCAGCATCAGTGCCTTAGGAAAGATTTATGGTAATAAAGTTTGACAGTTATTTGAAATTGCTTATGTATATGTTAGCTGACATTAGCATAAGTAAATTGCTTCTGTTCAGGAATTCACCTTGAAGCCATTTTTGAATTTGATAATTCCCTATTCTCTAATACTCAAGTCATATTTAAATAAAAAATGAGAAGAAAACAGTGTGTATTACCCCTGGTTATTCAGTATGTTCGCAGATTTCTAAGTATAGCACATGGTACTGCCATTATGCAACCACTGTGTTATATTCTACATAAGTCAAAACAGAGACCTCGGTGATCCACTAAGAAAGGTGATTGACTGTAATAATTGATTACTTATTATATTTAGTTTATTTCTATAGGCTATTATTTTGGAAATCAACAAGAGAACAGCTGAAAGCCACCCCTAAGGATAACTAAGCTGGCCTGTCACAAACACATCTTCCGGGTTTTTTTTTTTAACAAGTATCCCTTATGGGGCACAGTTAGTTAAGCGCCCGACTCATGGTTTCTGTTCAGGTAGTGATCTCAGGGTCGTGAAACTGAGCCCCCATGGGGCTCTGCGCTCAGTGTGTAGTCTGCTTAAGACAATCTCTCCCTCTCCCTCTGCTCCTCCCCCCCACTCTCTCTCTCTCTCTAAAATAAATAAATTTTAAAGAAAAAAAAGTATGGAGATGAGTACGGAGAGGAAATAAACTTGATTGTCTAGTATCAAACTTTCTTTCTCTCAGAAAAACGTCTCTAATGATATCTTAAACCTATCAGTAATATTGTAATATCAGTAATATCAGTAATATTGAGACTCCTAAGAAGGTAAGTATATCGCTTCACAAAACTTACGGATATTTTAAAAAATAATCAACAACATAAGCTCAAGGATAAAGGATATAAAATCTAATTCTTCTCTTCTATGATTCTGAACTGTTGAAACAAACAGACATCAACCCTTAAGTGATCCTTTTTTTTTCGTTCTTTCTTTAAGATATGCACTTTATTGAACTGGTCTCAAGTCAGTGTACAGGTAAGCCCTGGCTGCCTCCATGCTTCAACCCCACTCCCATGGAGACCAAAAGCCTTCATACATCCCAAGTGGGGAGACAAAGAGGAGGGCCATGTGGGCAGACCTTTCAAAATAAAACAAAAAGAACAAGTATAAAGGTGAAGATTTAAAAAAAATGGATTACACAATTTACACAAAAGCAGTGCTATCACCCTCCCCTGTGTGGACTCAGGCAAGGACTGGCCATTCTGCTCAGGGAGAAATGGGGTGGCTTTTGGGAAGGCAAGAGACTTCCTGTAACAATGCATCTCACAATAATTAGAATTGCTATTAAAAAAAGGGGGGGCTGCCTGGGTAGCTCAGTTGGTTGAGTGTCTGCCTTCGGCTCAGGTCCTGATTCCAGGGTCCTGGGATGGAGCCCCACCTCAGGCTCCCTGCTCAGCGGGAAGTCTGCTTCTCCCTCTCCCTCTGCCTGCCACTCGCCCTGCTTGTGTGCTCCCTCTCTCGCTCTCTCTCTGTGTCAAACAAACAAACAAACAAACAAACAATGTACAATCAAAATCCTCAGCCAAAATGGAGAACTTTGGGGGTGCTTGCTCCAACTAATTGCTGTCACCTTCACTGTTTCAGTTTTGAAATCCTGAATCAACCGTATTTTTTTTTAAAGATTTTATTTTTTATTTATGTATTTGAGAATCAGAGTCAGTGAGAGTGAACACAAGTCAGGGGCGGGAGGAGAGACAGAGCTAGAGGGAGAAGCAGACTCCCTGCTGAGCAGGGAGCCCCATATGGGGCTCGGGATTCAATCCCAGGAGCCTGAGATCATGACCTGAGCCAAAGGCAAATGCTTAACTGGCTGAGCCACCCAGGTACCCCCAACCTTAAGTAATTCTTAAGAAAGTATTTAGTGCTACAATCTAATTATATAATTATTTAATAATAAAGGATTCCAGGAATAGTGATTTAGGAATTTTCTAGTCAAGTTTAAGTGATAACATTGTATTTTACAGGCTGAGTATTCTGAAATTCTGTGTACTAGATTATTTTTATTCTTTTTATCCCCTAAATTTTTATTTTCTGTATTTTGAAATTTTATAGTTGTTTCACATATTCTAAACTTGTTAGAGCTTTGTTTCTTGTTAGATTCTTAGATAGCTCAAAGTCCTTTCTTACTTCAGAAATATTCCAGACATACAGGGTAAGTATTTAAAAGTTATTTCCCATTATCTCCAAAACTTTTTTTGAATTGATGGCTTCGAAATTCTAACATAAAATTCTTCTAAATATTAACACAGTTTTACACATCATTAAAATAGCTACATTTATTCATACCACCATCAATCTTATCAGAAAAGACTTACAGCCTTGAGAAACTACTGAGCTCAAGAAGTCAGATAAAAAGTTTTTCAGAATTGCAGTTTTTGCTCTAAAGTGCAATTTTTATTGGCAAAAATGTGCTTATGTGTTTTCTTTAAAGTGACTGGCTGACTTCATCCACATTCAAGAAAATATTTGTCGAACACTCAAGTCTGAATAAGCATAATTTATCTGTCAGTTGTTCCTTCAAGTGAAAATACTGTTTCATGCAGAAAAAAGTTACTTTAACTCTCAACTCGAAGGAGTTTATGTGCCTTTAGACAACCATCCTATGTCAGTTTACAACATAAGGGCTTTATTCATATTTCTGGTTTCTTCATACAAAATATTTTAAAGTATGTACTTAAGATCAAACTTTTACAAAATTAAAATGAATACTTTCTACTGATACCTGAAGTACAATCTTCAGTGAACTTGTTTTTTCCCCTGTGAGTGCATGCTGGGAAAAATAACATAACTATTTATACAGCTTGGTGCCACTAGCTTGATTTGTGCTAAGGCAACAGGATTTTTAATCATCAATTACAATGACAACACAATTGTTCCTGAATAAACCCTGAGATTTAAATTGGTTATTCAATTCTTTGAATATTTTAGCACCAGTTCTTTCATTTCCAAGCATTTACTTTTTTAAAAAAATAATTAATATATCTATTTATTTGAGAGAGAGAGCAACTGAGCAGAGGGAAGGGGCAAAGGGGGAGGAAGAAGGACAAGCAGACTCGGTGCTGAGTGAAAAGCCCGACTTGGGGCTGGATCTCATGACTTATGATATCATGACTTGAGTCAGAATCAAGAGTCAGAAGCTTAACTGACTGAGCCACCCAGGCACCCTATTTCCAAGCATTTCTATAAAACAATTTCTTTGATGATTATATGGTACCAATATCCAACAAAAAAGTACAAAACATTGTCTACCTATTATCTATACATGCATTCATTTGTGAGGCATAGCTATAATTCTGCAGATAAGAAATAATGTCAATTCATATTTACAGCTAAATCATTAATTTGACAAGCTATGGTATTGTTGGAAAATAGCAGTGCTGTGATTTTTATTACTGACTTTTCATCAAGCAGGCATTCAGCAATGTCAACTCCATAAAGCTTTATTAATCATTCAGCTACTGTGGGCATTTCTCAAACTGATATAAAATGATGGTTTACCCTGTTAAGATGCTTCAATGGCTTTTTCATTTCATAAGATAAAATTTAGGGCTTCTCAAGAGCTCATCAAGCCTACATTTACAATATTTAATTCAGTTTTCTTTAAACTCTAAGCAATTGGTCTCAAAATGATGCTACAATTTAACTGTCAGCCTAAGATCACTAGAAAATATTTTGTCGTATGAGACATAATAAGATAAATTATTAATATCTACAAAGCCTAAAGAGTAAAAGCATTTGCCATATCTGTGTTCACTAGTTCAATTCCTTTTTCATGGGTCAAAAGTCTATGATGTTTGTTTCTTATTTTTCAGCATCATTAGACATAGATGATGTGTACTGAAAAAGAAGGTCTTTTAGTTTCCCCCTTTTAAACTCATAATGCATTTTGAAATATTAAAGATATATATAACAAATACATTTTATTTTGTAATGAACTGATACTATGTTCTAACATTTAGTGGACAAAAGTGAGATTGGGGAGATTATAACAGATATAACTGAATTTAGTTAGTAAGAACACAGAAGTGCCCAGGAGAGTATGATATTATGTTTGAACACAGATATATTTATAACCTAAATCTACTAACTTAGAAATTTTTAGAAAACCAATACACAATTACACTCTTAATTATTCAAAAGAGTGCTGATACCATTACACAGCACATAATATCTGGAAAACAAAAAACCAAAAACTTCTTTATACACTCATGAGAGAATGAGAGTGGAAAAATCAAATAATGATTTAGTTTTATTATGAATGCACTTTAATATGGCTAACACCCAGAAAGGTTCTCTTTTAGTGCCGGGAGACTAAAATAATATATTATACATACAAGGTTATATAGTTGACCCCTGACAATATGAGAAAAGAAAATATTAAGAAAATTACAAGGAAAAGAAAATACATTTATAGTACTGTACTGTATTTATTTTTTTTAAATGCACATAAGTGGACCTGTGCAGCTTGATCCCGTGTTATTCAAGGTTCAACTGTATATTGTTTTGTGATACATACTTTCAGGTATACATGCATACGTGTGTATCTAGCTCTGGTGTAAAATGGATTTCTTACTATCCGTTGCAATGAAAACAGCGTTCTAAAGCAGGAGTTGAAAGCTTTGCAAAGAAAGCAGAGGGAATAATGAAGAAAACGAAGTTGTAGTCTGGCCAATAAAGTCATGCAGAAGAGAGGGCTGGTGGGCACAGATCTCTTTGTTTTTCAGAAATAGAAAATTTGAATAGATCCATAACCAGCAAAAAAGCTGAATCAGTAGTCTAAAATTTCCCAACAAACAGAAGTCCAGGGCCAGATGACTTTGTAGGAGAATTCTACCAGATTTTTAAAGAAGAGTTGATACTTAGTCTTCTGAAACTGTTCCAAAAAATAGAAATGAAAGGAAAACTTCCAAACTCATTTTACAAGGCCAGCATTACCTTGATTCCAAAACCAAAGACTCCACTAAAAAGGAGAATTACAGGCCAATAGCCTTAAGAACACGGATGCAAAAATTCTCAATAAGATACTGCCAAATCGAATCCAACAGAAATTTAACTTTCTACAGGGAAATATTTTCCTATGAAAAGGCTGGCAACTAAAAATTTTTATAAAACTTTTTGCCGCTCCTCCCCATCATTATATAGGATTCATTTTGCATCTTGGTAGTTTTCCAAAATAATTTAAAAGGGGACATCTGGCTGTCCCAATCGGTAGGGCAAATGACTCTCGATTTCAGAGTAGGAAGTTCAAGCCCCAAGTTGGGTATAGAGATTATAAATAAATAAACATTAAAAAATAAAATAAAATAATATGAAAACCCTCTCACCCTCATGCTCCTCATATTCCAAACCACTCTCTCTACCACCCTTCAGTGAAAGCACTGATGAAGTAAGTGCTCTCTTCTGAGTCTCTCCCCCTTTTCCTCTTCAAACCATTCCATTTTGGCTTCCTCCACCATCACTATATTTAAACTGCTTTTGTAAAGGTTACCAATAAATTTCATGTTCAAAAATTTAATACACACTTCTAATCTTATATTTTTCTGAATTATTATAAATTTTGACCATTTTCTCATGAAATAATTTTTCTTGCTTGATTCCCATTACCCTAAATTACCTAGCTATTCTTTTAATCAGACGGGCCACCCTTTCTTGGTTTCCTTTGCTTGTTCCTATTTCTGAATGTCAGAGTGTCCCAGTTGTGCGTCCTGCAAAATTAGCAATGCCTTCTTTTTTTGGCACAGTCCTTACATTAATCATTTTGATCTCAATGAGAAGAAAATTAAGGCCATTAAAAAATAAATAGGTTAATTAACGTGATTCGCCATTATCTTATTTCTTATCACGTAAAATTGCAAGCACTACCCACTCCGGTTTTAGACTAAACTAGATGGGGTTCTTCAATGTAAAATTTCTGGACCTACAACCAGACAAGGCTCACTATGTTTGCTAGATGTGTTTATCATTATAATTACAAATGTAGAACGGAGAAATTTTTTCACACAGCCTACGTGAAAACCTTATAGTCAACTAGGCTGTGGCTTTTTTCTTTGGGGCGTAACTGTCAACTCAGGTTAGCATCTCTGTACAATTTGTTTTATTTTACTTCCAATGCAAAGAAATATGTTTTCTTCCAGTTTAACTGTAGGGACATATATGCCAAGAGAATAAGTAGGCAGGCTTTCTAAATTAAGATTATCAAAGCAGGGAAATTTCAAGTTTCATATGATTTAAACTCTTGCGGATTGTGGCAAATTAAAGATGGCTGCAGAATCTTTGAAAAGCAGGTTTGTTTTCATATCCCTCTTGATATGATCTGGCCTGTGACTGTCTGAGTCAGGAGAGCATGGAGCATGGAACATATGCCTTAAGGCTTTCAACATTTTTACACTCTTGCGGAGCCCTGAGATGCCCTGTATTAGATCTAACTCTCCTCTGAAAAGACCATATGGGGAAACATTGAGACTAAATGGAAAGAGAAATGGGTGAGATGATCCTTTTCTTCCACCTACTGCCACCAAGTTACAAGGCCAAAAAGCTGAATACCACCAAGTGACCCCAACCTATACCACATGGAGAAGAATCCAACTGCCAAGTCGTGCCTGATTCCATGACTCCAAAATTATGAAATACAATTAAATTCTTGTTATTTAAAGCCACTAAATTTTTAATTAGTTTGCTAGGAAAACTAGCCTATAACAAAACTTGAGACAGCCATAACAAAGTGTGGTAACTGGCAGTAATGTGCCACCATAATAGAAATCCAAAACATGTGGCATTGGCTTTAAAACTAGGTTGGAAAATGAAAGGATCTTAAAGAGACTTTAAGTAAAAGTTGGAAGACTACAAGAACTTGAATGATAGAAAACTGTCACTGGACGCTAGAAAAAACTGGACCCTTTTTATACAATGGCACGAAGTTTGGCAACATCAACATGGGAGAAATTAGCAAAGTACTTAATGAACTTGTATGTCTAGCTGGGGTGTCTTCCATACAAATCTGGAAATTTTTTTTTTATCTGTCTAGGATAAAATAAAAGATGGATGCACTAAACCAAAAAATATATATATAAACTTTTGGTAGGATTTAGAGGAAATAAAAAGCATCTTAGGTAGTCTGTTAAAACATTCACATAGAAACTAATACTACACTATATGTGAACTAACTTGAATTTAAATAAAATATTGAAAGGAAAAAAATCATATGCACACACATCAAAATAGAGCAAAACAAAACATAACAAAACAGTGTGTTTCTTATCCTAGTGTCTTCCAGCAAAGGATATCAAGGCAAGAAATAGACTCAGTGGGAGGTGGAGGGTAGGGAAAATGGGTGAAGAGAGTCAAAATCTACAAACGTCCAGTTAAAAGATAAATAAGTTCTGGGGACATTATGTACAGCATGGTGACTATAGTCAATAATACTGAATTATATACTTGAAAGTTGCTAAGAGAGTAGATTTTAAATGTGCTCATCACAAGAAATAAAATCGTAACTATACAAGATAATGGATGTTAATTTAACTTACAGTGGGAATCATTTTGCAAAATGTACATAATCAAGTAATTATATCGTACACCTTAAACTATACAATATTATATGTCAATTATGTCTCTATAAAGATTAAAAAAAAGAAATACCCTCAAGGCAAATACTACATCAGTATCAGGGATAGATATGTAGGATATTAAGACATCAGATCACAGATCTTTTCAGCTACACAAAAGGCCTTTTAAGGAGCTTAAAAATATGTCTTGAAGTCTTGCTCTTTTAAATTGTAGAATTTCCATTCAAACTTCAAAAAAAGTAAATTACAGAATCTCTATGAATTCTAAGCACTTTGAAATTCATGAAAAAACTGACACAGCATTTGCTATAATGGTAAAAATAAAAAGAGGCTTTGGACTCCCAAATATGCACTTGGAAAGAAGGTGGGAAAGCCTACTCAGTTACCTAGGCTATTTCTTTTGAAAAAGGAAGGATAGCTTAGAGCGTGGTGCCAAGAACCCAGAAAGTCAAGACAGTATTCAAGGAGAACAATGAACTGGAGACATACTACCTGTGAGCAGAACCAGGCCCTAAGCAAGGAACATCTTCTGCCCCCAGATTAAGAGACCTCAAAATATTTGCCCTGTGAGATTTCAGAATCTTTATAGACCAGTGACTTCTACTGGTCTCCCTTTACCCTCTCTGCAAAAAAACATCTGTTGAGCCCATCTGTTCTCACCCTCCCCCATTATTTGTTGGTCAGTGGATGACGTAGAGCTAATCTTTTAGTTAATAAGTCTATGGATCAGGAGGAGCCACATCCAAGGGGCTTCCACTGCTTTTAGACTTGACTTCAATCGTGAGCTCCTCAACCTCAAGCTTGTTGCCATAATTCAGGAAAGATTTTTGAGAGACCTAGAATTGTGGTTAACATAATTTGCAGCCAATAAGGTAGACTCTAGAAAATTACATCCTTATGTGATGTGACTTTGCACTTGCTACCTTAAGAAATGGAATATATTTCTCCACCCCTGAAATCTGGGATTGGTCATGTGTTTTGCTTTAGCCAATAGGATAATATCAAGTATGTTTCAAGCAGAGACTTAAAAGTCATCTATCAACTGAGGCTTGATCTCTCTTCATGCATTTGAAACTAGAAAGCCCCACGTAAACAAGTGTAGGCCTCTGGCAAACTGTGGGAGGATAACCAGCCCCATGGCCAACATCTGCTATTGTACAACATATAAATAAAGCTAACCCAGATCATCCAGCTACCATCAGACTCCCCAAATCATACAGCCAGATCAAGATGAGCAGAACCACCTCAGCTAGAAGAACCTGAACAAGGAACTAAATAAAATGCTTGTTTTTTTTAAGCTGCTGAGCTTTTTTAAGCTGCTGCTGGTTTGTTGTGCAGCAAAAGTTTACTGATGCAATCATCGTAGCCTATATCCTAGCTATTGTAGAAAAGTGGTATAAGAAAGTAGGGTGCTGTCATAAAAATTGCCTGTATTTCTATCAGTCATATTGTAGACGGAAGGATAAATGCAGAGCAGGCCAGAAGGCTAATGATGTATGTTATTCCACAGCAAAACATCAGTAAAGCTGTCACCTGAAATACCTTGGAAGTTACACTACAAGCCAACACAGCCTATAATTTTACATAATTGGTTGCTTTTAGGATGCATGTGTATTTCAACATTTATTCAAAACATGTTCTGATAAAATCAGGAAGATACTCTACAAACCCTTTCAAGGAAGAAGGCTTCCAAACTTCCCATTCCCTATTCTTATTCAAAGAAAACTCTGTACCCAACATCCTGTTGGTAATGAAACAGGACTTTTTCTAAAATAGTATAGAAAAATCAAGTGGAACCAACCTCCCACTGGAGGACCAAAAGTACATTTTCGTACTTAAAAGGGTATTCTTGTTTGAGATACAGCTTTGTGGAAGCCAATCTCCAAGATGGCCCCCAATGATCCTCACCTTCTAGTACTTATGACCATGTGTGTTCCCTTCTCACATTGAATAAGGTAGACTTATATCATCAGTACGGTACTGTGGAGGTGACGGTATGTAATTTCCGAGGCTAGATCATAAAAGGCACCCTGACTTCTGCTTTTGTCACTTGGACCTCTCTAATTGGGGGAAGCCAGCTGCCATGTCATATACTTAAGCAGTCATGTGGAAAGAACTATAGGGAATTGGGTAGAGAACTGAGGCTTCCTGCCTACTCCAGCTGGCCGTGTGAATGCGCCACATTGGAAGTAGTTCTCTCAGCTCCAGTCAAGCCTGCAGATGACTGAATAGCTGGCTGAAACCTCATGAGAGACTCCAAGGAAGAATTGCTCAGCTAAGAGGCTGCCAAATTTCTCATCTGCCCCAACTATGAGAACTAAAAATTTTCCTTATTATTTTAAGGCAATTACTATTGCAGCAATAAATAATTAATGCAAACTAAATTTTACTTGAAGGCTGAATTGCTTTTTATTTAAAAGGGACACAACCCTTGGATTTGCCACTTACCTGCTCTGTGACCATGGGCAAGTTGTTTATCTTTATATACTCATTAATCTGCAAAATGGAATAAAAATAGTAATTATATGATTGAGATATGTTAAATTTAAATTAAGTAATATACATAAAGGGATCAGAAAAGTACTTGGCACACAGTTAGTACCCAACCTTTACCAAAAGTCATTTTTGTGGAAGGGTTCATGTTTTAAGTTTGAAAATACATATAACACATTTGACTGAATTCTAATATTTCAGGCTTGTTTCTTAAAATATTATTCTGAATATAACTGTAACTATTTTTTTCTCATATGCTATTTCTAAAAGTTGCTTTCACTTCTTTTTTGTTTCACAGAATCATAATGCATTTTGTACTTCTGCTATAAATAAACCCAGCTTTATAAAGATAGGCATGGTAGTTTCTAATAAATGAAATAGTCATCCTAAGGCACAGTATGGAAGATATATATCACTTCAAGGTCTGGATACAGAGTGGAGACTTCCATTAATATTAAGCATGCACTTCTCCAATTTCAGGCTCACATCGTTTATCTGAGCTTCACACTCCTTGGGAGACATATCAAATTGTAATACTTGCCCTTTTGATGTTTACTATAGCAAATAACTTATTTCCTATGGTGCTATTCATTTTACTCTCATAAATAAAACATTCTTTCATCTATTGTATATTTTATTTGCTATTGAGAGCAAATTCTAAGACTAGCATCAGGATTTTATTTCTTTGGTTTGGCCATTTTACTGTTCCTTTAAGCTACCATATGGTGGGAACACTTATGTATTACATGCTATGAATATTAGAAGCCTTCACTTTGTATAACTTGTGTCTGCTTTCCAACTTCCCAAATGACTAATTCTTCCCTAAATAATGCTTCCTTTTCAAGCAGAGTTATTTCTTATACATATGATGAAAAGCCATGCTCTTAAGGGATAGTAAGGATAAAATTCACTAGCTTAACTCTATTTTGAATTTTTAAAACTTTTTACTTCAATAATTCAGGTTCATTATTGAGTCATCCACAAGAAAACAAAATGAAAAATGATTACCTAAGGGGGTAATGATGTAATAATTTTATAGAGATGCTGATTTCTAACTTGAGCTATTTTTTAGCTCAACATAAATTATCAATAGTTTTAATTTGGGGGTAACGACAGTAGAATTTTCCACTATATTTATTATATTAATATAATAAACTAAGAAGAACATTTTGAATATGTTATATAGGAGGAAATAGTAAATGCTATCATGTTTTCATTGGTTTTATTTTTGACTTGGCTATCACCAACATGAAGAACAGTCACTGTGCTTTATTTGCAAAACATTAAACTGCACATACAAGATACTAGCTTCTAGTTGCTAAAATGGAACACATAGGAAAAAAAAAACAACCATTTGGGTGATGTTTTAAAATATTACTACCAAACAAGTCAATGTGCAAAAGGTAATATTATATTTTTGTAACATTTGTTTGAAATTACTTATCTCATGCTGACTATGTACCACACACAGCACAGAGATGTAGATAAATTGGCTATTAGTTTCTTCTACTTTAACACTCAAAAGAGAGAGTGAGTCAAAAAAAAAAAAAAGGCCCACTCTGTTTCACACTCATTCCTATCTACTTGATAAAGACAGAGCCAGTAGCTGTGGGGAAAAGAAAAAAAAAGTTATATCATACAGATACTTGACAGGAGGAGCATTATATGTTCCTATAATTAGATATAAATATATATAAGTATACATATAACACACACACACACACACACACTGAATTCCTTCTCATTCTACAATTTTACACAGATTCTGCTAAACCTCCAGAGGGATTGAATCCACCCTGTACAGAAACTGTACACAGTTTATATTTCCTTCTAAATGATCCAAGACATTGAAAAAAAAAACTAATTTCTTTTTCCATCAGAAGACATGAGTTTTAAGAATTAATTGGTGCAGAATTTTTTAAGCATATAAAATCTAGAACAATATTTACCAGAATATTCTCTTCTATTTGTGCATGAATACTTTTTTTTTTTTTTAAGATTTTATTTATTTATGTGACGAGAGACAGCCAGCGAGAGAGGGAACACAGCAGGGGAGTGGGAGAGGAAGAAGCAGGCTCCCAGCAGAGGAGCCCGATGTGGGGCTAGATCCTGCAACGCCAGGATCACGCCCTGAGCAGAAGGCAGACGCTCAAGGACTGCGCTACCCAGGCGGCCCGCATGAACACTTTCTTATTGTCGTGGCTACGCTGTCTAGGCAAAGATAGGCCCTGTGTCTGAAGTGGAAATAGCAAATACATTTTGTATATATAGTAAGTACTTAATTATAAACAATGAACAAGGAGAATTAGACAGGATGGTTTAAGCCCAGGAAAGAAAGAAAAGAAAAGAGGAAAGGAAAAAAGGGAGGGAGCCAGCATTTATTTTTTCCTCAAAACCACCAGTTTTACACAAAGGGAAGTACCTGAACATATTTTCTGCTTTCTGCCCGAGGAGAAGAAGAGCAACAATGTTTCTTGAGTCTAGAAATTCTGCCCGTGACTGGAAGATAGTGAGCATAAAGGAGGTGAGGATGTGTAGCCAGCACACTTGCTTTTGAACCTCTATTCCATCACTGACTGTGTGGTGGTAACTATATCTTGGTTAACATATTCAAACCAACCCAGGCTTTAAAATAAGAACAATAAAAAATTACATCCCAGCATTTTTGAGAGATAATTAAATGAAATGGTATATCTAGTACTCTTGACACTAAACAGTTTTTTAAATGTACACTCTGCTTGGGGCAATGAGTTACTGCCATGGGAGATCAGAACGGAACATGTGCTAACCCCCCTTCTGAGTTCAAGTTTTCACATTAAATTCCATGCAGTAGTAGTCAAGAACTGCTTGTTCGTATATACATAACTAAAAGAGAGACTACAGATCTTCAAATGTTTATCATACAACTGGTCTGGCCTAGTTGGAATTTGCCAGTTAGAAAACTAAGATAAACCAACCCACAATCAAAAGAACAAAGGTATAAACTTCAAATTACGAATGCACTCTTTTAAGTGAGATTTGTAAGATAAACAGGAATTTCTCTAAGTCCTAAAATAAGCTACATGGTATCAAAATTTGTTTCAGAGCCATTGAGAAACTAATTAAAACCTTTCCTTAAATCATTCTGTTCAAAAGTACAGTTTTATTTAGATGTCTAAGGGAAACTAATTGGAAACTCTTAGACAGAATACAATATTTGCTACACTCGGGCAAGCCTGAAGCAACTGCAATGTTTAAATTCTTTTTGTATTAGTTCATAGCATAAAATGTTTCTAGCATTACCTGTACATAACATATACCAAGTTTCCACAGAGTAGAAGCATGTTTGAAAGATATTTAGGACCTTTCCATTTGATAGGATGCAAAGTAGGACCCAAGCAAAATTGGAGGAAGGATCGGTAACTTTAGGTTCCAGGTGATAATTTGATAATTACTGATCTAGTCAATCATAGTTAATTCCTCCAAAATTTTGGAGAAATAATTTCTTTCTAAAAATGATAAGAAAAAGCAAAATAACATCAGAGGAGAGTAATAACTTTTTGCCTTAAACTTCTTATAATATCCAGCAGCTTGAGATACTATGTAGCTAAGAGGGTTTCTTGACTATAGTAACTTGGCTCCTAATTTTATATACTTGTAGAATTAAAAATTATATAAAAATAGATTATCATAGTTCAATTAGAGAAAGATATATGCAAGGAGTGATGAAAGAGCTAAACTTTGCTGTTCCAGAAAAATTAGAAGAAAAATATAGTATACATTAGAGTTATTTTGTTGCTGCATTCTGTGTGTATGCTATTAAATTTGCCAAAATTTGTAATATAATATGAAACAATAATCTTGGTACAAGTATCCTGTCTAGTTCCTGCTTTTAATTAAAATGGTTTTAATATTTCATCAGGATATTTGCAGTGATTTCTAGTCAGTAGTTTTTATTATACTTAGAATGTTTACTTTGTCATTTAGAATTTGTTAGAAATAGTAATAACTGGGTCTTATGAAATATGTTTTCAGATTATGTTGTTATAATACATTTGTTTGTTGCCTTTTCCTATTGATACAATGGGTTAGACTAATAAATATGACAGTGGACAACCTTATATTTCTGTGATAAATGCAAATAGCTATTGAAATTTACACATTTAAAATATTTTTAAGGTAAGAGCTGTTGAACTCAGTAATACACTTTCAACATATCTAATTAATCATTTCTTAACTTCATCTATTATCTTTTTATTTGTTTACCTATTTTTCTTAGGTTCAAATAATTTTTAAATATGAGTGGGTGTCCCAATTTCCAGGTCTACATAGAAAGAGCTTGGCAGTCACCACTCAGTCCTAAAACATGAAAAAACTTAGGGGCACCTGGGTGGCTCAGTAAGTTAAGAGTGGGACTCTTGATTTTGGCTCAGGTCATGATCTCATGGTCAGGATTGAGTCCTGCTTCAGGCTCCAGGCTGGGTGTGGAGGCTGCTTGGGAGTCTCTCTCTCCCTATCCCTCTATCCCTACTCTTCCCTGCCACCCCCACCAGCTCGCACACAGGCGCTCTCTCTTAAAACAAAAACAAGAACAAGAACAAAACAAAAAAACTTGAACAGACTGAAAATCAACAACTCTTCTCGGATATTAGAGAGGGGAGGA
Source organism: Ursus maritimus (assembly GCF_017311325.1). Taxonomy (NCBI): domain Eukaryota; kingdom Metazoa; phylum Chordata; class Mammalia; order Carnivora; family Ursidae; genus Ursus; species Ursus maritimus. The sequence continues at coordinate 18,296,050 of NW_024424453.1, read as the reverse complement.
CACAGGGCAGCCTACAGCCCCCAAGAATGGAGTGACAGACCAGCAAGTAGGACATGTGGCTTACTGGAGCAGAGATTCACAAGTGGAAACCACTGACGCAACCAGTGTTGGGGTAGGAAAACCTGAAGTGTAATTGACAGCTTGCTGGTGGCTTGGTGTGGACAACTCTGAGTGTTAAACACTCCAGGGGCGCTGTCATAGAGGGGCACCCACAGTATTGCGAGATTTATCTCCAGGATCTCAAGCAGATTTCCACAGTAAATAGAGGAGAAAAATCCCTCCAGCTTCAAGTAGAGGAAGGGAAAAAAAAAACACCATTTTGAAATGTCAGAGCACTCTGTTCTTAACAACGCCTGCCCTTAGGGGAAACTAGTTAACCAGAGCCTAACCTGCTGTCCTATTATCAGAACTTAACTGACTTGTGAAAGGGGAAGACCTAATTCCAAAGGGAGATGAGAAATACACTTTTCTAGCCACAAATATACATACTCTAGCCATTTTTTCCCACCTAACTGGAGAGAAAAAACACCTAAAAAACCATTGTGAAGTTCACCTTCCACAAGCACAGGCTCACTAAGAGACTGTGCTCTAACCATAAGATTCTACAGGCTTCCCCTCCTCCACACTTCACCACCACATTAATAAAAGCCTATTTATAAAAGTTCTTTTTACCCAGTACATCAAATCTGGCTATCAAGAAAAAATTAGAAGACATGCCAAAAGGCAAAACACACAATTTGAGGAGACAAAGCATAGCATCAGAATCAAACATGGCAGCATGTTAGAATTATCAGACTGGGAATTTAAAACAACTAGGATTAACATGCTAAGGGCTCTAATGAATAAAATAGACACCATGCAGGAACAGATGGGCATTTTAAGGAGAGAAACGGAACTCTTAAGGAAGAACCAAAACAAAGTGTTAAAGATCAAAAACACAGTAATAAAAATTAAGAAGGTCTTTCATGGGCTTATTAGTAGACTGAACATGACTGAGAAAAGAGTCTCTGATCTAGAGGATAGATTCCTTCATGAGATCACTCCTAAAACCACAAAAGCATCTCCTAATTATCTAGATTTATCTTATGTAATTTTCTATATGGATAACTTATTTTATGCCCAAATCACAAAGGGTTTGTGGCATTATTGATGCAAAACTGTAGCCTTGTAATCAAAGGCTTCAGACTTAGAGATTATGTTTACAAAAATACATGCCTACATATATATATATATATATAAATATATATATATATATTTGTAAATACTTTGTAAAATGAGAAAGGCCATGAAAATAACAAATGAGTTTAAAAGACCAAAACATTCACTAGTCTTAATAAAGACCAATATTCCCAAAAACACTTAATAATATTCCTATGCTAGGAATATTAAGGACTCAGTAGTAATAGAGATTTTTGTTATATATATATAAAATCTTTGGATTCTGATTCAAACCAACAAGGAAAAAACTTCAAAAATCAATATCATCTTTTATCATCTTTTATCAAGTTATTTCAAATTGAAAGTAGTGACATATTTTTTTTCTTTCCTTGGAGTGGTTAAAAGATGAATTCCGGAAACGATGGTGAAAAAATAGGAACCAAGGTAAGGAGATTTTTTTGTTGTTTGGTTGGTTCATTCATTTTGTTTTCAATGATATATTTTGATAAAAGTACTGATAACATTCTGCTGAAACAATGTCCAGTGATTTCCAGTAGAACAGAATTACTTCCAAGAAAAGGGTGGAAGGACAGTATAGTATGACATATTTTAATGTGTTTTTTAGGGGCGCCTGGGTGACTCAGTTGGTGGAGCGACTGACTCTTGGTATCGACCCCAGGTCATGATCCCAGGAGCCTGGGATGGAGTCCCACATCGGGCTCCTTGTTCAGTGGGGAGTCTGCTTCTCCCTCTGCCTGCCGCTCTCCCTGCTTGTGTGCTCTCTCTGTCTCTCTCTCAGACAAATAATTTTTTTTAAATGTGGTTTTTATAGTACTGTATATGTATTGGGGGAAAATGAGGGCTTTAGTCTTTTTCTCGAGTTTTAAGGCACCATACAGATTTCTAGTTAGTACTTTCAATAAATATTTGATATATGACATGTCAATCACAATAGTATTTCATAGAATATATTTAGAATCAGAATAGATCTTAGTATTGTAATAATACATTGTTGAGTAAATTGGACATTAGCCTCAGTTTCAAGGTTCATTAAAACTTCTAAATAGCTGTAGAAAAAAATGATACAAATATAACACCAGAGTTCAGATTTTTCAGTGAAAGATTAAATTTTATTTTTTGAATAATTGCATTAAGCAAATAAAGATTTCTTTGTTCTCTCAGACAGTAATAATCAACTTTCCTAGGTGTCCCACAACATTCTATCATTCTAGTGATATTAGATCTAATCTATTATTGAAATTGTTTTATTAATTTTTCTCCTATTCATATTTTCTTTTAAGTTGCTCAAGTTTATATAATTAAAATATTTTAATGGGGAAATGGGAATCTATAGGATTAATGGGAAGAGCAATTTTGCCCCTAAATAGAAAGAATAGTTTTTTTAATTATTCATTCACTCAAATTTCATTTATTCATTAACTCATTCCACATTTACTCATCGTTTCCTGTTAGAGATTCATGGTAGGTTGGTGTATTGGTACAAAAATAAAAGACCTTCCCTGATTTTAAGAAGTTTGACCAGTATTTATAGATAAGTTGTCTCTAGCAGATGAGTTGTTAAAAACACATTTTTACTTGAAAAGAATAGGTTATGACTGAAGAATTCCAATGAGAATTCAGAGGACTCAGTAGTAATAGAGATTTTTGTTAACCAACTGCAAGGAAAAGTAAAATATTTCACTTAGGGAATAGTTACTCAAATGGAATTCTACTTGGAGGACAATTTACAAATGGAGAATAGAGAACCCCCAAAACTGGCTGAATTAAGGATGGACATTCTCAAAAATTTGCCTTTCTTCTGTGTCATCATGTCCATGGTTACAGGACACAGTTGAAGCTGTGTCTTAACGTATGAAATGTTCTGTGCATATGTATATGTCCTCTCTCTGATAGTACTTAACATATAGTGATGCTCAACAAATGTTTATTTAATGAGCAAAATAAAGTAAAATACTTTGTAAAATGAGAAAGGCCATGAAAATAACAAATGAGTTTAAAAGACCAAAACATTCACTAGTCTTTTTTTTTTTTTAAGATTTTATTTATTTATCTGACAGAGATAGAGACAGCCAGCGAGAGAGGGAACACAAGCAGAGGGAGTGGAAGAGGAAGAAGCAGACTTCTAGCGGAGGAGCCCGATGTCGGGCTCGATCCCATAACACCAGGATCACGCCCTGAGCCGAAGGCAGACGCTTAACCGCTGTGCCACCCAGGCGCCCCAACATTCACTAGTCTTAAAAAAGACCAATATTCCCCAAAACACTTAATAATTTTCCTGTGCTAGATAGTAAACTATTAAAATATTCCCTAAGACCTATGACATTTTTAAAAGTCATAAAGTTTGATTATTCTAGTGTAGCATCAATTGTAGTCACAAGTACTTATAACAAATCAATTTATTTAAAAGTTCTATTTTGTGTTATGACCCCTTATGATAACAAAATATTCCCAATACCTTTGACATTTTTCAGAATACCCTAATGTATAATTCCTCCATTGTAACTGACCTTGTATCAAAACTTTCTGTCTCTGGGGCACCTGGTTGGCTCAGTTGAAAAAGCCCACAACTCTTGATAACAGGGGTTGTGAGTTTGAGCCCCATATTGGGTATAGAGATTACCAAAAATAAATAAACAAATAAGCTTTAAAAAGAAGCTTTCTATCTCAAATCAATACATTTAATATCTCTATTTCATCTTCTGTCTCTTTATTAACATAAAAATGACTTATGTTTGCAGCAGATGGCAAATCACTTCAAAATCAAAATAATAATCAAGTAATATATTTAAAAACAACTTAGTTAAATGAAAACCTGTCCACATTAAGACTTGTACAAAATGTTCATTATGGCTTTATTTAGAATAGCAAAAATAGATAAACAACCAAAATGTCTGTGAATAACCAATAAAATGGATCCAATTACTATGCAATAACAAGCAACAAATTGCCAATATACATAATAGACATGAATCCCAAAGGCATTATGCTAAGTGAAGGAAGTCTATCACAAACAACTTCATGTTGGATGACTGCATTTTTTTAAGTTCAAAGAGAGGCAAAGCATAGTGGTGGCAGATCTGTGGTTGCCAGGAGATGGGAATGAGAAAAAGAGACTAACTACAAAAGAACACAGGAGGCAGATGGCTTGAAACTACTGGAATGTATAGAGAAGCAAAAAATCAAACCCAAACAAAGAGGGTTGCTGCAGAGTTAGCCATCACTTTCCCAACAGAAGCAAAGTCAGAGTGAGCAAATACAAGGTACAGAAATGAGCAATATGTCTATCAACTTGCAGGTCAGGGATAAAGCAAACAGGATAGAGAGAGATGACATATGTCTCCAGGTACCACTCAGTAGTAACTTGCAGAGCTCCACACCAAATTCTAGCAAAGGCAACGAGGAAAGAAAATGTGCAAGAAACATGTTATGTTCCTTCCAAGCATTGTTTACTCTAGCTAAACCACTGAATAAGAGTCCAGTGGTTTTCAAACTGTTAAACAGGGGCTATTTTTGTAATAAGATAAATTCGTAATATTATTGTTGTCTTTTTCAAGCTCATTCTCTCACTGTGTAGATTGGGAAACTTCCCAGAGACTGTATACCACAGTGGCATCATCACTCTGAAGGCTAATGGAATGTGTGTTTGTATAGTCTTGGGTTTCAGATGTTTTGGGGGTTTAATTATTAATATGGTAAACATTAGAAGAGATAACTCACATAAATAAAACTGTGGAAATGAGTCCTAAAGCCCAAAAGTTTGAGGATTGTTAGCATAGGTAAATAAATAATGGACCACCCACCAAGATTGGGTCTGGAACCACCCTTCCCCTCCAGTATAATAAGCAGCATTTGCTTCCAGTTCAAGCTGTGAGAATTACTTTCTAACCACAGCAAAATATTTGCATGGGGAGCTCATATGGTTGAAAAGCAGAACATAGCTAAGTTCACAACAGACCACTACAGGGGACACAGATGAAAAGGACAGAATCTAAATGTTCCTCCATTCAACAATGTAACATTAGCCTAAGGCATTCCAACTTAGAACAGTCCTTATTTTAGTCTCCTTATGACAGACACATGCTCAGAAGATAACCAAAGGTAGATAATTCAGGAGAATAAAGAGACTAGCACAACTACAGGGAAAACATTACTTCTCATAGTGCTACTCTGAAATATAAGAGCACAACAAAGGACAAATAAATATTTGAGAAATGTAAACAATATTAAAGAAAAGTTTGCCATGAACAGTGAGAACAACTGGTCCAGTCAAAACCTGGATCTATGAGGACAAAAACAAAACACTATGTAACCACAGAATCAAAAGCATGTTATATTCAGAAAAATGCATGAACTTCTCAGAATTTCTAATTGGAAAACAAGAAATAATTATAAATTAAAATGTAATTCCTAAAGTTTTTTTTTAAAACTTCAATAGAATATCTATTGAAGATAGATAGAGAAGATAGATAGCTAGAGAATTGAAGATAGAGAATGTATGTATAAGTGACCTGCAATTTAAAATTAGAAAAATTTCCCAGAAGGTTGAAAAATAAGTAAAAGAGATATAAAATGTAATATATATGTTTAAAGTTATAGATAGAATACAAAGCCAAAGTTCAAACATCCATATAAATAGGATGTCAACAGGAGAGAACAGAGAGAATTTACAGCAGTAAATGATAGCTGAAAATATGTCTGACTTGAATTAATCTTCACACTTAAGAGAGTTCACCAAGGACAAACAGAAACTTATTTTAAATATACATATATCTAGAAATATATTTATGATTTTTCACAAAGATTAAGAACAAAGCTAAATTTTTCTTTAATAATAATAATAACAACAACATCAACAACTTTACCTCTACCTTAGCAAGAAGAACACAGGCGTGAGTTATCTCATTAGTTAAGCCTGATGTCAATTGACTGACAAAGTAGCAAGTCCTTTGTCTTGAAAGTTTTGACTATTATTGATCCTAGAATTATATATAACAAAACAGTCAAATATAAGGGCAACATAAAAGTATTTTCACATATGTAATAACCAAAAATACTTATCTTCCTGTTGGTCTTTCTGAAAAACTTCAATTTCCTCAACGATAAAATGAGTTTCTAAGAGCTTTCATTTTCCTAATCAATCCTATATGGTTTCAAATGGGCCATTTCTGCTTGATGTTTACTAACAAAGCCAACTAAATATCAGTAATGAAAACAAAAAGAACTTGAGGAGGTGCACTAGAAAATATAAAGGAGGAAGAGAGTATTGATCTAACTCTAACCCAGGAGTGCAGTAGACCAATGTGTCATTAGAGGCAATATATACTATTGTATATACTTTTGTATACATGTCCAAATTACGTTAGAAGAACGTATGAGAACTTCTAGTGAAGTGACTAGAAATGACTCATGACTCTGTACCTTCCCTACGTAATTGATGAGACCTATGCCTAAAATCTTATATTCAATCATTTACCTTCCAGGGCAGATATATGAAGTAAGCAAACCTACGTATATCAATGAAGACATGCTCTGATATGTTAAGACAATAGACATGCTCTGATATGTTAAGACAATGCCGCATCTGCAGTGGCTGAGAAAACCAACATTAGTATCTCACATGGCAAATGTCCATCATGGGGGCTCTACTCTACTTTGTCTTCACCCAGGGCCCATGCTAAATAGGTTCCACTTGGGGGTTGCCATGTTTGCTAAGGTGATAGGAGTGCACATAGTAAATGGGTCCAAGCTCAACATTTTTAGCTGGAAGTTTACAAAGTGCATGTTTTCACCCATGTTTTATTCACCAAAACACAGCTAGCTTTAGGAGCAGTGAATTGAAATCCTGTGTTTGGAGGAGAAATGCCACAACTTTTTGCTGAATAGCACTCATGACTGACATATTTCATAGCATTATTACCTTTTGTTTCATTTTATCACAACATCATTTTTGATACAGATTACATTTATTCCTGAAAAAGAGAGGTATTCATAAATTTAGCACACACAGGTTTGGATCTAATTTTTTCTCCCATTGCCAAAGATTCCTTGTGTAATTGGGCAAATCACCCTAAGATCTCCCATCTCCTCAAGCATAAGGTCAATTTAAGATCTCCATTTCCTTATTAATAAAATCCTAGGTAAGTAGGTTTTAAAGAGACTTTCCCTGCTGGCTTGACATTTGCTGCCATATTGCAGACAACAAAGTAAGAAACTTAACGCACAGAAAAGTTAAGTGACTTGAAGAATCACAGGGCATGTTAGTAATCAATTTGAAATCTACTACATCATTTATATATCTCAGGTTGCACATATTTTAGGTCAAATGCAAACACACATGGTGAATCTCCCAAAACAAAAGCAAAGAAATAGTAATCATAATTGCCACCACAGAAAAGAATCTGTCCTCACAAGGCCAAAGGATCTATTTTCTTTTCCAAATCTCCATTTGCATATCACGTACTGGGCTCTTAGAGGTTAATGGTTATAGAATGAAAAAAAAAAAAGAGAAAGATAAATGTGGAAGAGAACTGAAAAATTTGTCATGTCGTAGTCCAGACAGTACCTAAGATGTATTGCATAAAATATTTGTCAGCAAATGCACTTCAATCTCTGTAGGGTTCTCTACACTTGAAAGAACAGATGTTCATTGTGTTTGATGAGCTACAAAACCGTTGCCTGCACTGAAAACAAAACAACCCGGAAAGAAGTGACATTGACATTGACATGTGGCAAAAGCAGTCACTTCACAGCAAATTTGTGTTCAATCATTTATACCTTCCTTGAGTATTCTGTAAGGTTCCAGTAACAAAATATCAGGAAAATAGTTATTTGTTTTGCCCGATTTTATTATGGATTTGTTTACTTCATTTTCCCCTCAAGCTGGGAGACACAATACTAAATGTATGTAACACATTTTTTTTAAGCAATACAAGTAATACAAAAATGACTGCATTCTCCTTATAAAAATGGGACACTAGTAATCATGAGTTACAAATTAAAATTCTTTCATATTCTCCTTTATCTCCCATAATCAGTTACTGGTTTTAGGGTTTTTGTGTATGTTTACAAGCAATAATATCTGATAATATGCCTCCGTATACAGTTTATATAGATACACACTATAAGTATAAATATGTCTGTGTTTGTTATGTATGTAATATTTGGGCTACTGAGTTGTAAGGTGTTTATTTTTGTGCGCATTATATTATTTCTCAAATATAAAGATCTTGTTTGATCTTTTTAAAGTTTAATACTGAGCTAATGTTAAGTCAGTATGTTCTGATACAATCACGGCAGTTCTTAAAATGTAGAAATAATTCCATACTTGTATAGTTAGCAGCATTTCCCCCGGCCCTCCTACTTCCCCCAGGTAACTTACCTCTCTCTACAGAGCCCCATGACCTAGCAGCTACAAAGCTAACACTTGGCGTAGCAGATCTTGCTCCAGTGCCCTGGGCAGTCAGCAACTTTCCTGAATGGCCAAAACAGTTAATTATTATCAACATCACCCCTGGATATATCAAAATATAATTTGTCATTTTGCCGTTGGTAATTTCTTCTCCCACTTTCTTATATTACCTCTCTTCATAACACTTTCTACCTTCTAATAAACTAAAAAATGTAATTATAATTTCATTCATGTGCCGGGGTAAGGGTTTTTGTGTGTGTGTGCTCCTTACTGCTATATCCCAAGTGCCAGGCATATGGTAGGCTCAGTGAATGTTTATTGAATTAATATTCTCATGTTCCTAGCAACATTGAAAATCTTTATAGTTTGTGCTAGTAAAATAAATCGAAAATATCACATTGTTTTGTCAGTTAACATTTCCTAGACTGCAATTGAGATCAAACATTGTATTTCAAATGGTCATTGCTTATTTATTTTTTTAAAAAAAGATTTTTTATTTATTCATTTGAGAGACACAGAGACAGAGAGAGCACAACCAGGGGGAGAGGCAGAGAGAGAGGGAGAAGCAGACTCCCTGCTGAGCAGGGAGCCTGATGTGGGGACTTGATCCCAGGACCTGGAAATCATGATATGAGCCGAAGTCACCCAGGTGTCCCTCAAATGGTCATTGTTTATATAAGTATATACATTCTATAAATTGTCAGATTATATGTCAGTTTATTGTTAACAGATTTTTTTCTTATATTGTTTTTCAATAAATTGTTTAAATCCTTATACTTTTTCTGAGGGCTACTTTGCTTCTGATTTAATTATCAATTATTCTTTCCACTCCTTTAAATTTAATCTGCAGATATAGTTTGACTTCTTTTGTAATTCCAGGGTAGAATTTTTTAAATTCCATTATTTAAAATTTTTGCTTTTTGTTCCTAATGATCAGTGTCATTTCATTGCAGTAAGAAAAAGGGGCTTGCCTGATTTTTTATTTTGAAAATGTATTTTTATAATTTTCAGTAAAAGTTAGCTATATTAGATAGGCCGAGCAGGTTTGCAGTCTTGTATTGTACAACCTCAGGGCCTCGGTGACCTATTATGTAAACGTTCTTTCTCCCTGTTCTTGCTCCACGTGGGTGTGAAGGCTCAATACCACACAGTCACTCAGTACTCAGGCTTTTGGAGCCTCCAAGACATATAGCGGTGACACAGGTGCCATGCAGTCTTCTCAAACCTGGGGAGAAGAGAGCTTCAGCGCTTGACCTGGCATTCATCTCTTCTCCACACAGATCATCTGCCAGAACTGGTCACATGGCCACATGCCTCCCCATCAGGGAGCTGGAAACTGTGAACGAACACATGGGATATTGGGTGGATATGTTCCTTTACTAATGTTTCCTTCTAGTTCCCAAATATTCCTTTGCTCTTTTCTTTCCTTAAATGAAACCAAATCAAATCCTTCTTAAGGGAACAAAACACAAACTTTGTCCACTCTGTGTGTGGTCTCTGGGTGATAGGTGGTGGTCCCTGCATCATTTTGAAAATGTCTCTTCTTGGTCCAGAGGACCTGATAAATCCCGTTTCTATCCCCTCATACTTTTGTACAATGATGGAACTGGGATAGCCCAATTACAATGAATTTTTCCTGGTGGAAGGACAAAGCCGCTTATAACATTTCTGAAATGGTGAGGGTTGATATTATGAGGGTGCTTTTCCTGGGAGTAATAACTGTTTCCTAATTAGGTATTGATTTTACTTCTAGCAGAGACTCCTTTGTTCATTTTTCTCTCTGGTCCCTGACTCTGCACTCTCGGATGCTCTTATGGACTGAATGCTTGTATGTTCCCCAAATTCATATGTTGAAGTCCTAACCCCCAGTGTGGCTACGTTTGGAGAAAGCGGCTTTTAAGAAGTAATCAGGTTAAATGAAGTTATAAAGATGGGGTCCTGATCCAACAGGATCAGTGTCCTTACAAGAAAAGACACCAGCATGCTTGTTTTCTCTCTCTCTCTCTCTGCACAAAGGCCATGTGAGGGTATAGCAAGAAGGTCAGTTTTAAGCTAGGAAGTAAGCCTTTATCAGAACCCAGAAACCAGCTCAGCCAGACTTGATCATGGACTTCTATCCTCCAGGGCTGTAAGAGAAGGATTTTTTTCTGCTGTTTAAGCCACCAGGTCTATAGTATTTTGTAAATGGCAGCTGAGTTGACTAATGGAGGGACATTTCCTTGCTCTCGTTCTTGGTGAGCACAGCCTTGGTGGCTGTTGAGGAATAAACCCAACCTTCAAGTCCCCTCTGTACTCACAGCAGGTGGGCAGGGGGCCCAAAGGCTCTTTACTTTCATAGAGTCGTAGCAATTTTCACCTCTAGACTCATAGTTTGTTTAGCACTGCAGTCTCTATTCGTATCTGTTTGAATCCAGTCAATTCCGTGTGCCAGTTATTTTTGAAAAATAGTTTTTAGTTCTACTATCTTTCTTTACTTTCTTGCCAAATGCATCTCTCACAAATTATGCTCTCAGGCTTCTCTGGCAAAGCTTTACCCCTACTCTGATTTGTATCCTGAATCATTTTATGCACTGACAGGTACTACTAGTTGTCATAACCATTATACTGATATAGTTTCCTGAATCAACTTAATCAGGTAAGAAGTTCAACAGTAAGAAAAAAGGTTACACCCTTAATCTAATTTTTGCTGTGAGGATGAACTTCAAAGGCCTTTTTTGCTCACATATTTTCATGGTTTTATCCCCTATTGTAAAGGTTAAAAAGTAATTCACTGCTTCAATATTTGTACACCCAGAAATTTTCAGATTTCTTCATTACTTTCTATTTTGGTTTGAAAACATTCTAATTATTTTCTGAGCTTTTCATTTTTATGAAATACCTAGTCAAATCTAGTCAATAACAATCAATAAATAGTATTGTAATTCAATTCTTCATAATCTTCCCCAAGAACTAAAAGTTCACCAAGCCTAAAAACAAAACAAAACAAAACAGTACATCAAGCCTATATCATCTGGCTTCCAAGTTAGGTCTGATGAGTTTTATTAAATGCTTTATTATCTCAAGACATAGAGTACTATCTTTCCATTCTCAGGAATTAATTTCTTAATTGGTGATCACCTGGCCCTTAAAATAATGCCAGCCATTTTAGGCATCTGTTATGGTAACCTCATTTCCAATGAGTAATAGGATAGGATAGGATGGGATAGGTAACACTATAGTAACAACATCAAAATTTCAAGGGCTTGAAAGAGCATACCTATTTCTAATTCTGATGGCATGTATGATGTAAGCTAGCAGAGGTTTCTGCTCCATCAGGAAGTGGGATCTTTTCCTCCACCCTTTGAATTTGGACTTGGCTTCTGACCTGATTTTCCCAATGGGATAACAGGAAATGTGATACAAACAGAGCCTTGAAATGACTAGGGCATTGGAGTTTGCTCTTGCTTGGTACACTTGAAACCATAAGAGAGCCATATGAATAAGTCCATGCTAGTGTTCTAGAAGATGAGGGGACACATGGAAACAATGTAAACACCCTGAGTCACAATTTACTTCCAGAGATAGGAGGGAGACCATTTTAGATCATCTAGCTGACCAACCAGCTATCTACATGTATACGATAGAGCCCAACGGAAATCATGTGAACTCCCTCAGACCAGAAGAATTATCTATCCACTAATAGGATCATGAGTTAAATGAAATAGTCGACTTTTTAAGTCCAGAAGTTTATTAAGACAGATACATTTTTTAAGTTTTTAAGTTTTAGATTTTTTTTGGTGCAATAGCAAAGTCTAACTGATACACCAACTAATATCTCTCTAGCAGGGCGCTGCTGTAACAAAAAGTTAAAACATGTTGCATTCGTTTTGGGTCTGGGGTTGGTGAAGACTGGAAAAGCAGCAAGGAAATTGTGGAGGTTGGAGAAAGCGACAGTGAAACTTTTGGAAAATTGGGAACCTGTATTATACAGTGGTGGAAGAACTGTTAGAACTGCTGCCTGTGGTAACTTGGAATACAGAAATGTACCCAAGGAACCTGAGGACTTGGCTAAATAATTGGTAGAATTTAACATAGGAAATTCACAATATTTGTCTCTTTGAATAAGTAATATTTACCAATTTTCTCAGATAGTCCCCTTTTGCCTTCTACCCTTCTCCTCTCAGGGAGGCTGAACAGTATGGACAACAATTAATAGGCAACATTACTCTTTGACTTGTATTAGGCTCAAAAATTTAGAAGCACTGGCACAGAATAGGAGGATGTGAGGACAAATTAGTGTATTTAATGCCATGGCTAATTTTCTGTCAAGACACAGGTTGATAGTGATGAAGCTCCACTTCCAAAGGTCAGAATTCCTGTCCCACTTACAGCCACAACTGCCTCTCTAGTTTCTCTCTCCCTTTCCCCACTTCTAGCTGTTGGCCTGAGTGCTTTATATCCTTGATGATTTTTTTTTAAACCTTCCTAGATTTTCTAATTTTTTTAATAAGACTAGTTAGAATAAAAAGTCCTTAATAATTATGGATTCCTTTTATAGGTCTTAGTTTGTAAAACTGCTTTGTGTCAGCATTATAAAGGCAGATTTATGATGCTAAATGCTATTTATGTTTTCGTAGCTGAAGGGGAGAAGGAGATAGGTCCTCTCTACATTGCAATGACATTTTTAGTGAACTGTTAGCAGAACCTGCAGTTTTTCAAGGCGGGATGCTTAGATTTTATTAATTAGCACAGGGAGAGAAAAAACACTGGCCCGAGAAACCTAACAAAGATTGGATGGAAAATAAAGAACAGAATAGGATTAACAGATGCCCAGAATATGGCACATCCTGTTTTCCATTTATACAGCATTTGTACAAGTTTTAAAACAAGAATAAATACAGTTTGATAAAACATTCATTTGTGTAAAAAAAGAAAACCCCACACCAAGGAAAAGCAAGGAATTGAAACAAAAAAAATCAGATTAGTTACTGTTTTGGAGCGAAGGGATGTAACCGGGAAGAATTACACATTTATACATTTGAATATGCACACTTTAGTATTTATAAATAAGAAAAATAGGGGCGCCTGGGTGGCTCAGTCGTTAAGCATCTGCCTTCGGCTCAGGTCATGATCCCAGGTCATGATCCCAGTGTTCTGGGATCCAGCCGCACTGGGCTCCCTGCTCAGGAGGAAGCCTGCTTCTCCCTCTCCCACTCCCCCTGCTTGTGTTCCCTCTCTCGCTGCCTCTCTCTCTGTCAAATAAATAAATAAAATCTTTAAAAATAGATAAGTAAATAAATAAGAAAAATGAATCAATCATGTACTATACAAGAATACTGGAAGTGATTAAATAAATATTGCCTTATACCAACTTCACAATTCATGTTGAACACATTGAGCCAAAGTGTTACAAAGCAGGTCTGAATTTAACAGGGTAAGAGTCATTTTTAAAGGAAATTTAGGTGAGATTAGAGTTCTTAAAGGTAAAATTATAATCACATGTAAATAATCATTATGCTATTCTGTAAAGAAAAATCAAAAAGAGAAGTTTCCAATTAGGATTTGAGAAGCATGTATAATATAACGGAAAAATGCCACATACATTATCTAGGAAGAAACAATAGCAAGTAGATTGTGTATCTGAGGATGTTAACAAATCCTTTTACCCTTTTATGTTTGAGCCAACCAAAATTTTGAAACTGACAATTAAGAGAATTTCAGCAAAGTCAAGTAACATGAATACTAAATGCACCAGTCAATATAGAGTTGATTTGACTCAAATACATTTACTCTATTTTCTTACTAAACATAATAATGCATCTTTGATTTCATATTTTCACTTTCTTTTCAATCAAAACATAGACTTTGGACTTTCTGCAAATGGCATTTGATAGCCTCATCTTGTTTTTAAAAATATTACTGAAGAACTGCCAGACAAATGNNCTAAAAAAAAAAAAAAAAGAAAGAAAAAGTAAAAGTAAAAAAGAAAGAAAGAAACAGGAGGTAGAATGGGAAATCATGTTTTTAATTTGATTTATTTCTTCTAAAAGCCATCACTAAACTTTATCTGGATATCAAGAAAACATATGATGAAACTTCACCTATCATTTTTTAAATATACTTGCTACTGGATTGTATATTTTGAGTACAGTGAAAAAATAAAAATAACTGGGATTTGGAGAGTAAATTCAAATTCATATTGTTAATATTTTTATTTGTTCTCGAAGTGGGTATACTCCAGGGCTCATGTCCCTAATCATCTTCTCTGTTTATACTCACTCACATGGTAATCTCATCCACGTTCCTGGCCTTAGATATCACTATAACCTTGATGATACAGAATTTATATTTCCATCAAAGAAGTTTCTCTCAAACTTTAAACCTGAATATCCAATTCTCTACTTGATCTTTCTACTTAAATCCCTAAATACAAAACTCAACTAGTCCAAAGCTGACCTCCTGATCTCCCCCCCTCTCAAATTGCTGTAAGCACAGCCTTTCCCATAATGTTTGATAGGAAACTCATTCTTTTATTTGCTCAGATGAAAAACTCTAGAGACATTTTTTGTCTTCTCATACCCCACAACCAGTCCATCAGGAAATCCTGTTGGCTGTACACTCAAAATATATCCAGGAACCGACCCACTTTGTCCATTACCACTACCATGATCCTGAACCGAGTCACTATCATCTCTGTATTGGACCACGGCTACACCCTCCTAACTACTTTGTTTCCGTCCTTGCTCTGCTACATTCTTAAACATATATATCAAATCATGTCTCTCCTCTATTCAAAACTCTGCAGTACTTCCTCATTTCACTAAGAATAAAAGCCCACACTTCCTTTGTTTCTCATTCTGCTCAATCCACAAGGGTCTCCTTGCTGCTTCTTGATCAGGCCAGGTACATTGCTAGCTTAGAAAATTTTCACAGACTGGAATGCTCTTCACTCATCTATTTGCCTTGACAATTTCCACACATTTCCAAGTCTGCTCAAATGTCACCATCTCACTGAGACCAACTTTGTCCAAATTGCAACATGATCACTGCTTCCCTTCCACACACTCCTGATCTCCCTTATACTCCTGGGTATATCTGTTTGTGTGTCTCTCTGTCTCTGTGTGTGTGTGTGTGTTTGTATACACACACACCATACGTGTATGGTGTGTGTGTATGTGTTTGTATGTCGTGATTTCATTTTTTTCAATAGCATTTATATAATGTTCAGCACATAAAATGTGCTCAAAGAATATTTGTTAAGTAAGTGGAAAAACGAATGTGAGTGAATGAATATTATAACTAATGAATTCTAAAACTAGCTAGGATGTAAATATAGTAAAGCATAACTGGTAAACACTGTAATGTAATTTCTAATTTCAGAGGATTAAGTCATTTCAGATCATCCTCTTTAGTAATACTTAATTATTAGAATTACATTTAGCTCCCTTTTTTCTCAGGCAAATCCCATTTCATTTATATTTTAAATGCCAATTTAATTTTCCAGCTCCTACTAGCATATTCACAAATAAAGACAATTTAAATTAAAAATTTGCATAACCATAAAATAAGCCCTGTTAATGGGATTGTTGTACATCATTTACATTTAATTTAAATATAGATAAGGTTCTGTGTAAACTGCTATCTTGCTATTTGTTTTATATTTGTGCCTTGTGTTCTTTGTTTTTTTCTCAACAGTTATATTTTTAAATTTATGAAAAGATATAATTTTGTGATCTAACATGATAGGTAAAACTATTTTATTATTACATATAGGACCAACACAATGGACCCATAATACAGAATCCTATTCAGATTAGAAAGGTGTTTGTCTTATTAGACAGAATGATAACAGTAATTTAATTCAGTGTCCAGCCAATTTGATTTTATGTTCTCAGGATCTGCATTGCTTTATTAAGTTCACAAAATCTGGTACATTTAAAAGTTGTAAAATTAACTTTTCATATGTAACCAATATGTCATTTGACAATATTGTGATTATTCTTTTAGAAATTGAGAAAAAATTACTACTTACAACATTAAGCACAAAATGCAATAACTAGAGATGGTCTCTCTCTGTCTCCTGCTCACTCAGCATGAGAATTTGGGGATGAAGAGAAAAGTATAAATTCTTCATAGATAAACGTCATTTGAAACATAAATGACTCTAAAGAGTCATATGTAACTAGGGAAAATAAGAATAATAAAGATCAAATTAAAATATACAGATGTATCCAGAATCAATAGAAAAGGGTGGAATTTAAAATTTTGAAAAGTACATAGAAACATTACAACCTTTTGAAATCAAACCTAATTCTCACAAACGTTCATCTTCTCACTTTCCCTGCATATAAGGAGATATATTTCTGAGTAAAAGAAAATAAAACTAAGATTATGATGGATAATAATTAAAATATCACATTTTAAGGAGATACATGCTTTTGTTTTTATTATTCATTAAATTTCATCACTCTGATAGCTATAGATTTTTTTTACAGTTATTTTTCTATAATATGGTTTAGTAGTAAGAGATTGCCATTAAAATGCTGTATTTTATTCATCAGTTGGCAGTAAGGTCCAGGCTATGATCAGTATTGTGCTTGAAATAAATAAGTGGGTAGGAAAAAAAAAAACAGATAAATGGATAGACAAAGAGATAAAGACCCTAGCAATTTAATCACAGAGAAAAACTATATATATAATTAAATTATATAATTAAATTTCTAGAAGTCGATAGAGAAAATTACAACTGTACTCTACTGGTCTGATCATTTATGTGACTATTTGGAGAGAGGCAGAGTGTTCCAATAAGTTAGTTCTTCTTCTCAAGCTTAATTAATCTTTGATTCTAGAAGAGCTAATTGACTTGTTTCCCATGAGCCTAGAACATAAAGAATTTTATTGAAAAACAGGTTTGAGTATGGGTGGAAAAGCCTGACCCCCCCCCACATCAAAGTATATACTTTGCAAAAGAATTTTGCCTTTACTAAAGCCGTTTAATGTTTTTTTTTTCCCCACCAAGGCTGAAAATACTCTCTACATCCCTGTGGGAACACAGTTTTAACCACCCCGTATTTAATGTAATTGACCAAATTGTTCACAAATATTTTAGAAACAGTATCTAAATCACTGAAGTGGATAATTTCCTTTGAGAATGAAAAACAACTCAGTATAAAGGGAGCTAACCACCACCAAGTGTTATTTACAAAACTGAACTTTCAAAATTCCAAACTAAGATACCACCTTACGCCAGTTAGAATGGCAAAAATTGACAAGGCAAGAAACAACAATTGCTGGAGAGGATGTGGAGAAAGGGGATCCCCCCTACATTGTTGGTGGGAATGCAAGTTGGTACAGCCACTCTGGAAAACAGTGTGGAGGTCCCTTAAAAAGTTAAAAATGGAGCTACCCTATGACCCAGCCATTGCACTACTGAGTATTTACCCCAAAGATACAGACGTAGTGAAGAGAAGGGCCATATGTACCCCAATGTTCATAGCAGCATTGTCCACAATAGCTAAATCATGGAAGGAGCCGAGATGCCCTTCAACAGATGACTGGATTAAAAAGTTGTGGTCCATATATACAATGGAATATTACTCAGCTATCAGAAAGAACGATTTCTCAACATTTGCAGCAACATGGACGGGACTGGAGGAGATAATGCGAAGTGAAATAAGTCAAGCAGAGAAAGACAATTATCGTATGATTTCTCTCATCTATGGAACATAAGAACTAGGAAGATCGGTAGGGGAAGAAAGGGATAAAGAAAGGGGGGGTAATCAGAAGGGCAAATGAAGCATGAGAGACTATGGACTCTGAGAAACAAACTGAGGGCCTCAGAGGGGAGAGGGGTGGGGGAATGCGATAGGCTGGTGATGGGTAGTAAGGAGGGCACGTATTGCATGGTGCACTGGGTGTTATATGCAAGTAATGAATCATCGAACTTTAACATCAGAAACCAGGGAAGTACGACTAACATAATATAATAAAAAAACATTAAAAAAAAAAAAGAAGTATCCTTTCCCCTTTAGTGTGCTGTTCCCTGTATGTAATCACATGTTACATCTTCTCTTAAGGACATCTTTCACATAGCGAAGGTTGTTTTGATAAAAATCTTATAAGTAACATATAAAATAAATTTGCTTCTGAGTCTACAAAGGCATGAAGATTAATGGAGAAAGAAGAAGGCCATTTTTCTGTGTGGATCACCTATAGTTACACCTTGCTAAACAAAGGAAGAAAGAAAACAGATGGCTCAAGAAAATTATAGAAGACTTGGAGTTCCAGGTAGGTATTAATTACTAAAATCTGTATTACAGGAGAAATAATCATAGTTAATTACTGATTGCATTTTCTTTGTTTATATGAGTTCAACTCACGTATATAAATTGCCCTATCTATCATTTAAACTGGCTATTTTACTAGTTGACTAATGAAACCAAATACATTACTGTATATGGCAAACTATCTCAATAACTGTCATCATTGGATTTATCCTGATTCTAGCATTTTTTAAATAATTTGTCTTCATTTCAAAAGTAAAAAAAATACTGATCTTCATATCCTATATTATAATTAATAATAACATTCATTTGGTTTAGCCTCTATACTTTATGCCAATTACTAAAATAAAACAGTGAAAAGGGAAAGTCTAATGAAGAGGTTGACTTGTCATATATTTTTTTATTTACAAAAAATTAAAAATAGCATACTATATGGCAGGTACAGATATTTTATTATCTTTCAAAATAATTCCAAAAGTACAACCTCATCATCTTCATTTAATAGATTGGGAAGCTGAGGCTTAAAGAGGTAAAGCATTTGCCCAGAATTAATCATTTAAGAAAACTGTAGAAAAGAAATTGAACCTGTTTTTCTAGCAACAAATATTATATTCTTTTAATCATACCTCCAGCTTCTAAATTTGAACTGAAATAGACTTAAAAAAGTTGAAACATTAGGATTAGAATACAATAAGAGAGATTTTTCTTACATAGCTTATGCAAGAATTTGCTTTTTTATTTAAATTCAATTTAATTAACATATACTGTATTATTAGGTTTAGAGGTAGAATTTAGTGATTCATCAGTTGCATACAACACCCAGTGCTCCTTACTTCAAGTGCCCTCCTTAATGCCCAGCCCCCAATTACCTCACACTCCACCTATTTCCCCTCCAGCAACCCTGTTTGCTTCCTAAATTTAACAGTTTACTATGGTTTGTCTCCCTCTCTGTTTTTGTCTTATTTTATTTTTCTTTTCCTTCCCCCTTGTTCATCTGTTTTGATTCTTGAATTCCACATATGAATGAAATCATATGGTATTTGTCTTTCTCTGACTGACTTATTTCCCTTAGTGTAATACCCTCGAGTTCTATCTGAGTTGCTGCAAAATGGCAAAATTTCATTCTTTTTGATGGCTGAATAATATTCCATTGTGCATATTACACCACATCTTCTTTATCCATTCATCTGTTGATGGACATCTGGGATCTTTCCATAGTTTGGTTATTGTGGACATGGGAGCTCTAAACATTGGGGTGCAGGTACCCCTTCGAATCACTATGTTTGTATCCTTTGGATAAATACCTAGCAGTTGAATTGTTGGGTCATAGGGTAGTTCTATTTTTAACTTTTTAAGGAGCTTCCATACTGTTTTCCAGAGGAATTTACACTAATTTTTAAGTAATCATGCCCAAACTACATGTTGTATATATGGATATTTCAATTACAAAATCCTACCATATCAAGGCAATTACTGTTTTAGTTCTCATGTATTTCCTATGATATTTATGCATTTTTATTTTGTCATTTGTAGCAGCCTCTGGTGACTGTCTTCTAAAATAACTTTACCTTCTTCTCCTTTGCTTACAGACTCCAATTTAGTCCCCTCTTATGGGAAGATCACTTTATTCCTTTATCAGGGAGTATAATCTGAGTTTGTCTGAAGTAGATCAATGATGCCAATTGCATTATTCTTTACAGTGAATAGTGTATGGGAATGTGACTCAGTTCTGTCAATAAGATGTGAAAAAATGTCTTCAGGGACTTTTAGGCCAAAAATGTCCATTATTTAAAAAGGAACCATGAGGGAGAAACAGTCTTTCTATCTGATGTTGCTGTGTCTGAATGAGATGCACAGAATTGTTGCTGACTTAAGAGGAGAGGAGGTCCCCACACATTAAATGCGGCAAAGGAGAAAAAGGAAAAAACTGGGTTTTCAATTAAATAACAAAACCTAGCAAAACCGTACCAATAAATTTCAGGTTATGTAAGATAATAAGTTTCCTATGCTTAAGCCACTTGAGTTGAGCTTTTCTACTACTTGTTGCGGAAAGCAGCCTACTTGTCACCCTGTGATGCAGTGGTGCATTTCTATTTCTGATCATTGTGAAACCCAACTTCCATGCGGTTTGGCCTAAATGAAAGTTTATTCACATGAAATCAAAAGGTCAATCCAGAGCAATTGGTACTTGCGATGCACTCTTTCTCCATTTTTCTCTCTCTGTACCAGCTTTTTTTTTTTTTTTAAATAATGTGAGGTGAAATTCACACAACAAAATCAAACAATTAAAAGGAAACAATTCGGTGACATTTAGTACCTGCACACTATGGTGAAACCACCACCTCTATCTGGTTCCCAAACGTTTCCATCAAGTCAAAGTACATATGGCCATATGAGTCTAGCTCCTTGAGAGCAAGGCATGTTCAATATATGTCTGCATATATCCAAGATATAACACAATTCCTGGCACACAGTAGATATTTAAAATACGATCTTTAAAAACATAAGGAGAGTTGTTTCTCTACTACTGAAATTTTTTATAAAAATAAACCTAAATCTAGATCCCATAACGCATTTAATAAAATCATTCATTATTGACAGATCAGGTCAGTCAATATCATAGAACTGGCCATTTTTTAAGATTAAAATAAAAGATTACAGAAAAATGCAATATTTTGAGAAAAAATATTTACAGATGTTTTGATACATTGGAGAGAGACAATCTATCACTTTAAGCAAAGTAACCTGTATCACTGCATTAGTATAAGTAAATATTTACATATTATAAGATAAAGTACGCTATACTTAATATAAATTAGTATAAACATATAGTAGTATATAAACTACATTTTATTTTAGATTTGTATTTAACATTATAAATATATATAACAAAATAATATAAAGCATTGTTATACATATGTGTAAATATGCATATTCACAAATATACATATGTATGGAAATTAATAAATTTGGAAAAAGTTAAAACCAAAATAAAAAAAAATTCCAAAAATTAAAAAGGTAAAATGTGGAAAAATGTTTTCCTACTGTTTATGGACTAAGTCTGGTCTAAATTGTTAATGTAAGAAATATATTATTGTATTTCTGAAAATCATTATTGAATAACAGTTGTTATTCCACTGTAGATATTTTTTTCCTATCCTTTTTTTTTTAAAAAAGATCTTATTTATTTATTTATTTAACAGAGAGAGAGGCAGCAAGAGAGGGAACACAAGCAGGGGGAGTGGGAGAGGGAGAAGCAGGCTTCCCGCTGACCAGGGAGCCCAATGCGGGGCTTGATCCCAGAACGCTGGGATCATGACCTGAGCCAAAGTCAGACGCTTAACGACTGAGCCACCCAGGCGCTCCCCACTGTAGATATTTTCTTATGTTCACATTAATTTTTAGGTTTTGTTACTTGTGGGAAATGTTTACATTTCAAAAGAAGATTCTGAAAAAAAAGATGCGGAAATAGATAATCTTGCCTCAGCAGTTGGAATGCTCAGACACCACCACTAAGGAGTTATGAAACACTTGCTATGCAAAGGAGGGGTGAAAAACACATCTACAAGCTGGCATTTCAAAAAAGCAAACAGAAGGCACACATTTTAATGGGCTTTTTGGTTTTTTCAGTAACATCACATTTTTGATAAATTAGACCCTACATTCAATCTTAATAGAGACTTTTCAAAGACAGTTGTAATAACCAGGGTTCTCATGTTGCTCAGTGGGTCAAGGTCACAGATCTGACATCAACATTGGCTGGTTAGTTTAAACTAGAAAGTTTTGACCTACTTGTGAGGAGTCCACTGGCCTCTCACAAGTGGGCCTCAGTGAAGGTGCTAATATCTCAGCAAGTACTTACCACAAACAGTGAAATAGTCTAGAATATTGTTGCAGCAGAGTGAGTAACATCTTTCCATTCCAAAGCTAACCAAGCTAACATCTGCAATTTTACTCAGTATCAAGGGATCATTTAAAAAGAGGAATCATAATTCACATCAACAAATGAGTCCTACCTACCTATGATCATATCTTCCACACATAAATTTACTCATTCGCTACAATTACCAGCTGCTTCAGTTACTGTTTTCTGTGTGTGTGTGTTTGTGTGTGAGTAGGAGTTATTTTTATCCACATTTTACAGATAAATATCTATCTACTACCTATGTCAACAAAATTTGTATTTGAAAATTGTCAATTTACTATGAAGATGAAAAACTGCAGTATACATTCATCTGAAAGTAATACTGTTTCCATTCTCTGCCAACAAAATAACTAAGAAGATAGTACTGATTAGACCTTTAGGGCTTGGTACCCTTGTGTGGGGAAATACCTTGATACAATAGTAAGCCCCAAGTATACTAAAAAGAAAGATTTCCAGTAGTCATGGAACAGAAAGGTTCACAGACGAAATTAAAATGCTCAAATCACAAAGTTTATTAATTATGTTTAAAACATATAGCATAAAACAAGGGAAAAGAAATGAAGTAAGTTAACACATTTAGGATGGTATGTAAGTGTCTTGGAAGGACTATATTACCTACATCCGTGGTACACAATATTCAATTGCCTTATCTCTTTGCCTTTCCTATAATGACATGGTTACCAGAATGAAAGCTGAAGTTCAAGCAAGAAAGCCCAACTGGGGGAAGATGCACAGAGCAAATGATATACTCTTGCTTTATCAGAGAGACACAAGACAAGGTTGCCTGGCTAATAGCTATATATTGCCGATTAACTTGCTGAACAGAACGGTCATGGGTTTTATGTGAATTTCTTGGACACAGAATTGTCAGGGCCAAAATGGGTGTCACCAATGGGTAGCTGAATTAAGATGTTATAAATAATGAGTGCTTCATATGTCCCATGTATATTTAATGCATCCTGTTAGAGCTTCCGGTGTCTCATGCACATTTAATAGCTCATGAATAATCAGTGCTCTTAGTCCTTCCGTCCTCTCTACAGTTAACTCATACATGCTCATAACTGCTGTGTACTTTTTTTTTTAACTACTGTCTACTTAAAGCAGCTTGAGTTTCATACATTCTTTCCTTGCTAGATTCAAATGTTCTTAAACAATACAACAAATAGTTGTTCCTTAGCTATTGAACTCTCAACTGCTTAAAACCAGCTACAATAATCAGAATTTTCAAAACCTAGGAAAAAGAATATATGTATGAATACATTTTCATGGATGTGTTTGTGCATGTGTGTATGGATAGATAGATAAATAGATGATAGATATTAAAGAGAGGATTGTATTCATATGCAATGATGAGCAACTGACTTAAATATGTAAGAATCATTTTAATTTGGAATCATGGGACTCACAAGGTACAGAGTTATGAGAAAAAATTTTATTTTTTGAAAATTAAATTTAATTGATAAGAAATTCAATAATGAAGTTATTTCACAGCAATTATTCTTCAAAAGAGTTGAATTACCATCTATCAAAGGCTTCTGTGTCTTTCAATAATATGTAAAATGTAAAAGTACAACTAGTTTCAATTTCTGAGAGACAAATGATAAAAAATGAGACAAAAATAAATTACTGGGTCTAGTGATCATACTACTTGTTCTGGATTGTTCTGGGCAAGATTGTATCTTTCTAACTTTGTATCCCCATTGTCTGATTCATAGTAGGAACTTGATAAGTTGTTGAATGAATATATAAAAAAGAATTAATGAATGGATGAATCTATAACCACCCCACCCTGTCACATACCTAATACTTTCTAGCTTTTACTTGCTGTTAGAGACTTAAGATCCATGGTGGCTTATTTTACTTACTTACTTACTTGTTTATGTATTTATTTATTTAAGTTCTGAACCCAATGTGGGGCTCAAACTCACAACCCCAAGATCTAGAGTCGCATGCTCTACTGACTGAGCAGGTCAGGTGCCCCCCTGGTGCCTTATTTATTTTTTTTAGACTCCTAACCCTCTGTCTGTTTTACTGACAGTAAACCTGGACAGGCAACCCAGCCTCATCCAGGAGACACAGCTGCGTAGCTTGAGTTCAGGGTATAAGGATATTTGTAGATTCACTTGCATTCTAAACTACTCTAGAAATGAATTAAATAATATTTAATAATGTTTTACATGTGGGTATTGTATGTAAAACTGATTTCGCCTCTGAAATAAACTGACACATAAATTGAGGTTATGTGTTGTAATGAGCACTGGGTATAAGACTGATGAATCACAGGCCTGTACCCCTGAAACAAATAATACATTATATGTTAATTAATTGAATTTAAATTAAAAAAATAAATTGAGGTTATATTCCTCTTGAAGTATTTTATATTGTCTTAAGAATCTGATTAGTAGTAGGAGAGTGCAGAATCTAGGGATATTTAGTATCAATAGTTCTTTAAAAATAAAAAAATATTGCATTGTGTTTCCTTCAAAAACATTTCAATATGAAAGAAAAAGTTGTGAGTATGTATGTGTGTGTGTGTGTGTGTATCCATACATGACCAAACCTAAGGGTAATTCATTGGCGAACACACACATGAAAAACCCTATTGGTGAAAATGGTGCTGAAAAAAACTTGTTAATGAGCTGAAAAATTAAGAATACACAGGGTATAAATCATCCATTTTTTTCAATGGCCTGAATTTATACATCTTTCCAACGTTACAAAGATGAGAGAAAATGAAAACAATCATTTTAAGTGTTACTGGAATTAGTACATAGAGTAGTACTTCCTTAGAAATTGCTTTATTGAGCTCATGGGAGCAAACTATATATATGATAAATTGCAAAAGAAAGGATAAATATTAGATCATTTTCTGTAAATTGATACTTGGAGTTGTGTAAAATTATACTTCTATTGTTTATATTAACTACTTCTTTACCTTATGATCTCAGCTTGATACTAGAATACCGTGAATCTTTAAAGCCTGATGTACAAAATTATCTCTTCTGTTTCAAATTCAGAAGTACTGGGGAAAATATCACAAAAATATAGAGGGAGTTAAGAATAAATGAAGAGATAAGGAAATGAAACATAAGAATCAACGGTATTTCTTATATATTCCTTAGACTTCCCCCATGACACAATCTGGAGCTTTCCTTGTAGGAAATTTTTAACTACAAATTTAATCTTTTTAACGGAAATAGGGCTATTACAATTATTTTCTTCTTGAATGACCTTGAGGATATTGTGGTATTTAAGTAATTTATCTATTTCACTTAAATTGCCACTCTTACGGCAAAAATTATTAATAATATTCACCCGTTATCCTAGTAATCTCTGTAAAATCAGTAGTGATGTCTTCTCTCTCACTGTCTTATCATTCATGTATCATCTATCTCATATCACTATCTGGTTTGGGAAACTGTCATCTCTCTTTTTTTTCTGATCACTTTTGTTCGAGTTTTACTGAATTCATCTATGATGTCAAAGAAACATCTTTGAGATTCATGGATTTTCTTCACTGTATTCTTTTCTGTTTCTGTATCATTGTTTTCTGCCCTGCCATGTACTATTTTCTTTCACCTGCTTACATTTGTTGTTATTTTTCTAGTGTTCAAATGCAAACATTAAGTCATTGATTTGGAATCTTTCTTCTTTTCTGACATAGACATTTAGTTCTATAATTTCTCTATATGTACTGCTCTGGGAACATCCCCCAATTTTGATATACTATATTTTAATTTTTATTCTGTTCAAAAAACTTTATAATTTTCTTTTGCCTGTGTATTTTAACTCCTGAGGTATTTAGAAGTATGTTATTTAGTGTACCAATATTTGGAGATTTTTCAGATACCTTTCTGTTATCAATCACAGTAAATGTTCATTTAAAATTCCACAGAGGCAGAAAGAGGGGAAAAAACTCACAGGTGGGTTTTCAGGTTATAAGGAAGTGTTCAATCAGGAGTCGACATTTTTATCTGTATAAGGTGGATGCTAATATATCACTTATGAAGTAGTTGCAAAAAAATCATTACCCATAGCCTGGATTTTATTAAAACTCAATATAAATATTTTTATTAGTAAAAAAATTTCCCAAGTTTGAAAAGGGAGAATAGTAAGATGAAAGACATTACAGGTATAACAAAAAGCTAGTTCAAAGCCTAAAATCAATAAAATTGCCTAATATTTTGAGATCATGGCAAGAAAATTTGTGTCCTAGTAAATCATAATATGTTATTATGCATATAGGAGTTGGAACAGATCATGGAGGGCAAATTGCTAGGAAAATAGATTGTTGGGCCACATTTGGAAGTGTCTATATGACAAGCCAAAGACTTAGGCCTTCAAGGACAATACAAACAGTTGACTCTATACTTACTGGTAGATCACAGCTGGGCAATGAGATTAACTATTGACTTGCTGATTAACTATTTCTACCTGATTAACTGTTTTTCTCAAATTATTTAATTCACAAAAATATTTCTAATGGGTACTTTAGAAATTGATATAACTGCAATTTGGTAGGAAACAGTAAAAATTTAGAGCTAGAATCACATAGAAGTCAAATTTTCATATAGAGACTAAAAACTTTCACAGTCATTTTGCCAATTCTATTTTTATTTTCTTGTTTTTAAGTTAATGAAAGGCTAGGATGATAAGGCATCAAATTAAATGATATTAAATTGGTTCCTGTAAAATTTTAAACTATAGTAATAAATAAGGGAACTAGAAATCTGTGGGATCTTTCAAAAAATATGCATTTTTGAGGCTCACCAAATCCTTTTGACAAAATGTTATTATACTTTATACCTCATATGTTTTTAATGATGCATACTAATTCCATCTGTTTGACTAGAAGCACCATATCTCTTCACGATCATGTTATTTCACATGTATTACTGAACTTGAAGATTCAGTTAATATATTTTAAATACATGACATTAGTCAAAAATTACAATCTGTTTTCTGGGGAAGAAATGAGGCATGCTTTATTTTATACATTCTAAAATTTACATGTTTTATGTTCTATATGTTTTATATTTATCTCTCTATATTTTATATATTCTAAAACTTACATTTTCTAGGGAGTAATTCTTACTTTAATTGTTGCCAAAAGAAAATTTGCTTCAGCTTTTCTTGGATCCTTTTAAAATTTAGCACTTGGGAAGTATTAAAAAAAGAAAGAAATGATCAACTTGTAATCAACATTTTTTGGAAGTATGGTCATCTATTTTCAAATTAAGGCAAAGGAAGATAAATTGTTTGTTTTTCTTCCTAATATAGAAGATAGATTAGGCCATTTTCTTATGTTACACATGGATTACCTTGAAGAATTTGGGGACAGCTGGGTATGAAGCAGCTGCCCTACTTTAAGAGAATACAAAAGAAAATTATGGATTAAAGATACATGAATTTCTTTTACATTTTCCCCAGTATGTTCACCATTGTCATAAACTTCAAACTGACATGCATGTTATGAAATAAGTATTATGGTGAGAATCAAGATGTTCGTTCATATGTTATTGAAGGATTAACTGCTATAGGAATTGCCCTCTCACTGTAAACAACCAGACAACCAAGCAAAACATATGAAACAACTGTTTTCAGAAATGGGACAAGAGCCAGCACAGGACTTTGATCCTGAGAGAAGGAAACACACAGGGTGACAGCCCCCATTTTAAATCCTGGAGGTAAATCTCAAGTTGTAGTGCAGGAAGGGTAGCAAAAACATAGTCTAGCAGCTAAGGAGACAGAGATCGGAGTTGACGGAGTCATAAGACCTATTTATACACAGCGCATTAGGCAGAAGCCTCAGAATGATCTCACTCTATTAGAGGTGACAAAATAACCATAGACTAATCAAGCAAGCTTTTAAAGTTTCAACCTGATCCCAGATAGCTTGCCTGTGTGAAAGAACAAAGTCGCACATTATTTAAAGGAATACAACAAAAGCTCACACTTAGTAATATAAAATTAATAATATTTAGAAACTGACAAAATTGACCAAACTTTAAACAGGCTCATCTGAGCTCCCATTCAAATCTAGGGCTTCTGTGTCCTTCTCTGTACAGTCCAGTTCTAGCAAGAATCATGTTCAGTCCATCTAGCAAGAATCTCCAACCCTCCCTTAATATCTGATCAACTTCTGCATCCCACACCCTTGGTATCCAATCACTCTGGCCTGCCTTCAGCAAGAATCCTGTCAAGTTGGTTTTGCCAGAATCCCCCTCACCGCTGACTTTTCCTTTAGTAATTTTCCATCCACTGTCACCAACTTTTTCTTATTGTATTGAGAATTGAGTTCAGTTCTGCTTCAACTTCACCCTGCTCTGGTTTTCTGTGATTAAAAGCCAATAAAAAGTTATCAGGCATAAGTGTAGCTGAGGACAAAGGCAAGAGCATAACTATCTACATCCCTAAATGTCCTCTCCTATAAAATAAGAAAATAAGAAGGGATAAGTACGTTCTATACAAATCCATGTCCTCAGCATAAACGAAAGGAAGAGAAAGCTGAAAGTACAAACTGAGCAAAAAGAGAAAAATCACCAATCCCAGCATGAAATCTCTCCTG
The DNA here is from genome assembly GCF_017311325.1 of Ursus maritimus. Lineage (NCBI taxonomy): Eukaryota > Metazoa > Chordata > Mammalia > Carnivora > Ursidae > Ursus > Ursus maritimus. The sequence continues at coordinate 18,266,708 of NW_024424453.1, read as the reverse complement.
CTACTGCCTTAGCCCTAACCAGCCACAAGGCTATGCAGAGAGCAAAGCCATAATGAGAAAAGGTGTGGGGAAGATAGAAGATGGAAACTAGTGAAGGGGCCTCAGGGTGATTTGGCATGATCACCAGAAATATTAAATCCATCCCCTACCTATAATTGCTAGAAACGTTTTTGGACAGATCAGAGCATCGGCTACTGGGAAGAGATTTCAAACTGTGTGTGGTTTAAAGGAACAGGTGCTATTTAAAGAAGTAGACATAATGTAAAGACAGGCAAGGTAAGGACAGGCACATATAAAGGAGCAGTTTTTGAAATGCATAGCTTCTGGTAGAGAAAAATGGACATAAAGAAGAGAAAAGTGTTTAGCATTTGGGTGGTGAAGGTAAAAAGAAGGGGGAAATCTCAGGGTCCTACAAGGCAAAAGAGAACCATAAAATAGGATTCATGACCTTTTCCCACCATCAAAACAGACAAACAAACAAATCCACATTATCTGATCTATTTTGCAAATACATCTCTTATTTATACCAGCTGTCTTTTGACTCTCTCTGGTGCTATCTGCTATGCGAAACTGTTTTAATTTTTATGCAGTAAAATTTACCCATTACTGTCTTCAATTCTCTCTGAATTTTGAATCACAGTTAGAAAGCCTTCCTTTACACCTAGATTAAGAAAGAACCTACCCGTGTTTTCTTCTAGCACTTGCAGGGTTTCGTTTTTTTTACATTTAGGTCTCCAATCATTCTGGAATTTATTAGTATGTTTATTAGTATGTTTGCTAGTCTCTATGATGCATAGATCTAATTTCATCTTCTTTCCCCAGATTCTACCATTTCCAACTGGAGAATGGTAAAAAGATGTGAACAGTCATATATGTGTATGTATGTGCATAAACATACACATATGTGTATATATGTCTAAATATATACAGAGCATATGAAAAAAGATTCAATCACATTCATAGTTAAAGAGAGGCAAGTTAAAATAACACTGATATACCATTTCTCCTCTATCAGATTGGGAAAATTAAAAAGTATGACAATAAATTCTCTTGACAATCACTGTCATAAAATGCAGGTGGGAACATAAATTAGTATGCTTGTTCTGAAGGGGAATTGGTCATAACTCAGAAATCTATATATGTGCTTATCTTTTGACTCAGCAATCCCACTTCTAAACCTACCCTAAAGCACTTCTAACGATACAAAAATATGTATGACCAAGTTATTTAACATTGTTTATAGTTGCAAAATATTAGATGTAGCCTAAATACCCTTACAATAGAAGAATATTGATAAAAGTATGCTACATCTACATAATGGAGTACTATGTAGCCATAAAAATAATCAGAAAGATCTTTATACATTGATTGTAGTGATTTCCAGAATATAGTGTTAAATGAAATAACTATGATGCAACAAAATCTGTAGTATGCTATACTTCATGTAAAAATATAGGGCATAGGGGCGCCTGGGTGGCACAGCGGTTAAGCGTCTGCCTTCGGCTCAGGGCATGATCCCGGCGTTATGGGATCGAGCCCCACATCAGGCTCCTCCACTATGAGCCTGCTTCTTCCTCTCCCACTCCCCCTGCTTGTGTTCCCTCTCTCGCTGGCTGTCTCTATCCTGTCGAATAAATAAATAAAATCTTAAAAAAATATATATAGGGCATAAAGAAAACAGAAATGTATCTGCTCATTGGTGCTAAAGAATTATAGAAGAGGTACTCTACACACTAAAGAGATTATTACCTACCAGGAAATAGGCTCATGAGGTTGGAATGAAGAAATATGGTGGTAAGGGGGAAAAAATATTTCTTTGAGTATAATAGCTTTGATCCCAGGAACTATAGTATAGTTTCACATAACCAAAAATACAAACTAATAATTAAAATCACTGATGTAGGAAGGAAATCAAAATGGAATACACATAGTGTATTAGAGTCCTCCAGAGACGGAGAAAAGAACTAACCTATGTAACTTTTGAAAACAGTATCTTCTCTAAAGCTAAGGATAGGAAGTGTACATTAGTTAGTAAATCAGTTTCCCATGGGGGCATGGGTGAGCAATCCTGTTATTACATTTATTAAGATTACTTAAATAAATGTATTATAGATAATAAGAGTGAAGTTTCTTGCCACGAAAGAAAGCCTTACAATAAGAACAGGGGGAAGGCTAGCATGAACTTGTAGTACTATTAGATTTGACAAATCAGTGTAAACTTGTGGTTTTTAAGATTTACAGAGAGAGAGAGAGAGAGAAACAACTGTGTGAGCATTCATCAATCAGAACACATACATATATATCATAGCCCTGTCTGCTGAGAGGACTTAGAATCAGTGACATCCCAGTAACAATGAACACAGTTAGTCCCAGATTTTGGTTTCTAAATTCCATTCTACAATAAAAGGAATTAAAATTCCTTGGAGAAATAGTTAATTCCTACTATTTGGGCAGAGAAAATACAAGGTAAGCCTGGAATGTATTATAGTGTCAGATAATAACAAAGCTCTTGAAAAAAAAATGATAGGGAAATGGCAAAAGGACACAGAATCCAAAACTGAAATAATTAGAGCAAAAATAGTAGTAATAATAATAATAACAGTAATACTGGATTATGGCACAAAAAATAAAAATATCATGAGCCCATTCTAGTATGACTGTATCACTGAATAAATAAATAAATGGACAAATGATAGATTTGCTCATAGAAGAATTCCTATTAATGAATGTAGGAGAAATTAAGGAAATGGCCAAGTGCCATTAGGCAAACAGTAGTAATTCTTGCAGTTTGCTAAGAATCAGTGGGTAAAAATTTGGGGGGAATAGAATATAAGCATAGTAACAAAGTATGTTCCTTAAGATATTTTTCAATTACAAAGGGAAAAAATAGTAAACCTGCAATAAAGAAACTCAGCAGATCCCACCTTAGACAAGTGAAAGACAAGTACAAGAATGTTTACAGCAATTTTATTCTTGATAGCCAAACCCTTGAAACTATCCAAATGACCAGCAATGTGGATGGATATACAAAGTGTAGTATACTCACAAAATCGAATACTATTTACCAATAAAAAGGAAAAAGGATTGATACATACAGACACACAGATGAACTTTAAATGTATTATTCTCAGTGAAGGAAGCTAATCACAAAAGACTATGTTTTATGCCAACCTGAATAAAGCAAAACAGAATTCTGGTTGTAGGGACAGGGAGGGATGGAGGAGAAGAAAGAATTGATATAAACTGCTATGGAGAATTTTGCAGTGATACTGATACTCTATGTCCTGATTAGGATGGTAGTCCCCAAATTGGATGTGCTTCTCAAAATTCATCAAATTGTACTCTTAAAATGGATGAATTTTTTGTAAGTAAACTGTATCCAAAAGGCAGAATTTTAAAATAGGTGTGTATTCCATTGACACTGCATTGTCAAAGATGCTAAATGAAACTATTTTCTAAAAGAAACTGGCAGGAAGTCCATTGAAATTGATTAGGTGGGGGGCCTGGGTGGTGCAGTCAGTTAGGCATCTGACTCTTGGTTTTGGCTCAGGTTGTGATCTTAGCCCCGTGTTGGGGTCTGAGCTCAGCAAGGAGTCTGCTTAAGACTCTCTCTCCCTCTCCCTCTGCTCCCTCCAACTCTAAAATAAATAAGATCTTTTTCTAAAAAGTGATTAGGCAGATCTGAAGGTTTCCTGGAATTTTAATTATTTACTTGAGACAAATGAGATCTAAAGTTTCAAGCCTGCGAATAGGAGACTTCAAGAAGAATGAGTCTTTTGGATCTGGAAATGCACAGGAGTTTGGAATATGGGAAAGCTACTTGATAAAGCACTGCCTTTAAGAACAAAGAAGTAGGAGTCAAGTAAGGCAATGATGTCAAAACTGCATAATCAGTACCACAATGGTAAGAATTTCATATTATTTCTCAAAACTTTGTAGCTTGAACATATTTGTACCTTGAGTTCTTTTCTTTTATAGAATGAATTTCATAAGACTTAGTAACCAGTGAATTATGAGAAAGCAGAAAGAGGAGAAACAAATATAAATCCAAAGCATTTAACACAGGTGACACTTAGGGTAAAATTAGAGAACTTGGTTGGGGAATAGTAAATTGTTAAAAGGGTTAGTCTGGTGTACATGAAAACATCTAGGTGGTTAAGTCCAACTTAAAAGGAAGATAAAATGAGGAAGATAAAAGATAAAAAGATAAAAATGAGATAAAATGATAAAAATGAGAGGTTTAATCAGGGTGAGGCTGGAATCAAAGGTACAGGTATGGGCATCTGAGAAATCAAAGTGATGAAAGCTGTCATAATCTAGAGAGAAAAGAATTCAGATAGAGAAAAGCAAAGCACAGAGACATGAATTTTGGAAATTCTTATGTGGTAGAGTATGAGAGAAAGTAACCAAATCAGTAAATGAAACAAAGGAAGTGTTGAAAAGGAAGCAAGAGAAATCAACAATAGTAGAGTCCCAGATACTCAGAGTGACCCACCATCCTTACTTATTCCTTCTTTATGCTGACATTTAGCTGCAAAATGTATTTTGGAATGTCTTTACTTATCTCCAGGTTTTCTTCCTTTTCCGTATAGTCTTGCACTCTACCTTTAATCAATTTGACGCACCTACATTACCTGGAAGAAAACTGAAATTGCATAGTATCCAGAGAATAGGAATATAATAATTTATTATTTTATGCTAGGCTATGTTACACTTTCAGTAAAATGTATTTTAAAAATCACTACATATTAATGGTAGTTAGTAATTTTGTACTGCTTAAGTTTCTAAGGCAACAACAGAACTCTTGCTATAATTAGCAGTCTGTTATGCACACATGGTAATATTTACCAGGTGAATTATTAGTGATAAACGAATACCAGTCACAAGTGAATTGCATCATAAAGAACTTATAATTTTAAACGGAAAAAAGTTGTGCCATTATTTTTAACAAATGGCAAACAATATATACTACAATATGAATATCAAATTTTACTGGTGTATTATTGCCAGTAGATTTTTTTCGTAATTTAGAAATATTCAACCATCAATATATCTGTCCAAAAATGCAGAATCTCACAGTAATAAGTGAAGAAAGACTTATAGCATTTACTATATGCTAGGTAGTTCTAAACACATTAGGATTTTTTATACATACCTCCAGTACAGGTTATTTGAGATATTAAAACAACAAGGACTCTGGATTATCAACTTCGTTTCTCATTGTGTCAAAAGAGATCACATTATACTTTAATCTATTGGAAAATTGTCAAAGTATATTGACCTTTTCAAAACAAGACATATTTTTATCACCTATCAGAAAAGTCTAAAATTGCTTGTGTTGGAATCAATAAATTTAAATATGTATGTATGTATATATACACATATTCATGTACAGATTCAAAACAAAGATGGCTATGACTCGATATTCTAGGCACAACTGAATAGCACCACTAGACAATGCACACATTTAAACCACATGTGACAACACTGCCCAAATATTACGTCACTTAAAGAATTACTTTGAGTTAAGTTGCACAGTCACTTTCTCAGGAAGAAAGCCTGACATTTCATGGAAATATTCATACTCTGAACTAGGCGTCAAACTCAGCCTTTGTCCCCCGCATCCATGGAGATTTTGTCCTGGATTTTAATTGCTATTTCCTGCTCTTACATGCCGCTCATATGGCTTATTCAGCTAAAGCAATATGATCAAGTACTTTTAAATAAAATGGAGAATACAGTTGAAGTTTTAGATAGTTATCTCTCCCCAAGTTCCCTGGCCTTCATCCTTTATCATCGTTCACTCCTCTTCCCAGCAATCATCAAGCACTAAATAACAGTAATTTTGTTTGCTGAGAAAAAGAAATTCCATCTGCATTCCTGAGCATGCACACTGTGTGGAATTTTTCTGAGACCATCACATACCATTCACTCGTGACAATTCTAGTATAGCCATATTAGCATTAGAGTTATTCTCCCAAAAGAATATGATAAAATGATGCATTTTTTTCCCTAAAGAAAGCTGAATGATAGAACTGGAAAGAATATTGGAAAGTTATTGTAATGACAATTTTGTAAGCAGAAAACTGAGGCTCAGAAATGTCAAGGGGTTGGTGATCAGATAATCAACAGAACTGTCAACGAAACCCATCTTTATTGAATCAATCAGTCTACTAATTATACTTCAACCTCTTTTCTACTAACTAAAATGTAGAAAATCTTTCTTCAATGCTCCAGAATAATGATATAAAAAGTGTCAAGACAATCTTGTCAGTTGGGCTTTTGAAATTAATATTCACTTTTATCCTTTGCAGTTTTATGGAGGATAATCAAAATAGTTTGCATATTAAATCACATGTAAAATAAACCATCTCTTTAGTAGGGAGATTTGCATTAAAATTCAGTTCTGCTGATGAATTTATCAATGAAATCTTGGTCTGCTAATGACCAAATGTTATGATCCATTTTAATCTTTTGAGTGCTAATATAATAAGCGATATCATATAGAGAAAATGCTAAGATTTGCTTATTTTCAACCACTCTCATGCACATTTAGCCATCATGCTTTTGGCTTAAATTTTTGTTTTTAAGATCTTAAGATCCAAAGGCTTATCCTTTGGATATCAGATTTTTATATGACTCATAGATATAAAGGGCTTTCAATGCTATCTAGGGTAGAATTTCAAGAGCATATAAGCAGATTGATCTCAGAAATACTTGTAGGTTAAATGGAAAACTCAGTGGGAGTTGAAATGAATACAGGAGTAATTTCAAAATGTGAATTGCCTACTTTGCAATCCATAGGCTTCTGTACTTGGATTAAGGGGGAGAAATGCAAGTGAGTTAGCATCCATAGACATCAACAGAACTGTTAATGAAACCCATCATTACTACTAATCGATCTACTAATTATATTTTAGTTTCTACTGTATTTTATAGACAGCTATACAATAAACGTTTCTGTAAAAGAAGATTCAGAACTTCAGATTCCACAAGTGACATTTTGAATTAGAAAGACATGGGAGGTGTATAACAAGAAATATATACTTCCATGAATAAAATCTGGCATTTAGTTGTTGACTTACGTTTAAAAGGATTTCCTATTCAGTGAGAAGAAGGCAGAGTAGCTTAATGACATAAAATTATAGTCTTTAAAAGAGATGGTGGGCGGCACCTGGGTGGCTCAGTAAGTTAAGCAACTGCCTTTTGGCTCAGGTCATGATCCCACGGTCTTGGGATCGAGTCCCGCATCGGGCTCCCCACTCAACGAGGAGCCTGCGTCTCCCTCTGCCTACTGCTTCCCCTACTTGTGCTCTCTCTGTCAAATAAATAAATAAGATCTTTAAAAAAAGAGAGAGAGAGAGAGAGATGGTGGTAAATATTTCTTAGCACACTAAGGGTTAACAATCTTTCTTTCCTAACCTCTTATATACTTGAAGTTTTTACTTTTATAACTATTTTTCATATAAATTATATAGACACTCTCATGGACTCAAAAGTTGACCTCTCACGAAACACCTTATCATCTTCATATTTTGGCACTGTGTTTTCTTGGGTGGACCCTGGTGGTGCCAAGAGTTAGATTATAGAGGACAGTATTACTATAATCATTAATAAGTAGGCTTATTCACCTTTTGAACTCTCAAATGAACTTGAACATAAATGCTCCATATAAAGGCCACAGGACCTAATATCTATGAAGTTTCTCTCCTGCAGAAATTCTTTTGTGTCTACTAGCCGTGATGTGTTTCTTAAGCTGGTGCCCACTCGTATAAAGGTTTTTCTCCTGTGTGGTTTTCCCACTAAATATGAAGACTTAAAATCTAGATGAAGCTATTACCACACTTGTCAGATTGATGGGTTTTCTTTTCTTTGTAGATATTTTCATAAATTTAAAGGTCAGATCTTTGAGAGACACATTTGTTATTCAGATGACAATTACAGAAAAATTCTCTCTTCTGATTCGTTTGATGAATCATCAGCTGTTATTTTCATTAGGAAAAGTCCTTATACTATGTAGAGTCACAGGTTCATTATTTGAGAAAGTCTCATATTTGGCCTTGGCAAGCGAAGGCCTTGATCTCATGGATAAAAACACACGGCGAACTAAGGAGTTCTCTGTAGTCCTTCTTTGGAGGTTTATTCCTGAAAATGCTCTTCTGTCAGGGTCACTCCTGATTGTAAAATGGCATTTGCTTTCAAGTTGATTCTAATTCATTCATTGAATCATCACATTTCAAGTCCTGAGGAGACACCATTTCAAGAAATCTCCAGGTCCACTCTCGGTGTTTTTTAAAGATTAGTTCCATTTTATTCATTTTTAAAATTCTTACTCTTTGTTCTTGAACTCTGATAATTCTCCTTAAAAAGTCACTATGAACTTTCGGATTTTTTCACATTTATAATCCACTTTTTTGAAGTTTTTAGGAAAAGAAATACCTGCAATTTGATGCATCTGTTCAGTTTGGAAATAGACATTCTCTATACCCCAGCATACTCTAGGAACACACTCATCTATCTGGATCATTTATATGATTATGCTCATAAGAATTTAAAGGGATAATCCTGTCTGAATTTTTGTTGTAGTACAAATTTTGAACACACTAAATGCCCACGTATAGGGACACATCTAGGTTATGATATGTAAATGCAATGGAGTGACATGAAACATTTTGAAAGAATGATACAGGTCTATATATATTAACAGGAAATTTCTTCAAGAGATATGGTTAAATGAAAAAAGGAGCATATTATCTTTTACTATTTAAAAATATTACATATTTTTTTGCATTTTAAAACATAGCTCTGGACTATAATATACCAACCTAATAACACTAGTTATGCCTGCCTAGGGAGTGCTAGGGAAGAACACTGCCAGTGCAGAGACAAATGAGACTCTGCCTTCTTTGTAACGCTTAAAAATTTTTTATTACAAGGACTTATGTGTTTGAAGAAAATTGGTGGAAATCCAATTCTTAATATCTACCTTATACTCCCTCCAGAAATGTAAAATCAAGAAGAAAAAGTAACATTATAGCCAACAACTTCAGCATTACCAGAAGAGAACATCACAATCTTCAAAATACCTGTAAAGATAAAACAAAATAAATTCTAACATACTCCACACCTCTCTGCCTGCCCTTCATTGTAAACCTGGGAATGCAGACAGCAAGGGAGAGGAGCTTTTCCAAAACTCAATGAAACAGAACAGAAAAGAACTTACAGAAAGTATAGACAAAACTAGCACAACATGAAATGGCAGACTACTGAATGCAGATGAAGACTTGTGGTTCACAGAACAGGCTCAAGAAAAGGAGTGTGAAAGTATACAGCACTGGAAGTGGCAGCCTCCGAGTCTTGCTTCTGGGAAAGAATGAGATGTAGAGAGTAGATGAATACAAAAAAAAAAAAAAAAAAATGCTGTGCTTTTCAATGAAGCAATAAAGGGAAAGAAGCAAATAAGAGGGGGGAAATTAAAGATCCTATAGAAATGAAAGAGAAACCAAATGCACCAACTCTTTATTATCCCCAACCCCCACTATCAATACTACTCTCCATCAAGAATCTGCACAGAAGAGGCCTCGTGCTGATAGGAATGAGCACTCTCAAACCAGAACTGCTGACCTCCAAATGAATAGAAATAGAAAAAAAAGGAAACCACATCCATTAATAGACACCACTGCAAAAAGGCAAAAATATGAATAAAAGCTTTTCTGTTGATGAAAAATCTTGGCAAAATGTCACCAATGAAGGTGAAGATAACTGTTAACACCACATTCCAAAACGAAATGACATCTCAATAAGATTTAGAGAATGCCTTAGAATATTCAAGAATGTGAGAATATGAAAAAAAGAACTTTAAGTTAGAAATATAAAAATTAAGAAATAGGTAAAACCCAGAAACAATTGAAATAAGAATTGAATGAACTTAGGAAAGTAGTATAAGAAATAGGCAAAATCAGGGGCGCCTGGGTGGCCCAGTCGTTAAGTGTCTGCCTTTGGCTCAGGGTATGGTCCTGGCATTCTGGGATCGAGTCCCGCATTGGGCTCCTCCACTGGGAGTCTGCTTCTTCGTCTCCCACTCCCCCTGCTTGTGTTCCCTCTCTCGCTGGCTGTCTCTCTCTGTCAAATAAATACAATCTTTAAAAAAAAAAAAAGAAATAGGAAAAATCATATCAGAATTGAAGACTAAATTATAAGGTTCCCAAGGGGGAGTAGATTAAAATGAAAAACTAATAAAAAACTTGGAAGAAGAAATAGAATAACCAAGGAAGTGAAAATGAGATTTTAAAAAAAGAAGAAGAAACAAAACAATCCAAAGAAAAAAAGAGGATGGAAAGGAAGATGAGCAGATAAGGTTGAGTACATGAAAAATGGTGACCATGAAGAAGAAAGCCAAAACAACGGAAGAGAAATAAAACCTAAAAGAGTAATTCAAGAAAAATTTCCAGGAACCAACAAACAAAAAATGTGACTATCCACTTTGGAAGAGCCTATTGAGGAAACTGACCGAGAGCAAACAATTTAACAGCTGTTTTAGTGAAATTATAAGACTCTAAAGGTAAAGAAGTAATCCGGAGGGCCGCAGGCAAAAAGATAAAATAGATGAGAAATGCAGAAGAATCAGAATGACATCAAAGTCCTCTCTAAAATACACGTAAGAAAAGGCAATATGGAGCCTTCAAGAAACTTTAGGAAATAAACTAAAAACCAAAAAACTTAAAGGAGTGCAGAGCAAGCTGTCCTTTAATTTCCAAGGGCATAGAAAAAGAGGTTCGAGCATGGCAGAACTCAGGGAACACTTTTAGAAATGTTTCCAAAAAGTCTACCAAAGGATGAGCTTCAACAAACCAAGAGGTAACTGAGACAATAATGTGAAAGAACTGCGAGGTAAGCATTTCATGTATTTAATTACAGAGCTATGGTTAAAACAAGGGTGGATTCATGGATTAAATGAAAGTCTGTCAATTTTAACAGCATTTTCAAAATTTATTTTGACAAAAAGGAAATAATACAGCTAATAGAAAGAGAGGAGAAGAAAAGGGAAGGTAGAATAATATAAATCGACTGTAGTGTGGGAGAATGGATGGGATTCCAAGGGTACCATTTAAAGCTTTCAGAAAACAAAGTTAGGTAGGAAAAAGGGGTTTAAGAATCTGCAAGTAGTATTAACACAAAAGTAACTACCACAATAGAAAGGCAAACCTTCCTAAAAAGCCCAAAGAAATTAGAGGGGAGGAAAAAAAAAAAACCCAGAAAACCAAAGATATAAAGAAACATGTACTTAGAATGAAAGATGATGATATAAGTCAGACTAAGAAACACAAACACCCTATGATTTTGCTCAGATGTGGAATCTAAAAACACAAACGAATAAACAAACAAAAGCAGAATCAGACCTATAAATACAGAGAACAGAAGGATGATGGTTGCCTGAGGAAGGGGGTTAGGGGATGGGCAAAATGGGTGAAGGGGAGTGGGAGACACAGGCTTCTAGTTACAATAGGAGTAAGTCAAGGGAGTAAGAGGCACAGCATAGAGACAATAGTCAGTGGTATTGTAATAATGTTGTATGGTGACAGATGGTAGCTATACTGTGGTGAGCACAGCATAACATACAGAGAAGTTGAATCACTATGTTGTACACCTGAGACTAATGTAACATTGTGTGTCAACTATACTCAAAGAAAAAAGTTAAAAATAAATAAATAAATACAAAAAAAGAATGCAAGACGAAATGGCAGAATTGAGACCAAACATAAGAATGAATCATACTGACAATTAGGAATGGGCTTAACTTGCCTATTTAAATAAAAATATTTTAAAGTTTGCTTATAAAACAAAATCTAACTATGCTGTGCACAAGAGATACGCTTCAAATGCAGTGATTCAAACAGGCTGAAAATAACAAAATGCTTAAAGATTTACCAGAGCTTGCAAATCTGTTACCAAAATAGACTTCAAGCCAAAAAACATTAAATTAAATGAAACCAAAGAAGAATTACTTTATAATATTAAAAGCCATAATCTAAAATGAAGACAGCAGTTAAACATATCTATTTAGCAAATAATATAGAAATTGTCTGTGATGATTAATTTTATGTGTCAATTTGGGTGTGCCAGAGGATGCCCAGATGAGACATTATTCCTGGGTGTGTCTGTAAGGGTGATTCTGGCTGATATTAGTATTTGAATCAGTAGACTCAGGAAAGAAGTTTGTCCTCCGCACTATGTGCAGGCATCACCCAATTCATTAAGGCCCTGAGTTGAACAAAAAAGAATGCGGCCCCTTCCTGCCCTGCCTACCTGAGCAGGGACTGCAGGGTTCTCGTGTCCTTGGACTGGGACTCACACCATCAGCTGGTGTATACCTGGTCCCCAAGTCTTCAGACTCAGACTAGAATTATACTACCAGCTTTTCTGGGTCTCCAGTTGCAGATGGCAGATTATGGGACTCCTTGGTCTCTGTAATCAGGTAAGCCAATGCCCTCACAGATTTGGAGACTGGGGAGTCCAAGATCAAGGCACTAGATTTGGTGTCTGGTGAATGCCTGCTTCCTCACCGACAGTCATCTTCTCACTGTGCATGCACATGGCACAAGGGTTAGGGAGCTCTGTGGAGCCTCTTTTACCCACAGCACTAATACCAAATCTGAGGGTGGTCCTATCACTGCCTACAGGCTTTGCCTCCTAATAACATCACCTTGGGGATTAAGATGGCAACATATGAATTTTGGAGGCACTGGGACATTTGGATGTTAAACATTCAGACCATAGCACTCGCCTTATTCATTATGAATAAAACCTAAAATTGTACCAAAACATAATTCTGGCATTAGCTTGTTGATCCGCTCATAAGTATGGTATTAAAGAACTCACTTACTCCCTACTTCGTCCCATCATCTTCCTCCTATTTTCCATGCTGCAGCAATTTCTGCTATTTAGATCTCCCCTGCCCTTTAGAATCACTACAGCCAATCAAAAATATCGCATTAAAAATTATAAATGAGAAAGGCAATACTCTTGACCCAGGATATTAGGAAAATTCAAATGAATGTGTTTGCACACACTTTCACACACAGACACACATACACACATTCACACACTAACATTCACCTTCACATACTGAGCCCTAAGGATAGCTGAACAAAAATCCATTTCCTTTAAGGCAATTCAGCGTTCCTAGATGCTATGCTAATGAATCTAGTGAGCGGTTCTAAGTCATTGATATCACATCATTCAGCGCACAACTTCCAAAAACAAGTTAACGAACCAGTTTTTAAAAATCATTTAGAATAAGCACAGTTTGACACATACCAATGAAGCCAGTTCATTTGCTTGCTGAAATAGACTCTATCTTGGGTCCTTTCTAAACTAAAGCAAGCTTGACATCAGCTGTCATCAGAAATGGTACAAAAATAAAAATGAGTAAGTATACCTCTAGACTGTTGATAGAAGTACTATTTTCTCTATTGGCATAGATAAACTATATTCAGCCCCCCCACAATAACACCATAAGAACTAAATACCTGATGAAAACGTTGAAACTAAACACATGGGGCCCGGGCTGGCTCGTCAGTTACGTTCAGGTCATGATCCCAGGGTCCGGGGATTGAGCCCCATATGCAGCTCCCTGCTCAGGAGGGAGCCTGCTTCTCTATCCCCCTCTGCCTGCTGCTCCCCCCACTTGTTCTCTCTCTGTGTGTCAAATAAATATATAAAATCTTAAAAAAAAAAAGAAACTAAACACATATTTCTCATTTTGCTCAATGTTCTTAAAGTAATTATTCAAAGAACTGGAATAAAAAGAAGACAGCTTTCCTCATTCTGAGGCACTTGTGTATCATTTGGTTTCATCTGTGCTTGTATGTATCCTTGTCTGTGTCTCTGGAGGTTTATATTTATGTGGGGACAGACAAACTCGGATTCTTTTAGTCTATTGTTTCACGTATACAATTTTCTAAGACAAATATCCGTATATATTTTGTTACTCTTAAAAACGCTTCAATTCAGAGTTTCTACTTGAAATATTTTTAGATAAATCTAGCAAAAAGCGTTCTCTGGAGATATGAACTATTTATAATAACATTCTCCTACATCCAGCATTTTATGTCCTTTTCTTCACACTCTCAGGCCTTTTTACTGTCTATAACCATTTTTGTTAATCCAGCTGATCCCTGTTGGTTTGTTGGTGGTCCTTCATTCATCTGCAGCAACATGGAGTTTTCCGAGCTTTACCTGAAAAAGCATCAGGCTCTACGTCATACCTACTTCTCTGTGGAGGAAAAGCTTTCCTCTGAAATTCTTTTACCTCCTGACCGTTTGGTCTCCCAAGATTATAGATCATGGTCTGATGCTTTAATGCTTAGTGTTATTTTTATGCCATTACTTTTGGTATTAAAATTTCTACTTCTTTGAGGATCTTTATTTCCAATATTGGGCATTTATGTCTAGTACTGGGGGTACTACTCTTCAAGACTACCGACTTGTCAGCTTTGTCCCACTGCTCACTCACGAAGGAAGTGTATAAGGAACTTAAAATTTTCCACTCATTCTAATTTCTGCCATAACCATAAAAGAAATGCTTGTGGACGTGCACACACACACACACACACACACACACACACACACACGTCGTCATGGATGCCTTATCCAGCAAAACAAGCTCAAAATTATTTAGCCTCTCTCCTCCAATAATCATCAGCTACAGTGCAAATCAATAAATCATAATCAGGGTCATGATCTAGAATTTACCATCAAAAAAGATCCTACTTCTGAAATCAAAAACATTGCAAGCTCTGACCACAAGCTCCTTTCTCTACCTCTCACTGACTTTACTTATATTATTTCTACTTTTTAATTTCATTCAGACAAAATCATCCACGATATGTGTTCCTTTGCTATTCCATAGCTTTCAGTCTAGTGAGGGACACAGAACGAAACAATTATATTACAGGATGATTCAGTGCTGTGACAGGCCAGCACTTTCTCAGATCCTCTGAGTTTTATTTAATTAATATCTCCCAGATTCATCTACCTATTTTCCATGTTTACTACATGTTTTTAAGATTGACCACAGTCATCTCTTGCCTGGATGACTCTGACATTTCCTTGGTGAACATTTCTGACTCATGGGTTGTATTTGTTCAATCCATTTCTCATGGTGAAGCCTAAGTGATCTTTCTAAAATGAGCATTTTATATTCCTTCCTTGTTTAAAATATTTTGGCGGCCATCACATTGATATAGGAGTAAAAACCAAATACTTTTTTTAAGCCAAATTCTTTAATATAGTTTATAAGATAAAATATTTATATATGTTTGTAAGGGACATTATATTTATATGATCTATATTGCTAAGGAATGTTTCCTCTGCTGTCTTCTCTCCCTGCTCTCACCACATTTCCTCACATGTAATCTACAGTTCAGCCACGCTGCATGGTTTTGGACAAATTATGTTTCTTCACACTCAGCAACTTGGCACATACCCTTTCTCTGCTGGACAAACTGCTATACTCACCTTCCTCAACTTTTAGTTAACTTCTGTTTTCTCTAGCCTCAGGCTTTTAGGGCATTGGTGAGAAGAGCGATTTTTTGGTTGTTTTTACTTCATGTTTCAGCCAGGTATGTAGGAGGCTAGGACCGAGCTTAACCTAAATTAGGCATCGATTTATGCCTTGAAATAAAAAGTGCTATGAATTAATAATGTCCATGTCTCTAAAGAAAAGGTGCTATGATTAGTAAGAGGTATTATGTTTACTCTCTAAGTTTATACTTTCCTTTCTGTTGTTTTTACTTCGTTCATGGCCA
Organism: Ursus maritimus; assembly: GCF_017311325.1. Taxonomy (NCBI): domain Eukaryota; kingdom Metazoa; phylum Chordata; class Mammalia; order Carnivora; family Ursidae; genus Ursus; species Ursus maritimus. The sequence goes on along the minus strand of NW_024424453.1, from coordinate 18,250,899 downwards.
TGTGAGGGAACTAAACTGTGGGATTCATGAGGCTGACTCATGGCTAAATATTTGCAGTCTGCCACATGGATCTCCGTTGGCTCCGAATGTGTTAATCACATAAGCTGTACCCTTGGGTTTAGATTTTGGAGATCTAGACTTTGGCAATCACCTATGATGCTAGAATTTAAAAAAGAAAACGTGAGAAAAGAACAGGGTCCTAATTGTGAAAGGAACATGCCACCTTCTTGAATACAATAAAGAGAAAACGTCTTGACATTATTGCAAACCAAAGGTGAAGAGAATTTGAAACATGTGTGCCTGGTAGACAGTCTTTCCAAAAATCAGATTTCCATACGAAATCAAAGAATAATTGAATTTTCTTTAAAGACATGCTTCTTTAGTTTTATCTTCAAAACAGGAGAGGTAGGAAGCGGTATGAGTATGAAAGAATTATAAAGGAAAACAAGCTTGTTAAACTGAAAGAAGAGAGAGAATTCCTTAGGACAATGTTTGAAATCTTAGAGAACAGAAAAGACAGATATGAAAAAGAAATGAATTTGAGCCCAGTTGCTTTTGAAGAGAAGATTTCAAAAGAAAGATGCTTTAGGTGTTACTAGAGCCAAGAGAATAATTATTACCCAAAAGGAAAATGAAGAGAGTCGGGGTGGAGTGATTCGTCCAGAGGGATCCCAAGTCCAATACAGTGTTGGAGTCATATTGTTAATGCAGAGAGTCTGTAATGAGAGCAATTGAGGAACAAGCCCTCGAAGACTGAGACAGCTTTGCAAAGTGGTTATAAAAAAGATGAACAGATTTAAGAGGCAAAAACAGGAATGTCAGACAAAGTATTAAAATATTATTAGGAGAGTTTCACATGGCAAAATTACTGTGGTTGCAGACACAGGTATTGTCTGTGATCTATACTGACTAGAGAATACGAGATATGCTAAAATAGCTCTTGGCAGGACCATGACAGATTGAATGGTTTTTTGGATTAATTGTTAGCCTAATTAGAAAACACCTCCTGTGTGCTACTGCCCATTCAGAGAAGTAAAGGTAGACAAGATTTTTTTTTAAGTAACAGATGCATTTTGCTCACTTAGACGTGACTGAATTCATATTTCTTACTCAGAGTGAACTCAAAGAAAAAAACTTAGAGGCTATATCAGAAAATGTTTGAACCTGAAACGTTTGAGCCTGAAAGCAAAAGCAAAGTTAAAGGAGGGAGGGGAGTACTGCCACCCAACACTAGACACACAGAAGCCAAAAGACCAACTTAATCAGGTTATGCAAATGCAGAAGTATGCCTTCTTGAAAGAATGTGTCAAAGGAAAATTATACCTCATTGCGTATCTGACAACTGCAGAAGATGTAGTGGAAGAATGATTAGCACACTTAAGATGGTTGAGTAACTTCCTCATTTCAAGAATCCCCCTTTTCCTAAAACATGGCAATGATACATGGGCTATAAAAGGAGAAAACAGGAAAAGAATTCCAGTTCAAAAATAACAACTATCTGTATTAGTTTTCTATTACTCTTGCAACAAATTACCACAACTTAATTGCTTAAAACAACATAAATTAGTTTCCTTATTTTCTCTATGTTAAAAATCTAACACAGGTCTCACTGGACTAAAAATCAAGGCATCAGGAATGTAACCTTTCTTTCTGAATGTTCTAGGGGAAAATCCATTCCCTTGCTTTTCCAAATTTCTTGAAACTGCCTGAATTTCTTGGCTCATAACCCCTTCGCACAGCTTCAAATCCATCAACAGTGAGTTAAGTCCTTCTCACATCAAACCACTCTGACCTGTTCTTCTGCTTCTCTCCTCCATCTTCAAGGACTGTTGTGGTTACACTGGGCACACTCAGAAAATTTAGGATAATTTCCCTATTGTTAGGTCAACTGGTTAGCAACCTTAATAGTATCTGTAACTTTAATTTCCCTTTGCCATATATTACAACATATTAACAAATTCTGGGGATTAGGACATGGACATCTTTGGTGGGCCATTATTTTGCCTGCTCTCTTAGTTCTGGCCATTATAACAAAATACCCTAGACTAGTTAAACAACAAACATTTATTGCTCACATTTCTGGAGGCTGGACTTCAAGTCATGGTGTCAGCATGGTTGGTTTCTTAGTGAGGGCCCTCTTCCTGGTTTGTAGAAAGGTTTCTTCTTATTGTATCCTCCCATGACATAAAGAGATCATTTTTCTTGTGTCCCTACTTATAAAGACATTAATACTACCAAGAGAACTCCATCCTCATGACCTAATTACCTCTCAAAGGCCCCACCTCCAACTGATGTGGGAAACAAAGGCAGAAGAAAAATAATTAAACTTCCTTACTACTTTTAGCCCATTTGACAAGTCCTTGAAACAGGCAGAGCGACATTCCTCTAGGGACTCAACTGCCTGGATGTTGAAACTTTGCTGAGGGCAAGAGGCAATCTTAGCCCGACCCCCAGGATCCTGTTAATCTACTTTAACATACAAAAACTCCTCTGGAAACTTCTTTTATCCCTACCCCAAGATACATGTTGGCAATCATCCCCCAAACATATGACCCACCGATAGACATCTGAAGCGTCTCGTGACTCAGGTTTTATTAGATAGTAATAAATGGCCTTTTCTTAACAATGGCTAGACCCCTCAAGATCTGGAAACCTTGCTTCCAAAATTCCTTAAGAGACTTATGCTATCCTTAACCCCCCCCCAACTTGAAAGTACATAATGGGCCACTCATCATGACCCCAGTGCAGCTCTTTCTGCCCACAGGTCCTGTTCCCATGCTAAATAAAATCACCTTTTTTGCACCGAAGACGTCTCAAGAAGTCTTCCTTGGCTGTTGGCTCCGGACCTCACCAACATTCTAAAACTACATCATTTGGCAACCCGTTCAGGACCCCTCTCACTCTAGAGAGCTTTCTTTCTGTTCTCACCTTTATTAATAAACTACCATTTCGCCCTTTTGTGTCCACGAGATTCATTCTTCAACTCTGCAGGACAAGAATCCTGCCAACACAAATACCATAACCCTTGGGATCAGAGCTTCAACATATGAATTAGGGGAGTACAGAAACATTCAGTCCATAGCACCTACTGCACCATCTGTATGAAACAGCAATGGAACAAAAATGAGCAGGGCTTAGTCTACTGGCCTGAAGACAATGGTGACCAGGGAGTTTGGCTTTGGAGGGATATCAGGTGCCAAATTGTTTTATTAAACATATTAGACAAAATCTGTAGTTAAAACCATCTAATGAGTGGTGTTAGGACACCTGGATACTTGTACAGGAAGTAAGGTAAAATTAGATTCACTCTTTATCAGATAAATTTCTAAAATCTGGATGTAAAATATAAATCATACAAGTATTACAGAAAAATACAGATGCTGGACAAATTGTTCTAACTCAAAATGCAGACAAACTGAAGGAAAAGACTGATTAACTTGATTTTTTTAAAAAAAAAAAGGAAAAAGAAACTTTCGTGGGCCAGCTTTATGAAAGTGGGCATAGGGCTTTCCTGTGGAGTGCTAACTTCCTTCCCCCAAAAGGGGCAGTGAATTTCCTGGGTAACTAGAGAAGTAAGGGCCAAACTCAACTGGCTAATAGGAAAAGGAACAAGCAAAGGGAACCCAGGGAGCCTTAGAAAACAACTTCTGTTGTGCTGGTCTCATTCCCATGAGAGTCCTCAGGTAGAGTCACAGCCCTGACCCTCCTTCCCCTCTCTCTCCATCTCCCATCCCAAGAAATCTAACATTCCTAGAACCGGACATTTTTTTAACTGGCTGGAGCTAACCCATTAAACTAGTAAAAGTGGGAATTCTTTATTTCAGTTATGTTGGTTATAAATATCATCTCTCACTTGTCTTATCTTTTTTACAAACCTTAAAGTGCCTTCGGTGAAGTTTCAAATATTAAGTTGAATCTATCTGTCTGTTCCTTTACACTGAATATTCTGTGTATTGTTTAGGAAGTCTTTCTGTGCCCTTAGGTCGAGGATGTGCTTTTACATTTTCTTCTAAAAATATAATAGCGTTACTTTTCACATTTAGTTTTCGATATCACCATGATAAAAAAAAAAAAGAATAACCTGAAAACACTGGCAAAATCTCAAAAAAGCATGTCCCAAACAGGACTAACCAACAGCTAATAAATATATGAAATGGTACTCAACTTCATTAGTAATCATAGAAATGCAAACTGAAATGACAATGAAACACCTCTAGAGACACACTGATTGACTAAAACGTTTAAGGTTTGACAGTTCTGAGTACCAGTGACTATGAGACACTGATGATGGGAGCACTAAGCCTGAAGCACACGTACCAGCGTGTAACCGGTACCCTCATTGGGAAAAACAGGCCTCATCTGATAAGTGGAAGATACACATACCCTAAGTCCACTGGAAGGAATACACCCTAGAGAAACTCTTCATATATCTGCCAGGATATATACAATAGTTCATGACACCACCTTTCATAATAGTATAAACTAGAAAATAGCCCCAATGTTCATCCAAAGCAGGGGGGTATACGTTTTATGATGTATTTATATAATAGGATCCAACAACATACAAAATAAAAAAACCAAAACAAAATACTGGAACAGAACTTAGTGACGGCTACCTGCAACAACATGGTTGTGTCTCACAATGGATTGTTGAGACAAAGAAGCCAGACACGAAAGATTACGTTCATTATGATCTCGTGTACAGATTTCTGAGAAACAGACGAAACTAAACAATACTGTTTGGGGATCTATTAATAGGTAGTAAAATATAAGTTAAAACAAAGATGTTATGATCATAAAAATCATATAGTAGCTAGCTGAGGTGGGGGGAGGGAAGGGTCTGTGATGTGGTGGGAGCACAGGGGTAGGCTTCTGAGGTGTTAGTAACTTTCTTGCTTGCTGGGGTTGCAGTCACACAGCATTTATAAATATCTGTAAATTGTACATGTAGGCTGGGTGGCTCAGTCTGTTAAGCTTCTGCCTTCAGCTCAGGTCATGATCCCAGAGTCCTGGGATCAAGTCCTGCATCGGGCTCCTTGCTCAGCGGGGAGCCTGCTTCTCCCTCTGCCTCTGCCTGCCACTCCCCCTGGTTGTGCTCTCTCTCTCTCTGACAAATAAATACATAAAATCTTTTTAAAAATAAATAAATTAAAAAACCTGTACATACATATCTGCACTATTTTGTATGTATGTTTCACACTAAAAAGTGGGGCCACAAAATATATTTTTGTTTAAAACATAAAATAGGAAAACAGTGTGGAGGTCCCTTAAAAAGTTAAAAATTGAGCTACCCATGATCCAGCCATTGCACTACTGGGTATTTACCCCAAAGATACAGACGTAGTGAAGAGAAGGGCCATATGTACTCCAATGTTCATAGCAGCAATGTCCAAAATAGCTAAATCGTGGAAGGAGCCGAGATGCCCTTCAACAGAAGAATGGATAAAGAAGATGTGGTCCATATATACAATGGAATATTACTCAGCTATCAAAAAGAACGCTTTCTCAACATTTGCTGCAACATGGACAGCACTGGAGGAGATTATGCTAAGTGAAATAAGTCAGGCAGAGAAAGACAATTATCATATGGTTTCTCTCATCTATGGAACATAAGAACTAGGATGATCGGTAGGGGAAGAAAGGGATAAAGAAAGGGGGGGTAATCAGAAGGGGGAACGAAGGGGATGTACTGTATGGTGACTAATATAACAAAATAAAAATTATTTATAAATAAATAAATAAATAAATAAATAAATAAATAAATAAATAAAATACATTACTTCCACAGTGCAAGCATTTTAGAAAGCAATTGCCAATATTTGATAAGGTTGAATATGGGTCTAGCCTATGTTGAATTTATTTCACTTCTAGAACATGTAAGAATGTTCAAGAAAGTGTAATTTGTAATTTTGGGAAGGTGCTAAACAGAGGGTGTCACTCTCTTTCACCCTATCACAGCAGAGAACAATGCTGGGTATTAAACTTTCTCTACAGTCCCAGTGTTTTGTCACAGTCCCCAGGCCTACACGTGAAAGGGGAATGAAGATGATGATCCAAGTCCCACATTCTCCACATCAGGTTTATCAGTATTAAAGCTGGAACTTATCTACGACTGTCTGATTATGGTGCATTATTTATCATTTGGATCTGAACTAAGAAGGGGAAAAATAGTTTTATTTCCACCTCCTCAAAACCCATAAAGACAGAATATACAATCTTTTTATCTGTCTCCTTAACTCTCCAGACTTATTTCCTGCTTTTCTTACCTTCCACATCCCTGCCTTCTGGATAAACCGCGTAGCTCCATGTTTCATTTCCTTATCTCAGCTTGATTCTTTTGCCTGAAATATTTTTCTTTCTTTGTAGGCTAGCATAAAAACCCTGCTCATATTATTAACATTCAGATCAAGGACTGAATACTTTTTAGAGCTTTATTATAAAGTCTTCTTCCACCTATTGTAGCAGTAGGCTTTTCCACACCTCCTTCTGTGCCCCATGATGCAGGAAACAAAGGCAGATGGAAATGTAGATCAAATTAAATGTCTTTATAACCTGCAGCCCATTGACAAATACTTGAGGCAGGCAGAGTATAATGTTCCTCCAGGAAGCTCCCAACTGTCTTAACGTAAATGCTTCGCTAGAAGAAAAAACACCGTAGCTTGACCACAGCAAGGCCTCAGGTATCCTGTGAGTATTTTAGCATATGAAAATTCTTTTGGAACTTCGCTTATCTTTACTTCCCCCAACCCCAAAGTATATAATCAGTTGCCCCTCACAATCACAGGGCAGCAGTTCTTTCTGCCCACAGGTCCTGTCCCCATCCTTTAAAAAATCACTTTTTGCACGGAAGATGTCTCAAGAATTCTTTCTTGGCCGCGGCTCCAGACTCCAACTCCAAAAACGACATCAGCCCTACAGACTACATCTGGTTCATTTTTCCATGATTCTCTCTTTCATGTTGACTTGAACTTCTAGGCTGCAGAGATAAACAAATGTTTTGAATCCCACAGATAGTAGAGTTTCTAGCACACAGAATTAAATCACTATATTTAATGAATTAAAGATTGAAATGAAGTGATATCCTCTAAAGCAGAGGATCTTTTCCCCAAGAGTCAAGTTGTTTTTCTAATAGTTGAGGCCAGATCATAGAGGAAGTGGTTGTCCTGATAATTTGATTCCTGAGAACAGAAAGGGAAAGGCACTGTCAGCGGTAGGGTTTATGGGTGCTGCACAAGAAAGCACATCGTGGTTGGCTAAAAAGCACTTATTCTGATTTTCTAGGAAAGCCTGGCAAATGACAGGTGGATGCTTGGAATAATGGCAGGGCATCCTACAGAAGCTTGTCCCTTTGGATAGATAAATGACAGAGTTGTCACTTGTTCCACTTGTTCCATCAGGTGTGTGGGTTGAGAGTTGGACACAGGATGGATTTCAGCTTCCCATTCACATCCTTGCATTAAGGTTTAATCTCTTAAATGGATTTGGTCATCGAGAAGCACTCAGATGTTATTTTTGCCTTGAATTCCTCTCATCAGAGGATTCTTGATTGTTCAGAGTGATTGTGAACTACATAGCCCATCACACAGGGCCTTGCCTCTGCCTACCTCACCTGACCTTGTGACAGTTCCACCAAGGCTAGCATAATTATAGTCCCAGAGACCCCCAGTTCTCCTGTCCCCATGCCTTTCCCACTGTTGCCCTTCTGCCTGTAGAAATGCCCAACCTCTTATATTACCTAATTCCAGGTCAGCCTTTGAGTATCTGCCAAGGCAACATACCCAGAGAGAAGCTTTCTCTGCCCAATCTATATGGATCAGGGGCTCTTCGCATAACTGCCATGGGAAGTTATTTCCCTTTATTCTGGTCCTCTTCAAATTATATTGTAACTATTTTTTTTTCTTTGAATAGTCTTTTAATTTTAGGATTCTGCTAATAACCCCAAACTCATTGTGTTAGTTTCCTGCCGCTGTTTCAACAAAGTACCAAAAACTAGGTGGCTTAAAACAACAGAAATTTATTGTCTCACGTATATTGTCTGAAAACAACAAATTTATTTTTGCTACATGTCCCAAATCAAGGCATCAGTAGTGCTATGCTCTTTGTGAAAGTTTGAGAAGAGAATCCTTTGCCTCGCCTAGCTTCTGTTTGCCAGCAATCTTTGACATTTCTTGGCTTGGAAATGCATCATTCCGGTTGTATGGCCATCTTCTCACTGTGTGTTTTCACATGTCTTCCCTCTGTGCAAGTCTGCTTCTATGTCAAATTTTCTCCTTTTTATGAGGACTCAAGTTATATTGCATTAGACTTAATGATCTCATTTTAACTTGATTACCTCTGTGAAGATCCTATATCCAAATAAGGTCATATTCTAAAGTACGGAGGATTAAAATTTCTACACATATGCTGGGGTACACAATTTCACCCACAACACTCCCCAAGTTTTGATATCATTTCTCTACTCCAATGGGACAGAAGAAGAATGAATCCCATTGTTTTAATTTGCATTTCTCAAAATAACAGCATTGACCTCAGATTGTTTGCATTTACTCTTCGTTAAAGAAACCTTCCCCACTATGTTCTCTCCCAGTTCATTTTTTTGTCTCTAATTTTTGATAATTTCTCTTTTACCTCCCTACAAGAGTATGAGTTTTCATTGCCTTTTCACTAGTATATCTCAAGTGTTTTCACAGTCCCTAACACAGAAGAGGCAACTAATAAATATGTGATGAATGAATAAGCAAAGGTGAAATGGAGTCCAAGCTTGTTCTGTTCCGACAGGCCAGTAAGTCAAGATGCAAGGTGTTGGGGTAAGAAAACCAACTTTATTCAGAAAGCCAACTAACTGAGGAGATGGTGGACTATTGTCCTAAAGAATTCCCCCGCCCTTCCCACACACATGAAACTGGAGCTTCTTTTACATTAGCAAATGGGGGTAGCCGGAGGAGAAGATTAAAGTCAAAATGTGGCAGAGGTCTGTCAACATCCGAGGAAGGTCATAGAACTTCTTTGTCCTTGGTCAGTTGATCTTTGCATACAGGAACCTGGTCATGTCATTTCTGTAAATCTTAAACATAACATGGTCATTTCTGTACATACTTCCTTGTGTCCTCAGGTGAGGTAAGTTTACGGTAAGAAGCAGTTTTTGCAAATCTCAGCTGGAAGCAAAATTCCTTTAATGAGTAACATGCCTACCCGCAGGGCTAAGCAGAAGTTTTTAAGCTGTAGGTCACAGCAGCAAGGGAAACAGAAGCAATATGGTATCAGACATGCTGAGTTTCTTCCCATTACAAAGGTATCTCTTCAAGCTTTTGTATACTGTTCTCTTTAGATCATCTGTTTAGATTTCTTACTCGTATTTACTAGATTGATGATCTTTTTCTTATTGACTTGTAGATTTCCCTTTTTGCTTTTTAAAACTAATCACATAATTCGATGTAATTATTTCTACATATTTCAAATATTTCTACATTTACTCTTTCCCTGTCCTTTAACTGGTTTGATAGTGGGTTTAGGGTTTTTTTGTCATATAAAATTGTCAAACTGAACATAAAGAGCCACAAAGAAAGTCAAACAAGTGTTTATTTGGCATTAAAGAATTGCAATCTGAGGAGTACAGATTCAGGTAGAAACCCAAATAGTGTTCCTGCTTAGAGGGTGAAAGCAGGATTTTTTTTTTGAGAGAGAGAATGAGAGCAGGGGAGAGGTGTAGAGAAGAAGGGAGAGGGAAAGGGGGAGAATCTTAAGCAGACTCTACACTGAGCATGGAGCCTGACACGACCCTATGATCATGACCTGAGCTAAAATCAAGAGTGCAATGCTCAACCAATTACACCACCCAGGTGCCCCAAAAGCAGGAGGTTTCCATGAGGAAAAAGGAAGAGGGCAATTACACATGAGTTGAAGGAGAGAAAAGAAGTTTTCTGTGCATGTTTTAAAAGCTACACCACTCTGTGTTATACAATAATTCACTGCTGATTTTACCTGCAGAAAGCCCACAATCATCAGTCTTGTGATCAAGATGCCCATTCTCCTGCTGACTTCTCAAACAATTGTTTGAAACAGTTGCTCTTTTGCCCAGTCCAAAGGTTTTGGTCCAGTTCAAACAAAAGCGAGTAAAGCAATTTCTCTCCAATAGCCATTCATTCCAACTCCATTTTAGAATGACTCTAATCACATTATTTTTTACAGAATAACTTAAAGTTGATATAATAAAACTTACCAAGTTTTTCATTTGTGGCTTTGACTTTTTTTGAATCTTCACCTCAAAATTAAATACCTTTTCCTTTTTATTTGTTGACATTCATTTAGATCGTGTGGCCTGCATCTTTGTATCCGTGCATGGAAGGCATTTAAGGCTACCTGATGTATGAATGACTGAATGATTATACAGAGCCAAGATAGAAGCAAAACCACCAACAGAATTAAGTCTGGAGGACACACAGCCTGTAGTTAAAAACCATCAGAGAAAACACCAGGAAGGGACTTAGAATATGCTTTCCTGAGGACAATGACAATCTACCCCAAGGGAACAAAAAACGAAATAGCCTGCACCGTCATCATGATGACAAGGTGTATGGCTTCTGCTTTTGCTAACAGAGATAGCATCACTAACACACATCCCTGAGATGTTTGGCAGACCCGCACCAGGGAAGGGAATGACCACCTGACCACAATCTTGATGAAACCAGATGGACCTGCATCAGTTAGTCAATCTTGAAGTCTACCCAATCCCTGACCAATCAGAAGAACCCACTCCCTAAGCCCCTTACTCCTTACCTCTTACCCTTGATTTTTGCCCCTAAAAACTCTCAGTTGTAAGCCACTGGGGAGTTCAGGACTTGTGAGCGTTAGATCCCCCTTCTCCTCGGTGTCACCACACCAATAATCAAGCCTATCTTTCTTCACTGTAAAAGTTCAGTGTCAGTTTCTTTAGTGGCTTGCTGTGTATCAGGTGGACAATTCTCCTTTAATTTGGTTACGGTAGCAAAGCTGAAAACCCTACCATCTACCAAGGTCAGGGTGTTCTCTGGCCTGGGTGATAGAAATATAAATTAAAGTAACTGGGAAAGGAGAGGGACACTCATTCGGTTGAATCAAAGTTGGCAGTGTCTTGCAGGTGAAGAAAGAACACAATTCCTAGAGAGGAGAAATGCTTTAAGTCAAACGGACAGGAGAGTGGCGACAGGATATTCTGTTCAGCTCAGAGTAGGATTCTACTCATGGCTTGGATGAGAGGTCAGAATCCATCCCTAGAAATGACACGGTGATGACTTGAGCAGAAGTCTGAGAGAACCAGAGAGCAAAAAATAAAATTGGGAGATACTTGGAAACAGAACTTGAGCAAACACAACAATGGCTGTAGAAAAGATGATGACTTTGTATGCACGTGGGCACATGCAGTTCAGCAAAGCCACACCTGAGAGAGACAGAGCTGCAGCATGAGGGATAGGCCCCTCAACGTGCGTGGGGTGTCAAGGGAACCCTGGAACCTCTGCGAAGAAAATGGAAACTGCCCTTTACATGAAAACTATAAAAATGAAAATTGTTATGAAAAAAGGAGGCAAAAAGGTGCCACTTTCAAAAAAGGATGAGTTTTAGGCAAACGGTTACCTGGTAATTAATTAGTCTTTAGCAAACTGATTTTTAGGGTAGCTATCCTGTTCATAATTATAAAATCAGCAATTCTCTCTCTGGTCTTAGGGTTCAAAAGCATGATAAACAGCTAAAATCCAAGGGCACTAACACCTAGGAAAATACAGATAGCATATGAATAGATAAATTTCTCTCGGTTGCTAATAAGTAATCCTGAGAGCACATAGCCTTCACTCAAACCTACTCTATATTGCATTCCTTCTGAGGATGGGATTTAATTTCTGAGCAACAAATCTGCTGCAGCCAAAACACTTTTTCTTTTTTTTTAATGTGAGAAAGGAGGGAAATAACTTTTAAGACATTGAGTCCTTTCAGAGCCACATTTGTGATTAAATTGAGCAATTTCAGCCCACTGTTTTTTAAAAAAAAAAAAGACTATATAATGTAAAAATTATGCACAGAGTGAATAATAAAAGATGTGACTGGAGAGATTAAAAGTTAAACAAACCTGCAGAAATCACAGCATGACAGCAAATTCCAGATGGCGGCAAAATCCCCAGGGTCCTTGAGGAGGTTTGAAAGGGCAAGTTGCGTGTCATCTAACAGATTTTCATCCCCGTAAGCCTATAAAGGATGAAAGAAATGTTCCTGAAAATACACAACTTCAAAGAATGATTGTTTTGAACTCGGTGTGGAGGCTTGGCCTAGTTCACGACCCAGTCATTACCCAAAGAAGCCCAAGCCCAAAGGATCAGAGTGGTTCTGACAAGACTTTTCCCCTCTGCCCTCAATGCTATTCATTTGTTTTGCACGCATATCCAAAGATAGTTCTGAAATCGGGTCTTGCCTTTCTGTAACTCTTTTAGAGAGGGAATAGGAAAAAAGTGACATTGAGTAATGCAGGCCCCAAGTGGGACTGGTGTACCTGATTTATGGGAAACCCTGGGATATAGAAGAGACTCTGCTTCGAGAAACATCTAACTTTTGCCTTTATGGAAAAAAAAAAAGCAGCATGAAATAGTTGAAAAGCATACAGTCTTAGGAGGAAAACAGACTGGGTGCTGAATCCTGCATCTGCCACTTTTCTGGTTCCATGCTCCTTAACTACAGTTTTCTTGTGCTTTTTAAAGAGAGAAAAACAATGCCTATCTTATTATGCATTTTGCCAGGATTAAATGAAACATGCCACTCATAAAGCACCTGACACATGATAAGCACTCAATAAATGCCTAATGTCAGTTTGTCTCCTTTTCTAGAAAGCTGTGTGTACATGTGCTTCCTCACACTTAGTCTCTATAGTTTTACTCTGGTGCAAAATAGTCTCATATATGCAATTGAAAATATGACCCAACACATGCAATATGCCTGAAATCCTCCCTGCCCGTAACACATGAGGTGTGCACACGTGTGTGCAAACGTGCACACATACACATGCACACAAATAACACATCCTAGTCACATTTCACATGCTCAGTAGCTACAAGTAGCCAGCAACTACTTCATTGGAAAGGTAGTGTTTGAGTGTTAGGGACACAAATTTCAATTTAGCTGGGAAACAAGTGTTTTGTTATGTTAGCTCAGAAAAATAGTCTTACATCCTGTTTTCCTGATATCCTTACAGTAATACTATCTTATGCTGCTAGCAAGTTCATACTCCCTCTTTCCAAACTACGTATTTCACATTTTTTTCTTGCTTTTTACTGCTAACATTGTCTTCACCTCATTCAGCTAATGACCTTGCTTTGAAATTCACAGAAATAAAATAATCAATATGTTACCTTTTCCATCTTCCCACTATCAATAAGCACATGTATATATGCATTCTGCCTTCTCTTCAATTAGAACAGATGAACTGCCTGTGCCATTATTTAAGATAAACAAACGATTTTTAATAGGTTCTATCTTTTCCCACCTACTGAAGAACTCAACCCAAAATTATCTCCCCTCTCTCCTTCAAATTAATTTTTTTTCCTCCTCTGTACAGAATCATTCTCACCAGCTGCCAAACATGCTTAATAGCTTTCCTCAAAATAAAATAGAATAAAATAGAATAGACCAAAATAAATAGAATAGAATAATAAAATAATAAAATCCCTAACAGCCACTGCCATATTTTTCTCCTCCACTTTACAGCAAAACTCCTTTGATACTATATTTTCTCTCATCTCACATTCAATTCATAACAAAATTCTATCAGTTCTAATTAAAATACATATCAAGAATCCAACTACTTCTCACTTGTTAAGTTGTTGCTATATTGGGGCGCCTGGGTAGCGCAGTCTTTAAGCGTCTGCCTTCGGCTCAGGGCGTGATCCCGGCGTTATGGGATCGAGCCCCACATCAGGCTCCTCTGCTGGAAGCCCGCTTCTCCTCTCCCACTCCCCCTGCTTGTGTTCCTTCTCTCGTTGGCTGTCTCTCTCTCTGTCAAATAAATAAAATCTTTAAAAAAAAAAAAGTTGTTGCTATATTAGCACCCCGAACTGAGCCCCATCACTTCTCTCTCCTTAATCATAACAGCCCATGGCCAATCTCTTTGCTTCCACCCTGGCCCCTGGAGGCTCTTTTCCACATGACCATTCACCTAAAAATCTCACTGGATCATATAACTTCTCTATTGTCAACCGTTGAAAGGCTTTCTATCATGCTTGGAATGATACAGAAAATCTTGATAAAGCTGAACCTCATACTATTCCTGCCTTCATCTCTGAAATCATACATCTTTCACTGCTCCGGTATCATTGGTTTATTAGTTTCTCTAGGCACACAACCCAATTTCCCCCTCAGCATCTTTGCTTTTGTTGTTCCCTCTGTCCCTGAAGCAGGTCACCTGATAGGAGGAAGGATACTCTCTTGCCTCAGAGAGGTCTTTACTGAAACACCAGGGAAGATGCCCCTCACCACACAATCAAAAAGAGTATGCCCTGCCTCTCTCTAACCCGGGGGTCGTGTTGGTAAACATTTTCTGGAAAGGGCAAGGCAGTAAATATTTTAGGTATCACAAGCCACAGACAGTCTCTGTTGCATATTTGTTTTTTAAATTTGTATAACACTTTTAAAATATAAAGAGCAGTATAGCTTGTAGCTGTACAAACTCAGGCCACGGGTACTACTGGTTATAATTTCACCCCCTTGGCTCCAGTTCAGTCCATTCCCTGGCTGTACTTTTTCTTCACATTCCGTATCACCTATATGTATCATTTGACTGGCTATTTCTTTTCCCCTGGAATAGAAGCCCCATGAGGGCCTGGACGCGGACAGACTCAGTATTCTATTCCTAGCATCTAGAGCAGTGCTTGGCAAACAGCAGATGGGAGCAGAGGAAAGGCTGTAAACATTTAAAGCCTAGGCTTTGCCAGATTTGACTCATGCCCACTGAAGCAGCCTCATTTCCCTCCACACATACTTGCCTTCCTCCAGGCTCCTGTCTCGGGAACTTTCTCCCTGGCAACTTCCTTTGCACAGAATGTTCTTCCTGGCACTTTAACTCTTCATACTCTTTCAGTTTTGCATTTAACTATAATTTCCTCAACATAAAATATCTCCCATCATCTTTAAGGGTACTGTTTTCTTGCCCCCAGATCCCTTATGAAAATTGTGACTCTACTGTCATTCGCATGATTATTTCTTTATTACACATACGTGTCCCTTACTAAACTGAAATCTTCAGGAAGGCAGGGATCATGGGTTTGTTTTGTTTCATTTTGTTTTTTCATCTTTGTGCTCCTAACATCTAGGATCATGCTTGGCATCTAATAAGTACTCAATATTACCCTAATAAAATCTGTGCTTCCTTATGGTTAGTCACAAAATGGTGTCATACTCAAAAGCGATGTTAAAAGTAATTAATGCTATAAAGTAATTTAAATCTTTACTGAAGTCTCTGGAAGAGGCACCATATGGGCAATTTCCTTTCACAAACACATCTGTCTCCTGAGTCATCATAGCAGTGCCTCTAAATGTCATCTCTCTGTTTCTCTATCATCTATCTATCATCAATCATTTATCTATCAACTACCTATCTATCTAATCTATTTATCATTGATCTACCTTCTCTTCCCATGTTGTGGCTTAGCTCCTCAATGAAGGGATAAATTTAGTCTTTTCAGGATCATTTAAAACATTTCAATATTCCAATTACCATAAATAATCCCCCCAAAGCTTTTAGACAAATATTTAAAAATCTTTATTAATCACCAAGCAGGTGGATGTTTAAATACTTGTAAGTATTTGTTCTTCTCAAAGATGGATGAATGGATGATTGATGGAACCAAGTTCTGCATGCGACTCCTACTGTAATGGACAAGCATGGCTGTCGCATCAGGCCATGTTGGCTCAAATCCCTTCCACAGCACTTATTAGCTGCCAAACATTGAAAGGCTGCTTATAACCTCTCTAAAACTCATTGCTCTGGTCTCTAAAATGACAGTAAAATACTCACATGTGGCGGATTATGAGAGGCACATAAAGTGAACTGGTCCAACACCAGCGGATTACACTTTAGCACATAGCAGAAACTCAACAATTACACCAGCCTTCCTCTCTGGAAAGAAAAATAACTCCATAAAAACATGCGCTTTTTACCTCTCAGCGCTGGGTGCTATTTCAATTTTTAGAATTCTTTGTATCAAATATTTCACATTAGCTTAAGAAATATAGTCCCAGGGAAACTGCATTTTCTATCTCTTGAAGGGGAGATGAGAATCATCAGATATTTTCCATGCTGATCACAAATCAGTTAGCAACTCTTTATCAAACACCCGAAAATCACAATATAAATGTTATAAAATTCCTGGGGAAAGTGTTTTTTTGTTTTGTTTTCTTTTGTTTTTTTAACTCAATTGTAATGTATTCTTACAAATCACCTGAGTTAGCAGACCCTTTCTGTGATTTGATGAACGAAGAAGTGTTATTCTTTTCCAATTCTTCCATTTATTCTTTAGTATCTGGGGGAAGAAAAGATACAATGAAATACCCAAGTTGTGTCTTTCCCTGCATTTGAGAACAGCTGGGCCTTGAGAGATGATTAGTACCTCTAGCAGGCTCAACACCACAATTCAGAGACTCCTTTGAACCTGAACTGGGTACTGATGGTGTTATTTAGTCTGTATCTGAGTTGACAACTGATGGCTAATATTTTCTCTGTGGAAAAACACATCCTTAAGGAAACACACTTTGCATGCTTAAGGGTGAGCTGTGGTAGAGCAACAATAAAGACTCATTTTATTCTTAAAATTTCAGCCACAAAAGTAGATGAAAGATATGATGTCATAAAGTATATATTATAATATTTGTTACAATGATAGAAGGTGAACTACATGTTATTGTAAAAGAAAATCCAATTTACTGCCCGCTGCCTTCAATTCTGATTTGACAAATGCTCCATCTTATGCTGTATTTCAACTCTCTTCATTTATCTTTTAGAACATGTACTGTAATGTCTCCTTAAGGCAAATAAAACAATCTTTCCATTTAATTTACTAAACATGCTCATGTATATTTGAGTTTACTAGGTGCAAATATATGAAAATCTATTTCTGTTGTTAAAGATCTCTTTGAAAGTGAGAAATCAATCCTGACTTTATTGTTTAGGTCTGCATCACTGTGTGACAAGAAGCATGCATATCAAAACTATTTCTATTTTCCACAACATATACATCAAATAATTTAGTGACCCATATAAAATTTAATTAAACAGGGGTGCCTGGGTGGCTCAGTCTGTTAAGTGTCTCAGGTCATGATCTCACGGGTTGTGAGATAGAGCCCTGCGTCAGGCTCCACGCTCAGGAGGGAGTCTGTTTGAGATTCTCTCTCTCCTTTTCCCTCTGTCCCTCCCCCCACTTGCTTGCTCTCTCTCTAAAATAAATAAGTCTTTAAAAAATTTAAACAATTTATCAAGTCAAAGTATTTAATTATTGAGCTTAAATAGTTTGGTTTTTTTTTAAGGTTTTTATTTTTTTATGTCTGAGAGAGAGAGAGAGAGAGAGTACAAGCAGGGGGAACAGCAGGCAGAGCAGGCAGAGGGAGAATCAGGCTCCCTGCTGAGCAAGGAGCCTGATGCAGGACTCCATTCCAGGACGCTGAGATCATGACCTGTGCCGAAGGCAGACGCTTAACTGATTGAGCCACCCAGGCATCCCGAGCTTAAATAGTTTCTTTGGATGTGAAAATAAAAGTTTTCTATAAGCTTTATTTTACAATCTGCATATAAAACCAAGAGAACTATCGCAACATTATAAAAATATTAGTTCTGTGTATTCATTCACTTCTTGACAATTATTCTGGAAAAATGTGAAATATTATGTGAAGGAATAGTTTGGAAACTAAACCTCAAAGCTTTAAAGTAATCATAAAGACTTCCAGGTAAATCTGTCATAGGAAATACATTTGTTAATCATCACTCTGTCCAAAAACCTCAACAATAAATGAACAAAAAGACAATAAATGAACAAAAGGTATATAGTCTAGAACATAGAGGGAACAGAAAGGAGAAGTACGCAGGTGAAATACATCCACAATATTTTAGGCAGATGCAAAGCGTGTGGATGCACGCTGATTCTCAGAGCACAGAAAGTTGAAATCTAGATGCCAGGGGAGGGGAAAGCTCATAAAATCCAAATCAATGTAGAGCAAAATACCCCAGAAGAGATTAGGAACTGAAGGTAATGGGTGACTCTGGTAGAGTTGCCACATAAAATAGAAGACACTCAGTTAAATTTGAAAATTAAATAACATTTTTTGGCACAGATATGTCTGAAACATTTCAGGGTACATACTAATTGTAAAAAAAAAATTTCGCCTTCTCTGAAATTCAAATGTAACTAAGCATCCTCTAATTTTATATGCTAAATCTTCCACCTGCTTTGAGAATGGGGTAAGAAATGGTACTTAAATCTGTATATGAATAGTTGAAGGTGGGTACAGAAAGCACTGTAATCTCTAGATCTCATCTCTCACCCCACTCATAGAAGAGAACACCCTTCCTACAGCCCAGCAGGTAGTAGAACTTTGCTCCCTAGAGAAACTGAACCAGAGACTGGATTTAGCGACAGGTACTCTTTAGGGCAAATCAGGTGAGTCACCATCCTTAAAACACCAGGATTAAGTGAAAATCTAAATAAGGAAGAGGGTAAGATCTTCTGGTATCTTTTCCCCACTCAGGTTACAGATTCTAGAAGGCAGAATCAACTATCGTCACCTCCATCAAACAGGAGATTAGAAAACACTTTTAGGAACAGGACGAAGAGAAAAAGTCTATAGATACAAAGGTCATCAAACCAAATGGTCCAGCTCTCTCCCTGTGACCTCGCCACTAAAACTGAGATGTCTACTAGATCACCCCATGCTCATAGGAATTTTTTTTTTTTATTTGTCAGAGAGAGAGCGCACAAGCACAAGCAGGGGGAGCAGCAGGCAGAGGGAGAAGCAGACTCCCCGCTGAGCAGGGAGTCCAATGTGGGCCTCTATCCCAGGACCCTGGGATCATGAACTGAGCCAAAAGCAGACGTTCACCTTACTGAGTCACCAGGCATCTCTCATAGGAATTCTTACAGACTTTTAGTGTCTCCTTTTTAAGTAAGAAAGACTGCCAAATATTCATCCATCCATTCATTTATTTATTCAACAAATATTTTTTGACCTGCTGTTCTAAAAACCGAGACACCTCAGTAAACAAAACTTAACCCGAGAAGAAACTAAAACAAATGAAAAAAAGAATAAACAATAAGCAAAATGTACAGTTAATATACTCAAAGAAGAAAGAAGATATTTTGTCCCTTATACATGACCAGTTTATTATTAAAAATGTAAAAAGGAACATTTAGATAATAAAAAGCCTTTGGAAATTAAAAAACAAATTACAGACTCAAAAACTATTAGATGAGAATGTTCAGAAAATATTACATATAGAAGAATAAAAATCCGACTGAGTAACAGAGAGATGATAGGAAAGTTACTTAATATGGTTAGTCTAACCAACATGAGTTACAGAAAGGGAAAAATAGACGAAAAAAGGAGCTGAAGAAATTATTTTAAAATTACATAAAAAATACAACTGAATAACTAAAGAATATGTTTTCACATTGAAAGGTGTGTAAAATGCTCAGCACAATACAAGACACACACACACACACACACAAAGGTACATCATTTATGAAACTGCAAACCATTAAAGATAAAGAGAATATGCTAAAAGCTTCCAAAGTGAGGGAAGAAAGTTCAGGTCATGTGAAGGACCAGAATGAGAAGGACAATGGACTTCTCAGGAGCAGCACAAGAAGCTAGACGAGCAATGAGTAGTGCCTTAAAAGTTCTAAGGCAACTTTACTGGCAACTGAAAATCTAAATCCAGACAATCTACCAATCAAATGTGAAGGTAAAATGAGCATGTTTTCAGGTTTGCAAGATCTCAAAAGCTGATCTCCAGTGCATCTTTTCTCAGCAATAAATTTAAGAGAATTTATCTCTTCAGTAGTAGCAGATGATGGGTAATGTATGTAAGAAAAAAAATAGCACTATAAGCCTATTATTTGGTAACTGCTATGTTTACATCGGAACAGATAAAGCATTGAAAGTGTTTTCCTCTGGAGTTCGAAAAGTGAGTATGTTATGGGTAGTGCGGGGGAATTGTGTTTTTTGTTTGGGCCTTTGACCACTCTACCATTTTTAAACTATGTGCAGACAATATCTATCAAAATAAAATGAAACAAAATAAATGTTATAGACTACATGATCCAATTACCCCTCTAACCAGAATAAAAAACTCCAGTAAATATTCTATAAACTGGAGCTGTAGTGTTCCAATCATCTTTTGGAATTGATTTGCGGGGTTTAGATTAAACATTTGTTAACTGTGACTTTAATTACTTGAGCAAAATAATGTTCACAAAGCAATGTAAGAAAAATCTCAAAGATTCATATTCTCTGTAAGGCGCAAAGTCAATAAAACACATTTCCTGAAAGTATACAATTTGCCACACTTCTTAAATCCTGTCCATAGTCATTTAGGAACACAAGTGCTGTGGCACGTTACTTCATGCTCTTCACAGATTTAAGTTCTTTGGTTCCAAACATTACACCTCCTTGGTAATAAAATGTTGTCAGTTAATCACAGGCTTAATGATTAAAGTGGGGGTGACTTCTAGGGCAACAAGGAAAAGGTAATTTATTAATCAGTCTACCGAAGAAATCAGGCAGGAAACTGCTCAGTGCTGTTTAAAAAGAAGAGCCAGGGGCGCCTGGGTGGCGCAGTCCTTAAGCGTCTGCCTTCACGGCTCAGGGCGTGATCCCGGCGTTCTGGGATCGAGCCCCACATCAGGCTCCTCTGCTATGAGCCTGCTTCTTCCTCTCCTACTCCCCCTGCTTGTGTTCCCTCTCTCGCTGGCTGTCTCTATCTCTTCAAAAAAATAAAAGTAAAATCTTTAAAAAAATAAAAATAAAAAATAAATAAAATAAAAATAAAAAGAAGAGCCAGATAAACGCAGTAACCAAGGACTGAGCCAGTTTCATACTGCCTTAGTTACCCCAAAGTGGTAACTATTTGGAAAGACACATCAATCTAGAGTGGACTCTCATTGACATGAGCAACAGATGGCTTATTTCTCTTTTTTCAAAAATTGTCACTTGATTTATCTGTAGAATGACAGGTAATGTTTAGAATGAGCAGTTTTATTTGTAACAAATATTTCTGGTTTATGTTAGAAACAATGATACCCAATAAAACAGGTGTTTGGTTAGCTTCTTCACTGAGGCTTTGGCCAGATTCCTCATCCCTTCTCTTTTTGGTCCACAGGTGTTTCGTGGACCCTGTGGATAATATGGTAACAGTGTATACGCCCCTCTAGAACACTGGGGTAACTTTCCAAAAGCTGATACCATACTATGTTTCTTACTACATAGGACTGCTGTGTGTCTATATCCAGTCCAGAAAGGATAAAGGAATAGGGTTTTCTGATGCTATACAGGAGTTAAACAAGAGGGCAACTTGGATGATTGGTAGTGGGGGGAAGTGGAAAACACATGCAAGAATAAGAATGACGTTACTCTTCTTCACGTGGTGCTAATTGTTCAATCATATTTAAAAAAAAATAAATGGCGACTCCTATGCAAACATTTAGCGTCTATCAAAAAATTTTTGTTACCCTGGAAATTATTCCTAGATTTTTTTTTTACTCAGTCATTCAAATATATTCACTGAGAAGTATTCTTTCAAAAATACTTACTGAGCTCTCACGATGTACGAGGCATTTTTATAAGTGGTAGGAACAAAGCTGTGTACTAAGGGACAATATTTTCTGCTCCACTGAAGCTTGCATTCCAATGGGGGTACCCGGAGCTGACAATGAATCAAATACATAAGTGCGATACATATTATGCAAGATGAAGTGTAAGAACAAGATCAGAAAGAACAAAACGTGTTAATAGTTTTAGAGAAAAAGAAAATTTCATAGCTGAAAGGAAAAATCCAGTCATCAGAACGAACATCTACATCTAACATTCGGTACTTTTTGCTATTGACTACTACTACACACACACAAATTCACAAAACTTTATATTTCATTATATAGAGGTCATTAGTATAATTATGTTATGAAAATATGAAGGAATAAATTGGCCTGCTTAGAAACACAGGCCTTGATGAGTTTTAAATACTTAATTGGTCTAACTGCTTTAAAATATTTAATATGGTCCTTCCATATA
The DNA here is from genome assembly GCF_017311325.1 of Ursus maritimus. Lineage (NCBI taxonomy): Eukaryota > Metazoa > Chordata > Mammalia > Carnivora > Ursidae > Ursus > Ursus maritimus. The sequence goes on along the minus strand of NW_024424453.1, from coordinate 18,228,612 downwards.
CATCTTCAGAAACAGAAAGTAGCTGGTGCTTTATCTTGCATAATGAAAATATTGTTAAATTACTTTTCAAAATAAATGAAGTCCTACATTGACTTCTAATTTATAGTTCATCAGAGCCTTAAAATCAATTATTAATTCAATCTTTATTGTTATCTTGAGACACACAGAGACAAGCCCTCATTAGCAAACGTGTGCATGCATGTGTGCACGTGCACACACACACACACACACAGAGTTGCAAGCAGATTATTGAGAGTGCAATCTTTCTGGTACAGATGATATGTTTATGGTGAACTAAGAGGTCCTTAAGGGCAATAACAGGTGTTCCTGGAACTCTGGTGGACAACAAGTGACTGCAGTAAATGCACTTAGCATTCAATGAATGTTTGATGATGAATGAATATTAATGAATTCAGATCCATGTTCTCGAATGAAAACTAAAGTGACCTTTTCGCCATGTGCTTGAATAAAAAGATGTTTAATTACAACTGTTGCTTCCATAGGTTTTAGACTCTAAAATACAATAACCAGATCAATTTATCACCAGACCACTTTTCATGATCCAGCATGATTTGTTCAGGATTGAGAACTAATGGCTTCTTCCAGCATAGACCTTCAGATTCAAAAATAATCTATTTACAGGCATCAGGCTGACATCCAATTTCAGTTCCTATAGAAACACATTAGAGAAAATGGGTGTTTTTTTAAGAATTGTTTTCCCTGACATGTGTTGCAGTGTGATATTTACACTACTGTCTGTGCTCATTATGGACTGCATTGATTATACAGCAAGAGTGTCAACGTAACTGAGTGGCTTATTCTTCCATGGGACTGTAGCACAAATGAAGGAGTCAAGCTTACCTCACTGTGTCCTTATTGCTTGAGAAAAATTTTCACAAACAAAATCCAATCAAGTTTCCTGTCCCTGATTTAACCACATACACCCACAATACAAACAAAGGTCACTAACAGGGACTTTTATTAATTAACTGTGGAAATTGAAAATTAAGGGAATGATATATTGCTGTCAAGCAACAGACTGGAAGAAGATAAGTCCTATTTGTGCAAAATCAGGAAATCCAAAGATATACTGGTGTATTCAGGCTCTAAATCTCCTGTATAATATTTAAAGACTTTCTTAAATAAATCAGAATGGCAAAACAATAGGACTTTCACAATTTTATATAGAAACACTTTTATGATCTTTGGGAGGAATATTTTTTAAGAGAACATATAAATATGATCCTATGGGAAAAGTTGTGTATATTTGACAATGTTTATAACATCAAAAGATGTCATTCAGACATAGAAAATATAAGCCACAGAGTAGGAGAAGATATTAGTATCACATACAAGAGACAGACTTTATATTTAGTTTATATGCCAATTGACAAGAAAAATAGAAAAAATACATGTCAATTTTTATAAAATGGGATAGAAAGGATAGCAACGTGGCCAATAAGTATAAGGCCACACAGTGTATATTACAGCAGCAGTATAGTATCACTATGACCCAAAGAATGGCTAAAAGGAAAAAGACTGACAAGATGAGGCATAGCAAGGATTTAGACCAAGGGAAGGTTTTACATATTTTTGGAAGCAGAGAAAATTGATACATTCACTTTGTAAAACGTCTGGCATCATCTACTAAGGATGAACAGGCACAACTGCTCCCGCTCAAGCAACCCCACACCTAGGTATATAGTCAACAAAAATGTGTGTGTGAATGCACAAAGAGGCATTTACAAGAATAATTATAGTTCCTTTATTTTTAATAGTCAAAATTGGGCACTATTAAGATATCCATCAAGAATAGAAATGGAGGGGCACCTGGGTGGGTCAGTTGGTTAAGTGTCTGCCTTCAGCTCAGGTCATGATCCCAGGGTCCTGGGATCAAGCCATGCACTGGGCTCCCTGCTCAGTGGAAAGTGTGCTTCTCCCTCTTCCTCTGTCCCCCCAACCCCTGCTCGGTTCTCTCTCTCTCAAATAAATAAATAAAATCTTTAAAAAAAAAAAAACAGTAGAAATGGAAAAAAAGTAATATATACATACAGTGAAATTATGCATAAAAATAAAAGTAAACTATAGCATTACATAACATGGATGAATCCTACAAACACGATGATTATGAAAGAAGCTCAAATACAAAATATTCTGCACTATATAATCCCAGTTTGTTGAGTTCCATCCAAAACGTAAGTTAAACATTAAGTTTGGTGATGCATATCCCAACAATGGAATAGTAAAAATATGAAGAAAAGTAGGAAAATGAATTGCCATAGAAGTCAGATTAATTGTTATTCTTAGGTGGTAGGGAGGGAGTTGAGGCGGATAATTTCTGGAGAACTGGTGATTTCTCTTTCTTGACCATATTGGTGGTTATCTGAGTCTTCCATTTTATAATGTTTACTTAAACTCTCCAACTGTTTCATGGACTTCTCTGTTTATGTGTTATTTCACAACAAAAAGATTAAAACACACGAACATCTAATGCATATATTTTAAGACTTCAACTTCATTAGTCATCATAACAATACTAAATTGGTAAAGCATCAACTTTGTATTTAATTCACACATAATACTGGAAATTGTATGATGCTATCAGTATTACCAAATACTGTTTGCAAATATGCTGATCAAAAAATTTCTGGAAAATGATTTGACAATCTGTAGTAAATGCTTTTGTATATTAGTCCCAATCGCATTCTAGAAATCTCAAGGAACTAATCTAGAATGAGAAAAAATGTATATAAGATAGATTAATCATTGTATGATTTATAGAAGCAGCATTAGAAACCAAAGGGTTACAATGGAGATAATCTGAATTCATTAAATTGAAAATTGGATTTTTAAATATATCTTTTCGACTATTATGCATGGAAAACTGGAAAACTGCCACGTATCATACAACACTGAATATGCAGAAAATAATTTTCTTGGAAACATGGCATATGCCTTCTGTGGTCTCAATGTCTGCTCCTTCCAAAATTCACATGTTGGAATCCTAAAGCCCAATGTGATGATGTTAGGAGGTGAGGCCTTTGGGATTTGACTAGATCATGAGGTGGAGCTTTCATGAGTGGGATTAGTGTTATTATAAGAGAGATCTTACAAAGGTCCCTCTGCCCTTCCCATATGTGAGGTTACAGGGAGAAGTCTATGACCCAGAAGAAGGCCCTCGCCCAACTATGTGGATCCTCGTATCTATATGACTTCCAGCCTCCACAACTGTGAAAATAAATTTGTGTTCTTTATAAACTACCCAATCTGAGGTATTTCGTTATAGCAGCCCAAACAGACGAAGACAATGCCAAAATGTTTACTTAGGCATATTCTGGGCAGTATAAAGATGGATTATTTTTCTTTATCAATTTTTTTGCTCCTCCATATTTTTTGTACTAAGTATATTTTATTCTCATAATCTGAAATAATGAACAAGAACAACCGTGATTCATCTGACAATTTTATTTTACCTTTTATTTCCTTGTTTCTAATCTGAATGTTTTTTTTTTTTTCCTTTCAAAAGCTGATTGCACTGGCTAGAACCTCCTGTACAGAGATGAATAGAAGTGGCAAAAGTAGACATCCTTGACTTCCTTCCCATCTAAAGGGCAAGCATTCAGGCTTTCACCATTAAGTAAATTTGATGTAGATTTTTCATAGGCCATTGTCAGGCTTAGAAATTTTCCTTCTGTTCTAAGTTTATTGTGAGGTTTTATCATAAATGCATGTTGGATTTTATCAAATGTTTTATTCTCTATATTTAAAAGATCTCTATACTGTGATGTTTGTCCTTTATTCCATTAATTTGGTATATTTAATTAATTAAATTTCAAATGCTAAAAATTTAAATTCCTAGGATAAATCCCACTTGGTCATGATATATAATCCCAGTTATATGTTGCTGGATTTAGTATGCTAATATTTTGTTAATGATTTTGGCATAAATATTAATAAGGGATTTGATCTGTTTTTGGTTTTCTTATGAGAGCTTCATTTGGCTTCAGTGTCAAGGTAATATTGATCTTATAGAATGAATTTTGAAGTATCCCTTCCTTCTCTATTTTCTGGAAAAATATGTAGTATTTGAAAGAGAAATTCTCAAAACTACTATGCAGCAGCTATGGAAACAAAGAGTATGGGAGCTAAAGATTTATCAGAATTTACACTTAAATAACCCCTGAATGAGGCTGGGACAAACCCTCTTGGAATGGTAGGCACCGGGTCAGGGGAGAAAGCTCAGCTAAAAACATTAACCCTTACTAGAAAACAGAAGAAAAAAAATTGCCTGCTATGACTTTCAACAAATTCCAGCCCAACTTCTCCACGGTTATTAAACAGCATTAAGACATCTCAGCCAGATGCCACTTTAACTAGGAAGACAGAGGAAGCTTCCTTTTGATAGAAGAGAGTCAGCTTTATCATGGCTTTAACTTTGATTTGCCTAAGCGTATGTCCGGAGACTGTTTTAAATCAAAGACACTCTTTAATCCACAAAATCCATTGTTAACCTTTAATTATCAAATTTAATTTCCCCTTTCACTTTGTTGCTACAAGGGGTAGGAAAACACACCACAGTTCCACAAAACTTAAAACTCTCTGTTTCACTTTCCCTATAAAAGCATATTACTAACCTGTATTGCATTTTTTTTTTTGTAAGAAGTGCTCCTAAACTCAATGTGAAAGTATAATTCATGGCCATGTGCTTAACTGCCTGAGACAACACTCCATTTAGTGCATCAGATTCTTTGTTGTTGGCTTTTTAATCGGCCTATCGTAGTGACGGACACAAATACAGAGGACCAAACTCGTGAGCTCGTGGAAATTCTGAGGAGCAGCGTGATTAGGAGAATCTCGTCAGAGCGTATTCCACTGAGAAGAGATTGCATCCACAGACTCAGGGGAGAGGGGAGAGGTGTTCTACTGAAGTGGTTTAAATCACTCAACATATAATTAACGTATATTTTCAGACATGTATTCAGTCAAATCACATGTATAGCAGAGCATGATTTTAGTAGAAAATGCTCACTGGTTCAAACAATCAGTTGCCAATAGTCCTAAGCTAGGTCATTACATTATAAAACTGAAAATATTTATGATTTGACCTGAAAATATATTTTTTTAAGATTTTATTTATTTATTTGACAGAGAGACAGCCAGCGAGAGAGGGAACACAAGCAGGGGGAGTGGGAGAGGAAGAAGCGGGCTCCCAGTGGAGGAGCCCCATGCGGGGCTCGATGCCAGGACTCTGGGATCACGCCCTGAGCTGAAGGCAGATGCTTAATGACTGAGCCACCCAGGCGCCCCTGAAAATATTTTCTTACCTCGAGTTGACTTTTCTAAAAGTAGTTTTAAAGGGAAGATATGACTGAGTTTTGCCCAGTATAAACAACTGAAAATCAAAAAATTCTAATGAACATCAGTCTCTTTCATTAGAGAGAGAGAGAGGTATGTAGATAGATAATCAGGAAAAGTGGCCTGAAGCAAATATTTTAGATATGTTCTTATAGTAAAAATCATATGAATATTATTTCATTTCCACTCCCCCCAAATTTCATTAGCTTCTTCATTAGAAAATCAGGAACACTGGTGCTTAGTAGAAAAATCTGTTTTTTGGTTTTTATTGCCTTCCTCATGCCTAATGAATGAATTTGAGATATGAAGTGAATTAGGATTAGAATGTTACTTATATCCAATTTTAAACTATGCTTTCCTATAATTTACTTCTCAGCATATTATCAAATATGGTCTAAGTAGTAAGAACATAGAGCACAAAATAATTACATCAAATTCTTTACTCTATTTTCAGGAGATCCTATATTCCACAGTAAACAATTCTCCTCTGGAGGGAAAAAGCTTTTTCTCTAAGTAGACATAATCAAATCCGGAGCAGCAGCATTATGTCTTTCTATTGTTGCCAGAAAAATTAGGGGAGAACTGTAGCTCTCCATTCCTGATGCTTCACACAGTGTTTACCACATTTTACCCAGCTTGCAAAAAAGAAATTTGACTCATGAATAGCTGTCCCATGCACTTACTTTTGAGCTCAACCTATCTTCAGAGTGGTCATATATTATCAATATACCACAGTTACCTAAACATTTTTCACAGAAATTTTCTATTCTGAAATGACAGATAGATTTGGTCTCAATATTAGACAATGCCTCTTTTCTTCTTCTTCATTTTTTTTTTTTTTGGACAATGCCTCTTTTCAAAATTTACTTTTAGGAATACATGTTTGAAGGTTTACTGCTAATACACACACACACCCACATGAACACTATTATATGTACATACATACTACATACACACACACACACTATTTACATATACATAGGCATGTTATTTACATATATACATTTGGATAAAATTATTTTTCATTTTGTTACTGTGAATAACATCCTAAAGCACATTAGGTATCAGCTGAATTTTTTTTTTTTATGATGAAGTAGGAAACTGTGCAGTAAGGAAGATGTAGCTTATTTTTTCTTACTCCCCAAAGGTAGTTATCTCATGCCCTATGCCACAGATTTAATTATCTACTCTTTACCATGCTTACTTTGCAAACTAGATCTATTTTTAGCCATCATTTAATCTTTTTTCGAATTCAGTTAAAGTATTTCGATATCGTCTTGGAACTGTAAATCGACAATGTCATCACATAATGTACTTGAGATGGGGGAAGGGGTATTTATTCTAAAATTACTTTAAGTTTTATCTAGATTAATTAGTTCTGTCAAATAAAACTATTATTTCATGTAATGCCTTAGCATGTGCATTTTTCTTCAGTAGAGATAAAAATAGGCAAAAGCGCTTTAAGCTCTTTAATAAATACTAAAGAAGAACGTTCTTATGGAGATAAAAGAGTTGTAAATGCAAATTTTGAATTAGCATTAACTCTTCCATTTCCCCCTTGATTACCTCCAGCTAGTTTAAAAGAAATTCTAATCAAATCTGTGTTATTTTTTATTTATGGAAAATAATTTTTCATAGTAACTTTCACTAACTTTGGTGAAAGACAGCTCCGTCTCAAAGTAAATGGCACGAATTAGTTTCAGCAAACTTAAACAGGGTAGGGTACTCACTACGTGTGAGGAAGCACTTGCAGTAATGATAAGTAAACACTGGATGGATGCTATTTGAAAATTAGTGAATGCAAAGCAATTTTCTCCTTCTGGTGTTCAACATCATATTACAATACCATATTATCACTGAGGAAGTTATCCATTCAATATTTTTAAATAAGCACTGGGTCTACATTAAATTCTGCCACACATGTCATATGAACATAAATAATCATAATAGGAACATGGCCTGTTTTAAGCTCTTTACAGGTATTATTACATTTAATCCTATAAAATAGTTATTCTAATTGCCCAGATTACTGTTGAAGCAACTGAGGCAACAAAGACACTAAAGTAAATTCCTCAGGTTTACAGAACTCTCAGGAATTTACTTTAACATTTAAAAATTAAAACTTGGGCAGCCTGACTTCAGAACCCACACTCTTCAGCCCATGAGCTTCCCTTTACCTTCTGGTATGATAAATCTTCAAGTTCATTAGTTTGCGTTTTAATAGTGAATATTCCTATCTTGTTATGTCTACATGTTTCAAAAAGTCAGGAAAGTTCTACTGAAAAATTATAATATTATCATCTCAAAAATTTAAAACTTCAAGGTTACTAAGTGGCACATCATTTTAGACTCATTAAAATTTAATTAGATAATTTTTTAAATTCAAAACTCTTGCTTGTGACAAAGTAAAAATATTTCCTTTTAATGTGAAGTTTGGTGTTTGCAATTTAAGAAACAATAATTTAATCATTGTATTACTTTCATTTTTAATGAGAAATATAAAAATGTAAGACTTGTAAAAGCTAAAGTAGATTAATTTTGATTAAATAATCTCAGTATCTTTTGAAGCACTAAAATTTAGGACTATAAATTTATTATTATCATTAGCAAATATGTAATATTATAATTTAAAGAGAAATAATCTCTGGTAATTAGAAACCTGCAATGGGGGGCGCCTGGGTGGCACAGCGGTTAAGCGTCTGCCTTTGGCTCAGGGCGTGATCCTGGCGTTATGGGATCGAGCCCCACATCAGGCTCCTCTGCTATGAGCCTGCTTCTTCCTCTCCCACTCCTCCTGCTTGTGTTCCCTCTCTTGCTGGCTGTCCCTATCTCTGTCAAATAAATAAACAAAATCTTTAAAAAAAGAAAAGAAAAGAAAAGAAAAGAAAAGAAAAGAAAAGAAAAGAAAAGAAAAGAAAAGAAAAGAAAAGAAAAGAAACCTGCAATGGTAATTTATATCATGTTATTATGCAATATAAACATAATTACATAGAAGTTTTTTTTAATTAATTTAACCCTAAAACTGTGATCACTGATTTTACTAATTTTAAACACAATATAAAAATAATTCCCACTTAAATTCACATTTTTCTTAAAAACTGTATTAACTTGCTAGGGCTGTCATAAAATATCACAGATGTTATGGCTTAGATAACAAAAAATTATTTTCTCACAATTCTGGAGGTTAGAAGACTAAGATCAAGGTGTTAGCAGGTTTGATCTCTTCTGAGGCCTCTCTCCTTAGCTTATAGATGGCCATCTTCTTACTGTGTCCTCACATAGTCTTTTCTCTGTGTATGTGCATCCCTGCTGTCCCTTTGTGTCTAAATTTCCTGATCTTATGAGAGCACAAGTCAGATTGGACTAGGGCCCACTCTTATGGCCTCAGTTGAAATTAATAACAACTATCACATCTCTCTCCAAGTCAGTGACATTCTGAGGTAGAGGGTATTAGGGCTTCAACATAAATTGGGGCAAAGCAGACACAATTCAGCTCATAACACTGACTTTCATTAATATAATAAAGAACTGGTATAACACATTGAGTTAGTTTGTATGGAAAAAGACTGTAAAACCCTTAAAGGTAGTGAAAATGGATGATGAAATAATCTTTTTCTGCAATGATTCTAGAGTTAATTAGTAAATGAATTGCCAATTTTCCAATATCCTCTCCTGTTCTAAAGGGGTAGCTTATATACTCCTTAGTTCTACACAAAGATGGACTCTTCTTATGTTGTAAAGGCCTCTATAATATAATTGATTTCCTAAAACATAATCCATACATAAGAGTATATAAAAAACTATTTACTATATGTATTTCTGGGTCTTATAAATTTTAATACTCTCATATCACCCTTGCCAAGAAAGAGAAAGAGAGAAAGAACTTTAGGGGAAAAGCTGTATTAAGGAGAGGTAGAGTTAAATCTTCACAGAGATAACAACTTAATTCAATTAGATTGTTTTTAGTTTTTAAATCACTCATAATATTAATCTGTGATAATACTTCCTTAGAGGTAATTTACCAATATCTACTAAGATCTAATATCTAGTAACATTCTTTTACTTTAGTCTGGCCACCTAACATCTATAAGTTTATTAGAAAGAATTTTTAGTCTCAAATGTGCATGTTATGCTTTTCTGTATTTTCTAATTTTTCTACAATGAATTTAAACTTGCAAAGAAATATTTCAAATTATTTTGTTATACTATTTATTCTGGACATCTTTTAATATAATCACAAAATAAAAATTTCAAAAAACAAGTTACCTCTGCCATTAGAAAATAAGTTTTAAGTTGAAGCCTTAGAGACTACTCTTTCTGGCACATAGTAGGTACTCAATAAATAGTTCTTGCATGGATGGATGAGTGAATGAACAAATGCATATCATAATACACCAATGTAGTCCTTGCCACTTTTGTCATAAATTTATTTTTAGTGGTCCGACATCAAGTATTTTTAGTTACTATCTTAAGTAAATGCAACCTATAAATAGATTAACCATATATACCCAACTTAACAGTGTTCTGAACTTATGTGCAATAACTTTTTTCTATTCCTTTAGTGCAACGATAACATTGCCATGGTTAAACCTTGAACTTATCATTAGAAAGTGTACTATTTCAAAACCCTAATTTCAATATAATAAAAAAAATATTTTTAAAAAAACCCTAATTTCAAAGTCCCATTCTCCTCCCAGTCCACTTATTCAAGGAAAACACCTCTTCGATTCCATTGACAAGGATTTTTTTCTCAACTTCCTCGTTCCTAAACACTTCATTCCTATTTTTCTGGCAAATCCTTATCTTTATACGTAACCTACCTTCTGCATTCTCTATGCTAGTTGGCTTAGTAGCTAAATATTGTAGAAAAAAAAGAAACACACACAAAAATTTAATTGGTATTATTTTTATCATTTACAAATTGAAATTCTCATTTCCTAAGTATCCATTTCATAATATTCTTTGTGCTCAAAACTCTATTGCCTTTAAAACGCTATCTCAACTGATGACATCAGTCATACTGCATATTAAAAATTGGAGCTATCAGGGCACTTAGCTGGTTCTGTTGGTGGAGGGTGCGACTCTTGATCTCGGGATCATGAGTTTCAAAGACTTCTGTGTATCTGCACTGGGTTGTTTGAGGACACCCTCCCCAAAAGGTATGTCCACATCCTAACCCCATTGTGAATGTTACCTTATTTATAAATAGATTCTTACAAGTTGAGGATCTTGATATGAGATTATCCTGTATATAAAGTGGGCCCTAATTCCAATGACAGGTATTCATATAAAAGGAAAAAGAGGGATATTTAATGTAGAGAGAGACACAGGGGAGAAGGTCATGTGAAGATGGAGGCAGAGATTGGAGGCATGGAGGCCCAAGCCAAGGAATGCCTGGAGCCACCAAAAGCCCCAAGAGGAAAGAAAGGTTTCTCCTCTAGACCTCTGGAGGGCATAAGTCCTTAAAGATACCTTGGCTTTGAACTTTAAGCCTCCACAACTGTAAGAGAATATTTCTGTTGTTTTAGGCTGTAAAGTTTATGGTAGTTTGATACATCACCCTGGAAAATCAGATAATATAATAGTAATTTTTCACATGTATTATTCATATGTAACAGGGATGTATTTTCAAAAAAAATTAAATTATCAGCTCAAGAAAGCAGATAGTATAAATATTACCATTCAGTCTACCTTCAATATTTTTATATTGAAACATTTTAAGTCTATACAAAATTTGTAAAGGATAATGTAATAAGTTGCATATGCCCTATATCTAGACTCATCAATTGTCACCTTTTTGACACATATTCTTTATTTCTCTAATTTATTTTTTTTCCTGAATCATTGGAGAGTAGTTTGGAGACATAATGAAACTTCACCTTTAAATAATTCAGTGTATTTCCAAAGAATAATGGCATTGACATTTTGGAAGAGTACAAGGATAGTTGTTTTAGAATGTCGCTTTGTTTAGCTTTCCCTGATTATTTCTCTTGAGTAAGTAGAGGCTATGGGTTTGTCTGGAATAATACTTAAACAGTATTATATCTTTCTCAGTACATCATGTCATAAGGTTTCAAGTATCCCACACTATAAAGAGACCCCAAAAATAACTGGGGGTAAGATTTACCTTTTTGGCTTACCAAGGGGATGACCACACTAGCTGTTGCTTTAGTATCATCATCCCAGTGCCCCACTTTTTATACTTGCTATCACTAGATCCAAATATCAGAGAAATACTTCTTCCAACCTCTAGAGTCAAGTGAGGGGTCCACTCCAAGGAAATCACTCTCAGAGCCTAGAATTACCTGCAAGTAGAATAAATGGACATTTAATTCCCTGGTTGGATTTCTGCCCTGCAGCAAACTGGCTGTTCTTCCTTTATTAGCAGGAAGAGAAATGCAATAAGAAGCCTATGGAGGAAGAGGAGATGCAGTGGAGATACAGTGGATGAGCTGATATACGCAGGTTTAGAGATGGCAGGATTTCCTGTGGGTTAATGGTTGTCAAGGATGGTAGCCAACTCAAAGTAAGTTGTTGGCATCAAAAATGATGACCAGTAGATGAAGAGACTCCAGAGGCAAAAGTCAATGTACTGTGTCAGATTGAGACAGATCTTTCCACTAGAGTAGCCTCTCACATCGTCCCCAGTTTTATAGACACAGTTCACTTTAGGGCCAGCATTTGGTCACCTGCTCACAGAGGTCATTAACGGTCAGCCAGCATAACCAAAGAAACTTCATCAACAGAAGAATGAAATTCTATACCCAAGTAATTAAATTAAAATCAACAACAACTAGTGCCTTATTTCCCAAATACCTCTTCCGTGCCAAATTTACAGAGAAAATATAAGAGAAGATTGACAAATGGATGAGAAGCAAAGAGATTATATATTCCTCAATTTCCAGTAGCTTGCTTTGAAACTTAATCTGCGGTGGGGGGTGGGGAGGGCTTCAGCATATGCTGAATATGAGATGGAAGTTTCAGATAGGACAGCATTAGTAATAATGGAATGTGCAACCAAAAAGTTAGAAGATCCCCTTAAAATATTAAGGGACACACAGGGCAATTTAACAGAGGAATCTATCCACCTGTGATCAGATAAAATAAGTTTGTTTTATGTTTCCACCCACTGAATTTAGACTAGTCAATGAAATGGCTGCATTGGTAATTGAGATTCCCTTTCAGATTTCTGATACTTCTTCCTATCTACTTTAAGATGTATCTGTTGAGGAGGAGGAAGTCACAGAGAATGCCAAGGACAAAGTATGAAACAACTCATCTTTGAGATTCAAGAATCCCTGTTCTTCCTAGTTAAAATCCTCTCTCTGGTTCTACCACGTCAATTCGGCTGAAAGTTCTTCTCTCTGCAGCAAGTACCTCTGCTTTTCATAATTCAATTTAGCAAAAGGAAGGGAAGTGAGGAGAGTAGGGAGTAGAGGAGATGTTGACGTACATGTAGTGGTGGAGTGGGTTGTCACTCGTGGAGGTGCTAATTAGTATGCCACATGCAATCACCAGTTCCACTGCTCCAGGACACCCACCAGTTCTTTGCATCATTTGTCTTTGAGTCTGAAGTATTGCAGAACCATTTCTGGCATTTTCAAAAAGCCATTCCTGCTGAGTTTTAGACTGAGGTTTTCTGATGTCAGGCTAACACCATTTTTTAGAGATCCCTCAAAATTGGTGTTCTACTCTTGGCATTTTTTCCCTCCCTTCTTTTGGGCACTATTAGGTTAAACATTCTTAATACATACATGTAAAAAAATACATTCCTAAATACATGTCACATCAACAGTAAATTTTACACTGAATGATGTCACTGACCTGCCTGAAAATCTACCAGTACACCTCATTGTACTTGGGAAAACATCTAGCAGTCTTAGGACCAATAGAGCTAAGTGGCCTGGCTTCTGTCTCTTCCTCCAGCCTCATCTCATACTACACGCGCCATCCTCTGGAGAACACAGGCAAATACAGCCCTATAACTCAGAAGGTACTGGAGTGGTCTTGGTTAAGAAGAGGAGGAACTACAACCATGTTGCTGGTTCACTCCACCCTCTAAGGGAGTTTTTTGACCCTCATAAGAATATATTGTAAGAAAAAGAGGTTAATGGAGGAAAATGAGTATCTGAAAAACTATTTACAGAACACAAAGACATGTCAGAAAACAATGACCAAAAGCAGAGGAAAACTATAATAATAAATGAGCTGAAGGATATGATGAAAATGCTAGAAGTTAGAATAGAAGAACACAAATTAGGGGGCGCCTGGGTGGCACAGCGGTTAAGCGTCTGCCTTCGGCTCAGGGCGTGATCCTGGCATTCTGGGATCGAGCCCCACATCGGGCTCCTCTTCTGGGAGCCTGCTTCTTCCTCTCCCACTCCCCCTGCCTGTGTTCCTTATCTGGCTGGCTGTCTCTCTGTCAAATAAATAAATAAAATCTTTAAAAAAAAAAAAAAAGAACACAAATTAGAATTATAAAAGTTCTTTAATGAGATAGGTAGACAACAGAAACACAAAGAAATTTAATAGGTCTCAGAAAATAAATAGAAATAACATTTTTAAAAGTTCAGAGATGAAGGTTAAACCAGAAGGAAAATAATAATTGTAAGTCCCTGACTTACAATGATTGAACTTACAATTTTTTGACTTTATGATGATGTGAAAGTAATACACATTCAGTTGAAACTGTACTTGGAATTTTGGTCTTTTTTTGGCCTAGTGATATGCAGTTGATGCTCCCTCATGATGCTGGGCAAGGGTAGCAGCCGCCACAGTTCCCAGGCAACCACGCTATAACGAGGGTGAGCAACCAATATATTTATATCATTCTGTATCCACACAATCATACTGTTTTTCACTTTCAGTATAGTTTTCAATAAATTACATGAGATATCCAACATGTTATTATAATCTAGGCTTGTGTTATGTGATTTTGCACAACCGTAGGTGAGTGTAAGTGCTCTGAGCACATTTAAGGTAGGTTGGGCTAAGCTATTAAATGCATTTTCAACTTACAATATTCAATTTACAATAGTTTTTTTTTTTTTAAGATTTTATTTATTTATTTGACAGAGACAGCCAGCGAGAGAGGGAACACAAGCAGGGGGAGTGGGGAGGAAGAAGCAGGCTCCCAGCGGAGGAGCCTGATGTGGGGCTCGATCCCAGAGCACCGGGATCATGCCCTGAGCCGAAGGCAGACACTTAATGACTGCGCTACCCAGGCGCCCCTCAATTTACAATAGGTTTATCAGGATGTAACCGTGTTGTAAGTTGAGGAAGATCTGTAAGAGCAAATGGGCATCAGGAAAAGTTATGATATTCATCCCTCTTAATAATGTTTGGAGCGAAAATATTTACTGTCGGCAAACATCTACCAAAGCAATTAAACATACCTATAAATTACCATGCCAAAAGAAGCAAAATACTCTGTCCAGTGAATGGAACATTTTGCTGATAATGGCTGATAATTTGAAGTCTTGTAATTAAGCAACAATTTAATGGCAAATGATTTGTTGGGCTTACTTTGTGAGGACAGTGAAATGAATGTTTTGGGGTTAATTGTCAATCCAGGGTTTGACAGAAGAAGAGACATTACAGTCAGATAATTAAAGACCCCATCATTACCCTTTCTTTTTTTTCCTTGTTCAGGTTGCTGGCCTAGGCTATGCTGGCCTGGATTTTAGCAAGCCCACTGTGATATCCTCTGTTCCTCCTTGTTTCTAGTAAAACCCCTAGAGTGAAAAACTTTTACTTTGGCAAGTATCTATTAAAACATTATCTTCAAGCTTTAAGAAAATTCAGCAGGAACCAGAAGAAAGCAAATTCTGTCTTCAGTACTCCAATTGCCAATAATAGTAATAATCCCATAAGAATCCTGATGTGCTGACCACTTACCATTTATCAGGTATTCTGCTAATCATCTTACATAATGCAATTTATTACGAGGCAAGATGGTAATTATTTTATCATTGTGCAGATAAAAGCATTAATATTTATGTTAGACAAGTGGTTAAACTGGTTTAAACCTATATTCGTCCAATTCCAAATCTCAGCTCTCACCTATGAAGCCATGCTGCTACCAGGAAATTCCATGTTTGTCTTTTCCACATAATTCTGTCTCATTTTGGATCTTTTATCCTACGCCCTAAATTTCAGCATCAAGGATGTAATAGTGGTGGGATGACCTTGTTTTCAGGTACCATGTCAAAGCTTTACCTGACCAATTATTTCACTGAAATATAAAAATCATGCAACATTATGAAATAGAATTACAAACAGTGCTGAAGTACTGGAAAGCAATTTTGCTAAGTCTATACAGTACATTTAGATGAGATAATGACTGCAAATAACTAAGTGTATAGAGTCACCACATTATATCACTACCTGAGTAGATCGGTGAATTGTGACAAATTGAAATAACTTCAAGTGATATGAAACATTATTTGGAATTAAAATCAAATTATAAGGTTTAAATAATTTTTTCTGAATTTCAGCAATGTTTTGAAGTTATATAGACTGTTCATTTAAATTTATAATTGTAAAGTCAATGGAGACCTTACAGCATGACTTAATAGGCTATGTTTTAAATGTATATTATGTAAGACATACTGCAATATGGGATTCTATATAGAATAATAGTTCATTGCTGAAAGAAAAATAAGAGTTTATGCTTTATTTATTTTGTCTTCTTGAAAATACATACTCTAGTGATGTGAATTACTCCTTCTAATTCTTTTTTTCTTCTTCTTTGAAACAGAGAGTGGGGGTGGGGAGGGGCAGAAGGAGAGGGAGAATCTTAAGCAGGCTCCACACTCAGCACGAAACGGAGTGCAGAGCTCCATCTCATCACCCTGAGATTAGGACCCTAGCCAAAAATCAAGAGTCAGACTTTTAACCGACTTTCCCACCCAGGCACCCTTATTCCTAATTCTTAAAATCTCATGTCTGTACAGTTTTTCTTCTGTGAGACAAGAACTGAGTAAGAGAAAGGTAAAAGTAACTTGGCTTATTATAACTATATTGAGACAGTGATTAGCTAACTTAGAAAAGCTTATAGACTTAGAAAAGATAAATAAAACATTTATTCACTATAATAATACATACTGATCATATTCCCTGAATGAGTATCAAATATCTGTAAATGTGAAAAGAAGCGGAATCATGGACTTTTAAAAGCTGGACCTGACATCTGAAATTGTCCAATCTAAGCGCCTGCCTTTATAGAAGAGAAAACTGAGGTTTTTTCAAACTAAATATTGGCTTATGGTCAAAAACTAATTAATGGCAAAAGTGGGACTAGAATCTTGGTTTCTTGAGTCAGTGTTCTGGCCAAGATTAGATGCAACCACAAAAGCCAGGCTAAGGGATAAGGATTTTTAAAATTCTGATTATAAATCTCACTTCAAAATAAAAAAGCATTTTGGTGGAAGATAATATACTCCTTCACATGGAGATCTGTTGGGAATAAATATCAACCTGCCATAGGAACCTATGGTTCAGACTTAGTATCAGTGGAACCCCTAGTGATTTTAACAACCACATATAACCAATTATGGTCAAGATGTTTGGTTCTTTTGGTTGCACAGCCAGAAATAAAAGCCATATATTCCTAAACAATCAATATTCCTAAATAATTCCTTTCCTTATTGGACAGATTTTAACCATCTCATTTTTTAGTGCATTAAATGGTAGCATAACTTTTCAGGGTTTTCATCATAGACATATCAACAAGCAAGTCTGAGAAGACACTGAAATTTATTTATCTATTCTAAACACAGATTTGCTAACTAAAGAGTCTTAGGCAGCTGACAAAGTCACACATAGTATATGAACGTGAACACTAACGTGTGAAAATCAGAGAGGAACATAAAAGTTGGGGAGAAAGATTACATTGTAGATGATATATTTCATAAAGAGTAAATTGAGATCAGAGCTTCCTAATAGCTACACATACATAGCAAGTATTACAACCAGCTGTATGATTCAATGATTCCCTGGTACAAATACAATTTGTTCTAGAAAAGATATTAAAGAGAACTGAATAACCAGGCGTCATTGGTTATCAAGAACTGGAGTAAAAGACAAAACAGTAGAAAGAAAATGTTCTCCTAATTAGAAAACACAATTATATCTAGAGGGTGTCCCAAAATCATTCTCCAATTTTGAGTCCCATAAGCATAATGGCACAAGTTTATAAAAGAATAGTTTAAAAGTTTAATGACTCAGATTTTCTCTGGCTTATAACCTTTTCGGTGTTTTGAATTTAATATATAACTTTAATCACTGTAAGTAGGGAAATAAAGGACAATAAGTTAAATATGAGAAAAATTATTAATATAATTACCAAATTTTGTGGCATCACCAAAGATGGAGCAACTGAGTCAGGAGTATCTGACTCAAATAGAGTCCCTCTAGGTCACATTTATGCTATCAGTCTACTTATCTTCACTAAGGAAAACTTCTTAATTTTAGAAATCAGTGTAAAGCTTATAGGATTAGAATAAAATGCTAGCTGGCTCAATTCAAATATTCATATTTCTTCAAACTATTATTGCTCAAAGTATTTTTAAATGAGCATGCTAGTGTTAAAAATTCAACAGTTGAGCCTCCAGATTTAATGTTTTATTATTTAATCCCATTGTATTTAGTAAAAAAAAAAAAAAGAAGTCACTAAAGTATTGCTACACTGAATCTACCTTAATCACTGAAAGCCTGATCACTTGTATATGAATCTATAATCAAGCACTACCTTCTTTTTTGGTAACAGAATTAACAGATTTTGGAGAATTTGGTAAAATTAAATGTCCACGTGGTCGAACAAACAAACAAAAGAACCTTGAATTCCTTAGTTTATACAAACCTTTAAAAAGAGCAATAAAACATTCTGATATATTTTTATATTTTTTCACTAAATAATTCAGTTATTTAAGTTTGTAATGTAAAATGCCTGGAAGTTAGGTCAGCTGATCCAAGTTTGAATGTAAGTTTCTATTACTTTCTGGCTGAATGATCTTTATGAAGTTATTTAAACACTCTGACATGTAAGGAATTCTTTTTTTTTTTTTTTAAGTGTCAAGGGTGAAGACAAAAGTCAAACCAAAAAAAGTTATATAAAAAAACCAAATTTTACAAGAACAGGAAGAATCATAACACTGCTTTGAATGACAGCATTTAAAACTACATTGCTTTTGGTTTGTGATCAACAAGTCTTTATGCACAATTGGTCTTTCATTGGTGTAGCATTAGAAATTTTCTCAGAATCATAGTGATAAATCTATGATTTTAGAAAAGGGAAAAACTATTTGAAGATACACAGGAGACAGGTATTCAGGAGAGTTAACTGGTTAAGAGTCTTGAGAAGAATCATCATTTAACCAAATTACGCATGATGAAATCTGACACACAGTATGCTCATAAGTGAGAATGAAGACCCAACTGCCTAAGGAATAATAAAAGTAAACTATTTCATTTTAATTTGGTATCTTTCATTAGAGAAATAACTATATATTAGGACCCATGCCGTCCTCTGGAAAATGTTGTTCCATGGGATGGAATTCACGAAATGTAGGGCTCTAATTTGATGCCAGTTTTATTGAAGGAAATAAAAAAACAACCAAAAAAATCACTATGTGTGTTTAGGAAAGAAGTACAAAAGAAAACTTGTTAAAATATTCATGCATTTTTGCTTTTTTCTTAATCGGTTGAGGGACTATGGATATTTATTTAATTCTTTTTGTCCCTATTTTTCTTAATTCTCTTTAATGAGCATAATTTTTTAATAAAACTAGTTGACAAATATGAAGTGGATATATAAAGAGAATGTATTCATAAGATATTACACAATTAAAAAAATTTATAATTTGAAATCATACTTAATTACAGGCATAAATATTTACCAAACCTGCCCTACTACTTCTTGTTTATTACCTCATAATTGATTGTACAGATAATACAGTTACTTTTATTTCAATTTAAAATAATATACACTTTCCTGTATTTCCAATCACAAAAATATCTCAACACTTTTCCAGCTGCTATTATTCATGTCCCTAGCCACTGGTCCATATATAATCTTGTATATATAATCTTGATCCACATACCTTAAAATAAATACGTATATATATATAAGTTTCTCATTCGACTTAATGCATTCTTCATTTTAAAAAACACTTGTCAACACTGCTATCAAAGTGAATGATTAGGCACATTCATCATGTACACTAAAATGAAATAGGTTGATAATTATAAAGGCACCATAGTTTACTCTTGGTAATATAAGCTAAATGGCTGAATGGTTTCATTTTACTCTGGTTCACTAGGCAAGGATTTATCATTTTTTCCTTGCTTCTCCTTGTCATTGGCAAGTAAAGAGCAAGAGATTTAAGTTCATATCCACCACTTTTATTATTAAAAAAAAAAAAACCTTAAGGAAAAAAGGTAGTAAATAATTTAAACTGCTTGCTTTGTTCTTGTATCTTATATGAACTACTTTTTAGTTGTAGAAAAGAGAGCATAGAAATTAGAGAGCATAAAATCTAGTCAGCCGGCTAACCTATGCTCTTTCCACTGAGAGATTAGTTTCTTATTAAGTAATACAGCAGCATTATATACTATAAAGTATTACATGTCATTGACTAATCCATTCATTCTCACATTTAAATTATCATGTTACACCACGAGATCATATCCCCACTACATAGAAATATGTATCTTCTATCCTGTCCCAATCCCCTAAATTAACAACTTCGATTTTAAAAGTATATAAAATTAACAGTGTGATGCACTGAATAAAAACATGAGGAATTTGTAAGCCATAGGATTCAGAAACAATAGGACTGATAGAAGAAAAGATAAGAGTAAGCCACAGCTGAAATTACGCAAGGGGGAGAACTGGGAGGTGGGAGAAAGCTATTCTCTCAGCCAAGAACGAATGGACAGCAAAAGGCAGAGGGGACCCTGGGGCAGTCATCACGTGATCAGCTGGATATGCATTCTGGAATCTGAGCCAATGAGCCCATACCGTGCCTCGGTTAGGCAGCAGTCAACAGTGGCATCTACCCACAGGCTAAAGCAATGAGTGTGGACACTGAGACCTGAAAAACAGGCTCTGCCCCCGAAAGCTAGCAAACTCTGGAGGACTAGAAGCCTACAATAAGGTTGATACATGAAGAACATTGACTAGCTACGCAGCCGTCTCATCCTACTATCACTGGTGGCAAACTCTAAGCCCTGCGTATCAAAACCAGCACTCCCTGCCAGTCAAAATAGAACTCATCAAAGATTAGTTAACAACTACACAATAGAATAACTATAACTTGGGGTATACTAGTAAATGTTTAATAACTAACTTGACAAGAAAAGAAAAAGAAAGAAAAAAAAAAGAAGTCCCGATTTGTGTCACTTACTGATTTTTCCATGGGGCAAATATTTCTACTCTGACCTGCTTCAAGCTAACAATGTGAAGTCAGTCACTGATGGACAGTGTGGGAGAGATGCACATGATGGGCTCCCCGAGTCAAGCTGAGCCAGCTCCAGCACACTGCTGAGTTGTACTCAGCGGGTCATTAGTTTTCATTCACTTGGAAAATGTTTACTGAGCTCCTTCTATACCAAGTATTGTTTAAGGCATTAAATATATGTGGTAAACATTGCAGAAATGGTCCCGATTTACATGACGTTTACATTCTATTTGGGGCAGGCAGAAAACAAAAGTTTAAAATGGGTAATACCAGATTTTGATAAGTTTTGCGAACCAATAAAACAGAGTGACTGGATGTTTGGGCTTACCTTAGAACTAATTAGAGAAAACCTCACATTCAAACAGATGCCTAAACAACAAGAAGGAATAGTCAGAAAACGTTTTGGGCTGAGGGTTTCAAGCAGAGAGACCAGCAGTGGTGGCAACTAGTCTGCTGTGTCAGGTACAGAAAGCAGATCAGGTGGGTGGAGGCAGGAGTGAGGAAGAAAGTCGGGGGAGATGAGACCAGAAAAATGGCAGCAGTAAGATTACATAAAGCCTTGAGGTAATGGCTTTAGATAATAATAGATGTTATTCTAAGGCAAAATGAAAATTTTTGAGGCTCTTAAGTAAGAGACCAACCTGAATCTCAAATTATTAATATTTTGAGAATATGAAAGAGTAAAGCAGGAAGACCAGTTAAGAGTCTACTACACCACAGAAAATATTTGCCACAATTATGTCAGATGAAAGACTCTGTCAAGAAGTCAAGAAATCTTACAACTCAACACAAGACACAACCCCATTTAAAACTGGGCAGATGGGGGCACCTGAGTGGCTCATTTGGTTAGGCATCTGACTCTTGATTTCAGCTCAGGTCATGATCTCAGAGCCCTGAGATCAAACCCTGTGTCAGACTCCAAACTCAGTACCGAGTCTGCTTGTCCCTCTTCCTTTCCTTTTGCCCCTCCCCCCCAAACTCTCCCCCTCTCTCTCAAATAAATAAATAAATAAAATCTTTTTTTAAAAATGGGCAGAGAGTGTGAACAAATACACCAAATGGTGATCTGTGAGTGACAAACAAACTCATGAAGAGGTGCTCAACATCATTAGTCCATAATCCAAACCTATTATGATGGCTAAAATTAAGACTTTTTCAGATATTGGCATTTAGCAAAGAGAAGAGAAAACATAAATCTATGTAAAAACACTGTATACAAATGTTTGTGGTAGCTTTAATTGTAATAGCCAAAACACAAGAAATAATCAAATATCCATCACCAAGTGAATGGAAAAACAAATTGTAGCATATCCATATAATGAAATATTTGTAGGCGACAAATGATGCATTTCAAAATAATTATGACAAGTGAAAGAAGCTAGAAAAAAAGTAATAGATAAGGTATGACTTTATATACAGAAAACTCAAACTTTCAGTGTCATGAAACAGATCTCTTTGCTTGGGGATGGAGAGAAGGAAGAGATGATTATAAAAGTACATGAAAACACTTTGGGAGGTGATGGACGTGTTCATCATCTTGACTGAAGTGATGGTTTCGTGTTTATACACTCATGTCCAAACCTATCAAAATATATGCTTTAAATATGTGCAGTTCGCTGTACTTCAAATGTGTCTTAATTTAAATGGGTAGGAAAAATAGCATCAATTGCAGATCCAAGCAAGACATTATAAAGACTGCCAGGTAACAGTTTCAGATGAAGGGAAGTGTCACATTGAAAATATATCATGAAGTTGAAGCTGACAAGAGTTTTAGGTGGCTTTAAGGGAAGAGTTGGGACAGAGAGGAGTGCATACTGATTTCAAGGTATATTACCTAGAGGATGGCTATTCACTTTACAGTCTTCCACCTCCTTCATTACCCTTTGTACCTACTGGGAGAAAGGTGTTTTAAACTTTAATTACAAAATACTTTTGGTTCATCTTCACTGCATGTGTCTCTGCTAATTTAAGTACCAGCCTCAAAAACGTGTTGAAAATAATAATTTGTTTAATCAGATTCTTTTTCTGACTTATGTCACCATTTATTGACCTTGCATTGATGGGCAGGATGAAGAAGAAGGATTCCTGAATTTCTGAAACATTAGTTGCATGTTTGGCTATAAATGGATGTGTCAACATATTACTCACAAGGAATATTAGGGTCAAGGAAGAGAAGAAAAATTCACTATATGTCCAAGATATATAATTTAATGTATAAACACAGCAAAAGTCGTAATATTCATGTTAAGATTCAACATTTATCTAGTATATTATATAATAATTTTAAGTAAGTGAACCACTTAATGTTTATAATATTTGTTGGCATTAAGACGATTTTATAAATAAGATGGTTGAATTTTGGATAATTTAAATAACATCCAGGGGCAGTCATACTCCAGGCATTGGACAATGTTGTATTGGACTCAAGTGCTTTAATTCTTTCTCTATATAAGCCATCCCTTTCTCTAATACATTTATTACAATCTTAGAATATAAGTTTAAACATCAGGTTACTTTCTTCTTCTCTAGCTCCAGCATTAACTTTAATTTTCTTGGCATTAAAAACTTATCAGAGATTGAGTTATCAGGGTTGAGTTAGATTATTATTTTTTATCCCAATGAAAAGAAAACAACAAAAGAAATACCCCTTTCACATCCTGCTGGGAGAACAAAATCTAATGACCAATGTACTATTTTTTTCTTTTTATAGCCAAAGTTTGTGGGTCCCAGAACAAAGGGGTGGAAATTGCAATGTCAGTTGTTTGGTCCATTCAGAAACTCTGTTTCATCCTTATGCTTTTGAATTCTGCTGGGTGAGAAGTCTTAGTACCACCGAAGTAAGGATAAGACAGATTATGCTGTGGTTAAAAAAAAAAAAAAAAAAATCAAACCTATTTGGCATGACAATAACAATTGCTTTCACATACACTCATCACAGTCTGATGCAGATCAGGCAGAATTTCCCATCTATTAACTAAAACTAGAACATGTGGCATCCAATTCCATTGCAGAAGGGGAGAGAGGACTACGGGTTCCATAGGATCCTCGTAAGGACCGTATCTGGAAACAGCTAATGCTACTTCTGATGACAATGTTACATTAACCAAACCTCAGTCACATGGCCCCAACCAAACTACAAAAAAGATGAGCAGAATTTTCCTCTGGGCCTTGAAAGAGAAAGCAATGAGGTAAATATATAGCAGGGTTTCTGTCACGGAACCCAAGAAAGGAACATCTCTACATAGTGAAAAACACTGATCTCATTAAGTTGGAAGCCAAAATGGCTAAAAACTTGCCATTAATGGACTCCTGTGGTACAGAAGAATGGACCAAAATAAACAAAACAAAAAAACCCCAAGGTTATAATGTTGACTATGCTAACTAAACAGATTTACCTGATTATCCATATTCATATGGAATAATGTTATTGCTTTCCAGTGGTTGCAGAGAGATGTATATTTGGAATTCAGGGTATTCTTCAGGATCTATGAGTACTTCCATGTAAACACTAAGACTACAGCAAACTTCCAACAGGCAAGACCACTGAGGCATCAGTTTAATATGGAATTAATATTTGGGCTATGGTGCCACGTAAAAGTTCTGAATAAGGTGAAGTTCTGGCTGCAGGCAAAGAAAACATAGAGTAAACAGTAGAGAGCTAAGTTCATATAGAGACTATCATCTCAGGACCATTTGCAATAATGAGGACTCTAACATCTAAACATACATTTATTCTAACATCATCCATATTGTGTGTGTGTGTGTGTATAATTTTAACTGATTCTTATCTATCCATATCTACATAATATTTTAACTGGTTCTTCTTATCCTTTTAACATGTTCTGTGCTATTTTATGTAAGGTAAAAGTCTGGAAATTTACTTTGCATTTTATGATAGGTTACAAAGTATCAAGATGGACTTCTGAGGAGGGAGGGTGTGGTGGACTAGGTATCTTGGACTAAGTACAGTATGCATTGACCACTAGAACCACTGTTTTCAACCTTTTCAGGAGGTGAGATATTGGGGGTTTTTTGTTGTTTTTTAAAAAACTTTTTATTTTTAAGTGATCTCTATATCTAATGTGGGGCTCGAACTTATAACCCTGAGATCAAGAGTCAAAGGTTCTACCGATTGAGCCAGCCAGGTGCCCCTCATGTTTTGTTTTGTTTTTTAAATATTTATTTATTTATTTATTTGACAGAGAGAGAGAGACAGCCAGCGAGAGAGGGAACACAGGCAGGGGGAGTGGGAGAGGAAGAAGCAGGCTCCCAGCAGAGGAGCCTGATGTGGGGCTCAATACCAGGACTCCGGGATCACGCCCTGAGCCGAAGGCAGACGCTTAACGACTGAGCCACCCAGGTGCCCCTATTTTTTTTTTTTTTAAAGGAGAGTCACATCATGCATGGGATCACATTTCTGTTTGAAAATTTAGGAATGGAAAGGGCTATATATTGACATTGAGGAGACAATGCTGTACATTTATTGCATTTTATGGTCACCCAGGATTTTTGAACACTCCTCCGTCCCATATTAAGATATTTATATTATGTCCTACACGCCAAGGAAGAAGCTAGAACTCCTTTCCTAAGCTTTTTTGAACACTGGGCACAGGTACATAACTGAGGCTGTACAGTGAAACAGAAGCACTTAAGACCTTGATTTGGAAAAGTTGTGCGAGGAGCTAGCATCCTGAAAGAACTATTATTAAGAGGTAAAGGATGTGCCACGCTTTAAGTTGCCTCCATGGTGGAGATTCTGGTGTGAGTTGTGCTGTCCTACAGCAGCCAGTGAGCTGTGATATGGACATTTGCCCTTGCCCCAAAGTCTCCAGATGTGATTCCCCGATCCTCCTGAGTGTAGACTGTGTAATATCCTTTAATGAATGGGTTTTTATTCTTCTATAACTTATCAAAGTGATTTCATTGCTTGAATTTAAGAATCCTGGCTAGTATAATGTAGCGGAAGTTTAGAGAAGCAAACTAACTTGCCCACGGTCACTCATTGTGGATGGAAGGGTCAGAATGAGCATAATTCCTCTAACTCCAAACCGTGTCCTTCTCCTATGACTTTCACTCTTCCTCTTGTACTATTTCAGGATTCCAGTTTTATGTTTTACTTTGAATGGGTTTTATTTCATGTCCTCCTGCCTTTCCCCACTCACTTCTAAATTAAATCTAATTTCCTAAGCAGTAAAAGCTGCTTGGCTTTTATGTTACCTGGGAATTTGGGGGCTGATATTTATTCTAAATTTGCTTCTCCATCTTCAGAAATAAAAAAGAGGAAAGAATAATGTAATAAACAAGATGGGAGAAAAAAGCTTACAATATGGAGATGAATGAGCAAATTACCAATTAACTAATTACCAACAGTTATAATTTATCTTCATTGAAATACTGAGACAGGTGTGATTGGCAAATTGAATGTGAAAGGGAATGCATCCCATTTAGTGACTTAATAGAATAGGCAGGTCCAGACTCACAAATGGGATTAACTATGCATTTAAACTATTTTATTTTCCATTAGTGCCCTCCAGAAACATTTTGAGAAGAGTAAGAGTTCCTTTTTCCAAATATGGAAATACAATTTTTTTTTTTTTAATTTGGGAGTTAAACTTTGCTGAGCGAAGTTCTGCTCATTTGCTATCAGAATTTGGAGAGTGTCCCCTAAAAAAAAACTGGGTAATAATCAGGTAAAATGAGTCAAAATAGAGACTGTGTTTTCCCAAAGCCCATTCATCAGTACCTAAATAAAACTGGTTGTGAACATGCTTTCCCAGGCAGTATCAAAGACATTTTTTTAAATTCCGTTGAGTGTGTGTGTGTGTGTGTGTGTGTGTGTGTTTCAGAGGAGAAGTGTAGGAGACAAAAAGTCAAAATGGCAGCCGTAAAAATATTCATGCAGAAGGAATCAAATCAAATCTATAATGACTTTTAGTGAAGTGGTGCAAAGTAGTCCGGTGCTCTGATGCAGACCTGGGTTAGCCCCGGTCCAAAAAAAGTTGCTTTCTCAGAGTATATTTTATTTATTTATGTTTTATATAGGGAGACACTGGTACTCTCAAGCAAGTTGTGCAAAATAACAAATACCAAAAATGCTCCTGTTAAACTATATTAACAACAAACTCTATCTTGTCAAAACAAAAAATAGCAAGTATTGGTGTGCTTTCACTACTGTCTTTGTGTTTTTACTAACAATAATATGGCAAATGTGCTTATATGCCAAGATTTGTTCTTGTACCCAGAAATGAAGAAACTTACATAAACCAATTAGCTATGATAATCGCAGATGTGTCACAATTCATTTGCTTAAACTACTAGAGGAGAACACACCTCACAGGGTAAATAATGACAGCCATAAAGACACAATAAAGACTTGACATTCTAGTTCCTCATTCTGTCTTTCACTTCACCCTGGCATGCGTTATGTAATGATGATTTTTCCAATGTGTAAACTGAAAACATTCAGACAACAGTGACCCAACATGCACATTTATAATTTAAAGGGTTTTACGACATTTTGTGGTGTATTTAATATGGACTGGATCCAGAGATTGTTCTCTATATCCCCCACGCTGCTTAGTGCTTCACGGTTACTCTCTTAGAACACATACTCACTAAGTACTTCTTGAAGTAATATAATGTGAACTTTGATGAATGTGACTTGAAAACATCTATCTTCAAATAAAACTTACTTTACCTCAAAAAATTCTTATTGTATGGTGAAGACAGGGGTAGGTATAGGAACATCTGACGTTTTAGTGTTTAATAAACATCTCGAGCTTTTTTTATTGTATTTTAAATTTAAATTAGCTAAATAGATATTAGATACAATCTTTGTCCAGTTAATTCAGATTAGCGTTTCCTAAATAGAGTCTTTTAAAAAGCAGATGACTTGTTTAAAACAATAAAATTCAGCTAAGCTAATAAGACAAGTGGTAATAGTTATTCACTAACAATTTTTAAGTTTTAAGTTATTCCAAGTAATGTCTTTAAAGGGAATGCACTTTATATCATGTTGAAGTAATTATTTTAATTAAATGTGACATATTATTTTCTCATTTAATTGTATGCTTTTATGCCTGATATTTGTGATTGCTAAGAAAACTGCTGATCAAGAAGAAGATGCCGTAAAGCAGACAAAGCGTTTATTTGGGGTTTTAGGGATTGTAATCTGGGAGACACAGAGTGGACTGAGATTAGAAGCATAATCCAGTAGGGAGTGGGGAGTACATATTTGTAGATATTTCTTATCAACCTTAGATAATTTCTCTCTATTCGTAAACTGTTAATAGCTTCTGTTTTGTTTTATCATGAATGGGTGTTGGATTTTGTTGAATACCTTTTCTGCAACAAGTTATATGATCATATCATTTTTCTTCTTTTCTTACTTTTTGGTAGATTACACTGATTGATTTTTTAATGCTGGACCAGACTTGCATACCTTGGTCATGATTTGTCATGATTTGCTTTTATACTTATTGGACTGGCATGCTAATATTTTGTTGAGGACTTTTGCATCAAAGTTCATGAGAGAAATTGACCTGAGTTTGTATTTTGGGGGGTATCAGATAATAGTGGATTCACAGAATGAATTACAACATACAGAAAATCAACTGATTTAAGACCTTACCTATTTTCTAATGTTAAGCACTTAATGCTATGAATTCCCCTCACAGAACTGCTTTCATAATATGTAACATTTTGATATTTTTATTTTAATTATTTTTTTTGTATATTTAAATTACTTTTGAGACTCACTCTTTGACTTGTATTGTTTAGAAGTGTGTTGTTTAGGGGCACCTTGGCAGCTCAATCAGTTGAGCATCGACTCTTGACTCTAGGTTTCAGTTCAGGTCATGATCTCAGGGTCCTGAGATCAAGCCCTGTGTTGGGCTCCACGCTCAGCAGGGAGTCTGCTTAAGATTCTCTCCCTCCCCTATGCCCCTCCACTTGTTCTCTCTCTCTAATAAATAAATAAATCTTTTTTAAAAAAAGAAGTGTGTTGCTTAATTTCCACGTTTAGACATTTTCCTTTTGTCTTTTTGTTTTGATTTTTACTTTGTTTCCATCATATTCAGAGAACACTTTCTGTAATATTGGTGTTACGATTTTTTTTAATGATTTTATTATTTATTTGACAGAGAGAGACACAGTAGAGAGAAGGAACACAGCAGGGGGAGTGGGAGAGGGAGAAGCAGCCTCCCTGCAAACAGGGAGCCCGATGCAGGGCTCAATCCCAGGACCCTGGGATCATGACCTGAGCGGAAGGCAGACACTTAACAACTGAGCAACCCAGGTGCCCCAATACAATTTTTGTTTAAATCATCAAATATGATTTATAAAATGCATGTGGAAAAGTGTAGTCTATTGTATGTACACATATTTCTACTTCATTCTTCCATCTTCCTTCCTGATGTTCCACGAGTATTTCTTCTGTCATTTCCTCTCTAAAATTTCCTTTAGACAGTTTTTAGTAGTAGGTCTCCTAATGACAATTCTTTTAGTTTTCCTTTGTATTGCTGTGTATTTCCTCAAGCTTATCCTCTCTTAGTGCTTGTCCAACTTCCTGAATCTATAAATTTGTGTCTTTGACCACATTTGTAACGTTTTTAGCCATTACTTCTTCAAATACTACTACTGTCCCACTCTCATTTTCCTTCTGTCCTGACGCTCTGATGATATGAATATTGAATCTTTTGTTATTGTCTCACAGGCCCTTGAAAATCTGTTGTTCCTTCCTCCACACACAATTATTTTACTCTCAGGTACACAGGGACAAAGGTTTTCAAGGTTGGGCTGCTAATTGCGATGGATTTTCACACACTAGGGTCACCCAAACCATAGTATTATCAGTGTCTCTTGAAAAACAGTTTTTAACTTTCATAATACTTACTTTATCATTTGTGTAGTGTGTGTGTTTGTGTGTGTGCATTTTTTTACTTTATGCTTAGAATTTTATGTGTCCTAACAAAATATTTCCTATCCAATGGTTGTGAAGATGTGTTCTGATTTCTTCTAGAAAATTTCTAATTTAACTTATTTCTAGGCCTGTGATCCAAAAATTAATTTTCATGTATGGTGTAAGGAAAGGATTGAGAGTAATTTTATTCACAAATATATTTCTAGTTGTTTGAGTACCATGTGTTGAAAATACCATCCTTTCCCCCAATGAATTATCCTAGTAACTTTATTTTTAAAAAATCAACTGACTTTAGATACTTGGGCTAAGTATCTGGATCTTCTAATTTGTACCACTGATCTATTCCTCCAAAATTAAGCCAATACCACATTTGTCAAGTATTATATATTTACAATAAGTCTTCAAGGCAGGTTGTATGAGCATACTAGATAGTAACATACCAAAAACTAGAATACTGATACAAGTTTTAAAAATAGATTGTTCATTTCTACAAAAAAAAAAAAAAAAAAGAAAGAAAGAAAAAAAATCAGCCAGGAATTTTTGTTGGGATTGTATTAAAACTAGATAAACTTATAGAACATTATGTTTTTGATTATGTCCTCCAAAATTCATGTATTGACATTCTAACCCTCAATTTGTGGTTTTATTTGAAAATCGGGCCATTGCAGATGTCATTAATTAAGATTAAGTCCATATTGAACTAGAGTGGGCTTCTAATTCAAATATGATTGGTGTCCTTATAAAAAGGGGAAATCTGGACACAGATACACATACAAGAAGAATACCATGGGATATGAAAGTAGAGATTAGAGTGATGTGTGTACCGGCCAAGGAACACAAAAAATTGCCAGCAAGCCAGCAGAATCTAGGAAAGAAGCATACAACAGATTTTTCCCTAC
>NW_024424453.1:18123587-18197972 GCF_017311325.1 Ursus maritimus | reverse complement strand
TAATCATCCTGTTTAAACCACCCAGTTTGTGGTACTTTGTTGTGGCAACCGTAAGAAACTAATACAAAGAGAAAGAACCTCTTACCATTATTGAGTCTTCTGCTTCATGAACTTGTAACTGTCATCCTAGGTACATAGGTTTTCTTTAATTACCCTTCTGAAACATATTGTAGTTTTCAATGTAGAGAGGTTTTACATGTTTCATTACATTTTTTAATTGATACATCATGAACAATATTTTTAAAATTTTTATTTTCTAATTATCTGCTGCTAGAATATAATGATTCAGTTGATTTTTTATATATTGGCCATATGCCCTACCTTACTAAATCAACTTTTTAATTTGAGTAGTTTCTTTTGTAGGACCCATGCCTTCATTTTGTTTTCTTCCATTATTGCCCTGACTAGGACTTCCAGTATAATGTTAACTAAAAGTAGACAGAATGATCATCCATGTCTTGTCTCTCATCTTAAAGGACACATTTAATATATAACTGGTGAGCATTATGTTTGATGTAGGATTTCTTTGGATATTTTTTATCCGATTGGGGAACTTGTATTTTGTTCTTAGTTTGCACAGAGTTTTTAAGCATGAATGAGTGCTGAATTTAGTCAAAAATTTTAATTGCTATTTAATGAAATGATTATGTAAGATTATCTAGTTATCTAGGTTTCTTGCCAACTTAATTTATGTAGATATGTAGTACAAATTTCTTGAATAATTAGTACTTTTCCACTCCAAATCAACCAGTTGACTCTCTTTTACTTTTTCTGCTTATCAAAAACACATTTAAAAATGAAAACATTCCTAATAAACTGTCCCAGTCTTCAAAAATAAAGGGCATGGCATTCTTCATGTAGCAAAGATGACAAGACTATGTTTATTCATACATTTTCACACTTTGTACTTAGTCAGACTTCAATGGATTTAATTATTGCAATCACTGTAGTATAAAATCTGTAATGTAAAGCAATCTATTGCTTGATGATATAAAAAATAAGTAGTGCTACAAGATATTTAGAAATATTGATTTTTGATAGTGTCACATCATTAATAAATCCATTATAGGTCTATTTATAATTTTAGAACTGTGACCTTACTGTGTCAAATATAATATGCATATTGGAAAAACAACATTTAGCATTTGGTATTTCTCAGGAGGACTAACTCAAGTATCTTAAGATTTAACCATATGTTAGATTAAAATTGAGGTCACTTAGCTTCAAATAAGTCGTCTAGACAATGTTTTCCACCCCTGCAAAAGTAAACCCAAATCTGCCTAATCAGAGGGTCTGAAATCCTTTAGCCAGCTGCCATAAGCTTTCAAAATTGTTAGCCAGGGTAAAGATGGTATGATGGTAAAGACGGTCCTCAGAGTAAAAGAGATCTTCTCTTACTTGCTATTTTTCAAGAAAGTATTTAAACATTATTTATGCCTATATGTCTCAGGAAAATTAACAGAAACTCTTTGAGGATGATTAATTTTCCAGTACTTTGTAAAACTGACCATCACTTCTACTGATGTACATAGTTTCATTAAATGCCACAATTTCTCCAGTCAATGCAAAAAGAGAACAGCTGGTGTCTACTCTCAAACCTGATGAACACATGCATTCCACACTGAGTGTGGTATCTGCTGTGGTGTGCCACCCAGGTCAGGGCCTGCCTAACTCTGGAGCTTCAGAAGATCCCCTAGGTGTTTGCTCCAAAGAATAAGTTCAACTTTACCCTCTGCCCAGACCTGCCTCCCCCTTTAGTGATGTGTTGTTTCCAAGAGCTGTCCCCAGTAAACCTTCTACAGTGAATCTCCAACTCAGAATCTGTTTATCATGGTAATCAACCTAAGATAATGAGCCATAATGTCTTATTTTTCAAGAGAACTTTACATCTAGAAAGTTTTATTTTTTAAATTTATAGAACACTCTCTTTTATCCTCTATTCACCAGCTAGATCTCCTAGACACATAAGCATCCTACTAAATATTTTAGTGCCAGTTCAAAAATAATCTTGGAGATTATTTTTGGAGACCCTCATAGGGTCTTCCCAGTCCACGAGAAGCAATTGTTGCTTCTTTTGTGTTAACGTACCACTCTGCTCTTGGTTGTTTTCCAGCATGTATAATACATTACAAGGTAATGTATTATTATTAAGTAAGATGGATAAAATAGCATTTACCCAAATATCAAAGGGGTTTAGACTGGCAGAACTGCCTGGGGGATTGGAGAAGGGAGAAGTAGTGTAGTAGGATTGACCTCATGAGAAAAGAAGGCAGAGTTGAGAACAGAGATACACTGTTCAGGGTGCTCCATATGGGTGGCATGTGAGTAACTACAAGAGAGTGAGTAGGCGTTAGAAGGCAGGAATATCAGGATTGACGGTATTGATGTGGCCAAAGCTGTGCTGGGCCTCTATGATTCTACACTATAACCAAGCACTACTGAGTACGATTGTGTCTCCTATGGAAAATAGTAAAGGAGGCTAAGTTTCATTCAGGTTTGATGTGAACAGAGCTAACACATACTGCAAGAGCTCAGAGTGAAAATAATAAGAGGTGAGTAAGGCACAGAACCATAGCAATGGCACCGCTGGCATTCATAAGAAGACTCTTAGAGGAGTCTGTGCCGTATGTCCTGGAGGCGTTTGTAGGTTACGGGGTGAACTGTATCAGTCTTCCTCATTCTCGTCACTCTACCACTGGTGGAGCTAGAGTAGTGTGTGATCAGGTTTCAGTGTGTCATTCTAATGGAAATGTTCACTCATGACTATATATCTACATACCTCAATGGACAGAGCTCAAGTGTTTGAAGTGTTGTCCCAAATTTAATGCTTTATAGCAAAACCAGCTTTTCACTAATCTTTTCCCCTTCTTCCAATGCCATAATATCAGAAGCAAGAGTGTATCTCTTTCTGAGTTACATCCTCCTAAGACTAAACAAAGAAGCAAGAACTATTATTATAGTTGATTAGCAATTATTCCTTATTAAGAATACAAATTTTATCCTTAACTAATATCAAAATATTTATCAAAAATATTCTTAACTGGAAGATGAGTATTTTTGTACATGAAAACATGATTTTTATAAATTAAAAAGCTTACAAATTGATATTTTCTATTTCAGTATATTTTGTACTAGTATAAAGAGTAAAAACTGTGACTCATATAGTTGACTCTTCTAGTTAAAAATGCCAGTTTCTAAACATAAGTAGAATTTTTGTTGGAAGTAAAGATAATTTCCTAAAGAAAAGGAACTCAAGTCATTTGGGAGTAAAAACCAACAAAACAAAAAGTAGTCACAGTAGCTCTTTCTCTGCAAAGCATGCTATAAAATGACATTCAGGGACACACAAACACAGTGCCGTGAATGTATACGTAATGCAGAAAACTGATAAAATGATATGCCTGGAATTATGACTCTTCTATGTTGTACAAATACCTTGTAGCCAAACATTTTATAAAAGACAATAAGAATTGTAAAGAAAAATGTAGCAGAAATACTTGATTTCAAGAAACAAGGTCATAAAAATGATGGAGGTAGGCTTAGCAATATCTATACAATCTCTGAGAATGATAGAGTTTAAAGGTCTTCTATAAATCCCATCCTTCACTTTGGGTGTTCTGATAGTGCCCTCAGAACTGAAAATACAGCAATCCATGGCCTCTTAGCCAGACACTGGCTGCTTATCACAACTTAACAGAAAGTGAGATGAAGCTTGTCAAGGAGAAAATATGGAGCATTTTAGTGGAAAATCCACTAAGACTAGGCTGCATACAATTATTTGATAAATTTAAAATAGACCAGATTGTCAGAATTATTTCCCAGCAAAGACATTGCTGAATGACACAGAATTGACGTGTTAGAGAAATAGCTGATAAGGGACCAGACTGCAGCCAACACTAATCAAATTCTAGACTCTAATAGCCCAAGGGAGTTCAACTCTTCAAGCCAGGGACACAAACTGTAGCCAATTCCATCAGAGTCATTATAACAATATGCTTATACGGGTAAGCATGTCTGCCCTCAGTTATTACAAACATAAATGATAAATGCCAAGCTTCTCTCCTTCAACAGCTCCTTTTAAACACCCACAGGGGTTTCAAAGCTGGGCCAAAAGCAACCTGTCCAGAATTATTAAAACCTGTCCAGAATACGGGGGAAGTAGTATCTTGCTCTTGGTATCTGGGGACTCCAGCAATTTGACTTATTCTTCTAGTTATGTCTAACTAGAATAAACTGGGAAATAACTGGATATATTTGGACTGCTTTCATGGGGCAGTCTTAGATCAGATTAACCCAGAAGAAGACCTAAAATAAGTGTTTGGTAAATGATACTAAAAACATACTCCCAGAAAAAAACTGGCAAGGAAGGGGAGGAAGGACAGAGGAGTGATAGCCAAGCAAGATGCCATCTCAGGCAGGAGATGAGTCTGAGCCCAAGGGGAAATGGCAACATGGATCACTTCTGAGTTGTCTTGAGCAAAGGAGCTGGACTTCCAGATTGTAGCATCATTTGGGTCACTGGCTAAAGGTCTCCCCCAGGGGACCTAAAGCCCAGGCCCTTAGAGCTCTCACAGCTTGTACCTTATGGTAAGCAGGCCCCAATAGCCCAAGAGCACTCCTCTGATAAAGAGCTACGGACTCTGGCCATTGGAAGAAAAAACACAAGGAGTGGGAGTAGGAGAGGAAGCAAGAGCAGAGACAGTAAAAGGGATTCAAGGAAATCTGAATCAAACATCAACATTTTTCCCTACAGGGGCCATCCCTTAAGAATGGTTGTACAGCATAATTGTACTACTTTGTTTACAATTCACGAATTGTAAACAATTGACTCAAACTATAAGAGGGAAACAAAGGGAAAAGCCAAACAAAGGAGCATCAATATCCAGATGAGGCACAGCCAAGACAAGAAAAGTCACATTACAGAGGAGGCATTTGAAAAGGGCTTTGAAGGATGAATATGCTTTTTCAAAAGATCCTATGTCATAGGACATTCTAGGAATAAAAGTAGGATGAACAAAACTGTGGAGCTAAAAATATATAGAATAATTCTGAGATATGGTCAAGAAAGCATTCTAGGTTAGCTATTGGAGATAGGGACTGATATACTTTGAAAAGTAAATAATACAGTAGGAAGCTTTTTTAATCATAATCATCAGTCATTAAATTGTCAGCAATAAGGAATTATTAGGGTTCTAAGATCTAAAATGTTATCATTAAATTTATGCATCAGGAAGGATAATCTAGCAACATTCTGTTGTTTAACTTGAAAAGTGCTCCAGTCAGAACACTAAGTTCTTGAATTTGGGTCCCAGCAAAGGGAATGAAAAAGAGGAAACAAAGCAGAAATGGAAACTACAAGATTTGACAGCTTCCCAGATAGAGAATTAAATGTGGGTATGTTTTTTTAAATCTGGGTAACAAAAGAAAATTTGGCATATTTAATTGCAGATGAAAATCAGTAGCTATTTGGGAAGGATGATAATTCAGTCCTCTTGTTTATTTGTTTTTACACACCCTAATCATTTGCAACTCTGATTTGAGGGAAATTACAATGCAAGAAATAAAATAAATTGTAAAAATAAGTCTGAGTGCTTTCATAAAAGGAGTAAATGACTTACTCCAAAACACAGAAACAAAGAACAAAGGCCGTTATTAAACATGTGATATTAACTCCAGCTGGTGCCTATTATAACCGTTAGTAAAAGTTTCTTTGCATATTTTTGATCACCAAACATTATACGAACCACACTTGCCCAGAAAACAACAAACTAGCTCTAGGATTATCACCGGGACAGACCATGTAGATGTCAAGAACGGCAAACACTGCACACATCATGATTTAGTCACACAAGGAGTTGGCTGGATGTGCCCAGTTTGGGCATAACAATAGGCTGGATTATTGGCCTCCTCAGGGAGTAAAATTACTACAGAAAGATACCTTGTTAGGATGAAAACAGAGGAAAAATTTTGTGTAAATACATAAATATAAAAATACATATTTGAGAACTTGTGGGATACAGCACGGCTACCGCCTATCCCACCGTGGTCGGTCAATGCAATCAAGAAGTCCTACCATCTGATAACCACCTAACAATAGCTGTGGTCCTTCACATGTTCTATTAACAAGCTGACATACCTGCCGAAAACAAACCACATCTGGGAAAAGCTAGAGACTTACTCTGCTGGCACCACCTGTGAATGAACCGTGATTGCAACAAACCAGTCCGCTTGATGCCTGAAGTTCTCCCAGTCCCTGTCATCATGCCACAGAGGAGACCGCCTGGAGGGATGAGTAGACCAGGAGATGACATACACCAAATGTATGACCAGAAAAATCTAATAGTAATCAACATTGTGCGAAGGACAAATCAGTTAAGCCATAGGAGAGGAAAAGAGACACAGGGAAAAAATATATACATTCTTCATTGTATGTATGTATGTATAGCCCTGATGAGAAAGGTGAAAAAATAATCCTTAATGTTGTAGCAGCCTGAGTAAAGGGATAACATTCCCTTTCTCTGTTAGAGGGAAGCATAGAAATATATGAGAGAAAAGTTTTGAAAAGACGCTACATAAAAAAGTCCTTTATATATGGGTTTAGGTAATGACATATATAAGTAAGAATTGGTGATAGGATCATCATCTAGCAATCACTCTTTTATTCTTTCATTCATTCTTTAAATGCTTATTAATTACATAATACTAGAAGCCCAGTACAGAATATTGTTATTGAAAATTTAGCAAAAGAAAAATATTGATAAGTTGGACATGAAAAGTAAAAAATGTTTATTAATCCAACAATCCCCTCAAAAGTATGTAAAGGCAAGGCACAGTCTGGGATAAGATGTTTGCAACACATAATTAACAAAGACTTAGGATCCAGAACTCCTACAAATAATAAAGAATAAGACAGATAATTGAATAGAAAAATGAGCAAAATGCTTAAGTAGATGTTTCATAAAAGAAGATATCCTTAAGAAAGAAAGGAAATATGCTTAAATGCTCAATCTCCTTAAAAATCAAGAATATGCCAATTTAAAATATAACACTAGTCTACTGTGGAATACGAGGATACGTACACCCAAATGCCTAAAGTAAAGACTAATAATTACACTATTGGCAAGGCTGTAAAGCAAGCAAATGGAACTTTCATACACTACTCATGAGAGTAAAAAATACTTAATCACTTTAGAAATTAGCATAGTGGTATCACCCAAAATTGAATACACACATATCCAATGTCTGTGCTGTTTCAACCATAGGTATATATATCCAATGAAAAAACGTACACATATGTCCCAAGATACAGGTAATTGATTATTCAAAAAAGCATTATGTAGAATATTCTCATGCTGAAAACAACCAAAATGTTGATAAACTACAGAATGGATAAAAAGTTGTATTCTATCAATGGAATACTATACAGTGATAAAAATGAATTACCTACATCTCACACAATAAAATGCATTAATTTCAGAGTATATATTAAGCAAAACAAGCCATGCACAGAAAGCCTTGTTTTATCCTTCAATTTGTATAAAGTTCAGAATAGACGAAACTAAAAACAGTGTTTTAAGCAAGAAGAGTGGTTACTTTTGGATTGAAGGGAGACAGGAGAGATTCAGAGATGACATGAGATTCTTGAATGTAAGCAATATTCTATTTTCATCTGTCATGCTTCATGTGTTCACTTTGCAATATTTTATTGTATTGAACTCTATATGTTTGATTTTTATACCTTCTTAAGTGTTTTATATTAATATAAATATTCTTAAAAAGTAGACCCTGGATATGAAAATTTAGAGATCAGAATTAATTTACTTCACATACATTTTCTTTTGATATATGTGTGGTAGGTAGAAAAATGGCACCAAAAGAGCCACATTCTAATTCTCAAAACTTGTGAATATGTTGCTTTGCATGCAAAAAAAGAAAAAAAAATGATTTTACATATGCAAATAAATTAAGGATTTTGAGATAGGAAGATTATCCATGTGAATTCAATGTGATCCCGAAGTCCTTGTAAGAGAGCAGCAGGAGGATCAAAGTCCAAGATTGCTGTGATGACAAAGCAGAGAGTTGATAGTTGGGAAGAGAGGTGGGGCGGGGAAGAAGAAGCGAGACAGGGAGAAAGGTAGGAAGGACAGGAAGGAAGGAGGGCCAGGAGAGAAATTTGAAATGATCTGCTGTTGGCTTTGACGACAGAGAAAGGGGATGAGCCAAAAAATGTAGGCAGCCTCTAAAAGCTGGAAAAGGCTAAGAAATGAATTCTTGCCCAGAACTCCGAAAGAAACACAGCTCTGCTGACCCATTTGTACTTCTGACTTTTAGATCTGTTAAGCCAAATCTCTGTTGTTTTAAACTATTAAGCTTCTGTAATTTGTTAGAGCAACAATAGCAAATTAATACAACATGCAACATAGTGGTGATTTATGAAGTTCAGAACACCCCCCCCAAATATGGTACTACTTTATATTAACTATTTTGAGT
This sequence comes from Ursus maritimus, assembly GCF_017311325.1. Taxonomy (NCBI): domain Eukaryota; kingdom Metazoa; phylum Chordata; class Mammalia; order Carnivora; family Ursidae; genus Ursus; species Ursus maritimus. The sequence continues at coordinate 18,189,482 of NW_024424453.1, read as the reverse complement.
TAAAGGCACCTGAAAAACACCAATGCAAGATGCAAACACTCTGACTTTCCGTGTGTGTGTGTGTGTGTGTGTGTGTGTGTGTGTGTGTGTGTGTGTGTGTATGTGTGTCCTGAAAGCAGGAGACAAAATTCTCCTGGGAAAGATGTCCTTCCCATATCAGGAGCAAAGAAACATTCGTATCACCAGGGACAAGAGTCAAAAAGAAATCTGTACAAATAAACCTTGTTAAACTAATTCTTTATCTTCCTAATCAGTTTTTCGTGATTACCCTAGCCCAACCCCCTCTGCCTTGACACAGTTTCATATTTAATACTCTGTCCAATTAGAGATTTTAATCTAACTGATGCTTTGGGTCTTCCTTTTTTTGGCTCCATGTACCTGCAAAAAGGGTATTAAAACATGTATGCCTTTCTCTTGTTAATCTGTCCTATACAGGGAATTGAGAGATAGTCTGAGATAGTTGCTAGAAAAACAGCAGAAACACTAGGTGTAAAAATCTGTGTGGCTTCTTCCAGATCAGAGTACCTGGATCCCATTCTCAGTACTATTGCTATTTCACCCATGACTGGAATAAATATAGAACGGGATGAGATGCTAAAGTGCTTTGAATCACAGAGATGGCAAAGTGTGGGCTTTGATTAAATCAGTTTCAAAAAAGTCAGTTTCCATTTTAAAAGATAACAGTTTAGATAAATGTCTAAGGGACCTCCTACAATGCAAAACATAATTAAATGTGTGTCTCTTTCCTTTGAAAGATGGCAAACTGGTCAACCTGTTGCTGTAACATGTTTAAGACAGCTATTCTGTACTCCTGAAAAGTTAATTTAATCCTCTTCTTTCACCGTCTACATTTGCCACCATTTCTTAAGGTCATGGATAAACAGGAAATAGCTCATTATTTTAATATTTCACAATATTGAAAAACTAATATTTAGGATTTATTTTCCATAGTTATAAACACAAAGGATATTTATTTAACATTCCCTAAAATACAAGTTTTATAAAAATTTTACTATAACTGCATTTTCATGCAAATAATAATGTCAATCCTTATTAAGTCACTTAAACAATCCACTGATCATATAACACTTAGAAAACCATCAAATTTTGAGAATATAAAAAAATTATCATTCTGAAGGTCTGCTGATTCTTCTGACTTTAGTATATTATAAATTGTTTATTTAATAATATACTCATTCCCAGCAAAACTTTTTAATAGAAGTTTATAAAGAAAATTACCCAGCTGTGAAATTGGAAGCAATAGTGTTGCAGCTCAACTGAATTTTATTTTTTACTATTTTGCCAACAGTAATCTGCACTTGCTTTTATAGCGCCTCCAACTAAAAAAGGATTATCTAGTCAGAATATATCAGTACATAATAAATGTGCTTCATTTCTTCCAAGTTCTTTTAGCTGACAGCCAAAATGAATGTTTGTCTCAGTGCTGGCACCAGGGGTACTTCTGCAGAGACTATTTCATGGTCCGTTGAACCCTAAAGGACATTGTTTTTAAAGGCATATTATCAGAAATGGAGAAGCAAGCCAACGGAGAGCCTATTACAGGTACTACTGAAACTGGAGTATGTGCTTCTAGCGTAGGTGGTATTTTGAAGACACAACTATCCCAGAGATATCAGCTCTAAATTGCTCATTTCTTCAGACCTTTATAATTTTATACACCCGATAAATAAGATATTTCTTTGTATGTATTTGGAAAGTTTGGCAAGGTAAGCATGCAAGTTGCAATGTCTTAAATTGTAAACACAGATAAAAGACCTTTACTTCTCATCATTCAAAAGTTTCATCAGATATCCCTGCTTCCTTGAATCTTCACCTGGCCTTCCAGTCCCTAGAACGAATTATACGCTTGGTAACCTTGTATTCCTCCTCTGTGCTGTTGCTGTAATATGTTTAAGACATTTATTGATGCCCTTATCACCAAGCATTGCACTGTTTATATGCGCCTTCCCTACAAGATCGAATTACTTGAGGACACAGTCCAAGGGTTTTCATCCTTACATCTAATGTCAAGCACAATGACTGACAATACTGAGGGAGTTTAATTTCTTGAATATAGAGCAGCTTTCAAAAAAAAAAAAAAAAATGAGACTAGCTACTTCACAAATGCTGTAGAAGGTCACATAATCCTTATGTTTTATGTTTGGTAATTGGCACGATTTCATACTGTATTTTTGTTTAAGCCCTGTTCTCATAGCTTATTGAATATTTTCACACATACATACACACATACACACACATACACAAACATACATCTTTTTGTATTGTGACAACAAAAACAGGTCGATTCAGCCAAATCCAAACCACTTGGTAAACAGAGACCATCATATTCTGTTTATAAACAATAAATACATACAGTTTGCTTTTATTTTATCTGAAGCTTTTTCCTAAAGCATCTACTTAATTTGGTAATTTATAAAATTATTCAATTGAATTTCTGAATTAAAAAAACACTATGAAGATGATCAAATTATTTTGCCTTGGAGATTAAATAAACTGGTATGACTGAAATCCCCTTATGCAAACTGAGGTGCCCAGGCATGATGTTTCGACATAATTAATGGTCAGCTGTATTAATAGAAATAATTATTTCTAACTGCCACAACAAATAAACCTTTAAAACTCAGAGCCTTCTGACAATAATGGGTTGTTTCTGACTTAAACAAAAAAATAAAATATGTCCACACAACACCTGTATATGGATTTTTATATCAACTTTATCTATAATCATAAAAACTTGGAATCAAGATGTCCTTCCATAGGTGAATGGATAAACAAATTGTGGTAAATCCAGACAATGGGATATTATTCAGTTCTAAAAAGAAATGAGCTTTCAAACATGAAAAGATACAGAGATTCTAATTCTGCCATTCAGAGAGAAAGAGAAGCAGAGAGAGAGAAACCAGGAAACAGACTCTTCACTCTAAAGAAAAAACTGATGGCTACCAGAGGGGAGGAGAATGGGGGGACAGGTGAAATAGGTGATTGGGATTAAAGAGTACACTTATCATGATGAAAAAAATAAAACAATAAAAAAAGAAAAGATATGGAGGACCCTTAAATGCATATTACTCACATTACTAAGTGAAAGAAGCCAATCTAAAATATAGGATTCTAACTATTTGACATTCTGGAAAAGGCAAAACCGTTGCGAGAGTAAAAAGATCAGTAACTGCCAGGAGTTGTGGGGGAGATAGAGATAAATAGAAAGAGCACAAAAGATTTTTAGGGCAGTGAAACTATTCTGTATGAAACTGCAATGGTGGGTGCACATTACTGTACCGTTGTCAAAACCTATAGATTGTACACCACCAAGAATGAACCTTAATGTGAACTACGGATTTTGGGTGATAATGATGTGTCAATGTAAATTCATCAATTGTAACAAATGTACCATTCTGGTGGGGTTGCTGATTGTAGGGGAGGTTGTGCTATGTGGGGACACGGGCCATAAGGGAACTCTCTGTACTTTCTGTTCAATTTTTTGTTCAACTTTTCTCTTAAAAAGTCCATTTATAAGGAGGGGGAAAAAACTAAATGTGGCTTAGAAATCTCTGCTCCATCTTGGAGCAAGTCATGTGGAACAGCCCAGAGCACATCCTCTGCTCCTATACACTGAGCTACTTCAACTCTGCATATGTTCCATATTCCCTCATGCCTCTTAAACTTTTGGACACTCTGCTCTCACTGCTGGGGATACACAGTTTCCTGTACTGCTTGTCAATGAAATACTTGCAAACTGTTTTGCAAGACAGAGGCCAGGCAGAATTAGAATCTTCTTAGACCCCCATCTTTTCTGAACAAACAATTTAAGCTATGATAGCATCAGTGAATCTAACCTGTAAATTAAGTTTTCTTTCTTGGAAATTTAGGAGATCTCCATCTGCCTGCCTGCTCTTCATTCAGAAATGGGTATCTGTCCAAGATTTTTACAGGTACCATAGTGAGTCATATCCATTCAAGGGTAAAAAAATCAACACAATTGCAAAGGAAATCCATACCAGCTACAAATACAGCAGTCTTAGCATCATAAATAAAATGAGACCATCTTAACACTAGACACATGAAGAAAGCAAACAACATGAAAATAATGGACAAATCTGAATTAGCAAAACAAGTGCAACTGGAGGAGTCTACTGCTGAAAGCAAATGAAGTTTTAATGCATCTATTCATAGCAAGAGATAGAAGGTATAAGAAAAATATCAAGAGAAATGTAGAGATTGAACCATTGACTGGTGGACATTAAATAGCATAGAACTACATTTTTGTCGTTCTGGAGTTAATAAAATTATTTTAGAGTAAAAGATTTTTATGTAACCTGAATGTTTTAAGTGCACTTACGTTTTCCAATTTTCAGAATCAGCCTATCAATAAAACATAGGAGGTCCTCATATTGAAAGAATAGTTTATAACTGTTATAAGCCTGAACTATGCAAATAAAACTATAACAAATAGAAATTGGAAGGTAGAGAATGGCAGAAAAAGTTGGGAAAAAAGAGGAATAACAAATAGTCTTATAGTCATTAGCTTAGAATCAGTAAATTTTGTGTCAAATTAACCAATAATCAATTTTGTTTAATTATATGATAGAGTAATATTTGATTATATATAGGTTCAATATGTGAATTAGAAATATATCTTATAAATATACACATTATATAGAAATATAAATGTAGATAGTGTATAAATAATATAAATGAGTAAGTATCTACAACATATTTTTAAGTTAAAGAATTTAGTAGAAAATTTACAAAAATGTCAGTGCTGAAATTAAGAAGAAACTAGGGGAAAAGGGAAAGGAGAATGAGACTCAATTATAGTAAGGAGGCAAGAGAGCCTGTTCAAATCTAATATATCCACTCACAAAATATAAGTCTATAAATACAAATTCATAAGGTACTCATTTGAAGAACTAAACCAAGAAGAAACACAGCAATTTCTTCCTCAGTAGAGTGGGCTTTGGAAGGGGTATCATGAGGAAAAGAAAACCTTTACTTGTAGATTCTGTACCCTCACCTCCTGTTGTGGTTCTTCTTAAGGGGTATGCACAAATTACCTCACTATTATACTGATAATAACCAAAAGTAATAATAGTAGTAAAAGCACATTAACTCTTCCAATCCTCAACATTTAGTCGTGAGTAAAAATTCTGGTCCTTTATGAAGCTAGGGTTAATTTAAATGGTCAAAGAGTTTCAAAACTTTTATTAAAATGAAAGAAATCTAATACAGGTTCACATTTTATTTACTTCCATATGTGTAGAAGGGGGATGTGCTGAAGAACTTACATTAACCTAATAAAAATCAAAATACAAGGGTTTATATTTTCAAAAAACAGTGATATCCATTTAAATACAATTTTCAATCATATTATGTATTACGAGAGGTTAAAGATACTTTTCCCAGGGACTGAAACAATCCCTTAATGCAAGTATTCTATAAAATGCCTTCATCAGAAATGATCTTTTCAGAAACAGTTATGAAGTGGAAGAGTATTTGCTTTAATAGGGCTGCATGGAAAGAATAATACATTTTCTAATTTTTATTTCACTGCCCAGGACTGAGAAGTGTCCTACGTTATCACTGTAAAGAGAAAACCTGGACTTACAAGGTTTGAAACTTACAATGGGGAAGAGAAGAATGACAGAATGAGAATTTTGACAAATTTTAACAGAAGGAGAATTCTGAATGAGAATTAGGAAGTTTGTAGTGATTTGCATCTACATGTGAATAAATGATTTACCATGGACAGAAACTGTAAATTATACGAATGCTATAAATTGTCGAATTTTTCTAAGCACCATTCACCGGGAAAAATATAGTTGAACTTCTTCCTTTATGAAGTAAAAAAGTTTCAGATTTTGAATTTGAGAAAATAAATAGGACTATCTTTCTAAAAGCTCTACGTTTTAAGAGTCCCATTAATATGCTCTAATTTATAATCGCAATCAGAAACTGGCATTAAAAGAATGCTTTTTAAAATTATGAGTTCTCTACAGAACTAAGAAAGCCAAAGGGCTTTTGTTTTTTCTTGCATAATTTGAGGAAATGGAGCAGGAAATATTTGGCAATTATGTTCTTTTAAAAACCCTACTCTGCAATTTTTAAAAATTATTTTACAATATGTTCTGTGAAGTGTTAATAAATCTCTAAGCTTTTTAAAAAGATTTTTAGGCATACAGAGATTCCTTAGTATGCTAATTCCAGAAAAGTGCTACATACAATTTCCATTATTCATCCCTATTTCTACAGATTTCCCATGTAAAATTTCAAACGTGTATTTATTGAAAAATAATAGCCACTAGCAAGCTTATAATGTACATTGTGAATGATGATGACAGACAGGTTAGTCAGGCATGAAGAGGAAAACCAATGAAGTGAGAAAAGAAAAAGGCCAGGAAATCAAACGGAGAAAAAATAAACAACAGCAATAATACTACAGCAAGCACACTTTTATTTCCTGCTTCTTATCCTCTCCAATTTGTTTTGTAAATACATCCCATACATAGTAGCGGTCTATACATGCTTGGAGCCAGGCTCCTGGAAGGCACAGTGCTCCTTTTATTTAAGCTCACTGCATGAGTGGAGTCAGGGCAATCAGTCCAACATTTGCATTATGGTTAGTGTGAACATTCTTCTGGGTTTGCCAGGGAGGGTCACAATTTATACATTTTTGGTCTTGTGTAATTAATAGCTCCCCTTTTCACTCTAAAAGTAATTCTGATTTAGGTGATATATGATCACCCTATATATTGAAGATTTAACTAAGAAAGTTTAATACTGAGTCACAACAGAAAGAATCGTAACCATAACCCTTTTGTTGTAAGGTAGAAAAGAGATTTTTAAAAAACTGGCTTAAGAAATTTTTAAAAAATGGCTGACAAAACTGAAAAATTTAGAGATATTTTGGCTTTAAGTGCGACTGCAGTCGGGAGCCTTAAAAATGTCATCAGGTGTGTGTGTGTGTGTGTGTGTGTGTGTGTGTGTGTGTGTGTTGCAGATCTGCTTTCTCTGCTTTCTTGAGTGCTTGGTTTCATTCTCAAGCAGGTCCATAAACCCAGGTGGCAAAATGTCCAGAACTACACAATCTTTATACCCCCAAGTTCAGCATAGAAAAAAGGCCATTTCTCTTCTTTGGGTTTAACCTTCCTTGGCTTAAATTGTACTTCACACCTATTTTCCAATGAATCCTTGTGGCTAGGAATAATAGTGTGATTGACATATGCCCCAACGTAGGGCCTATCACAAGAGTTGGTAGTAAGGTCGACATCACACAAGCATGGGCAGAGAGTGAAGAGCTATTGCTATAGGAAGATAAAGATGGGCACCAGAGTGGAAAATGGCTGTGAGGCTTTCAAACAACAAATACTCATTTAAGCAGGTACAAACCCACTGGGCTGAAACTTCAAAGATCATTTAGAATCCAGGGCAAACTTAGGGACAATTTATTCTAGAGCAAGAGTTTAATGAATTTCTTACAATTCCTCCACCATCAATATGACCCAGTTACCCCCTTGCTCTTCACGATTTTCTCCCCAAATCTCCTGCTACTGATTAATATAGTCAGTTACTCCATAATTCCTAGAATACTGCTACACTCAGTTCAATAAGTACTAAGGATAAGGTGTCACTTGAGAACAAAACCATTTTAGTCAGGAAACTACCTCTGGCAACAGCCTTGAATAGGAACAATAAGTGGAGCCACGTCCCTTAGAAGAAGAAGGTAGACAGAGAAGTGTTTCAATTTAAATACATAAATATATAGATTATATATAGATACAACTATCTGTTGGTTATCATTCTTTATATATTAACATAATATATCAAAATGTCTAGAAAGTTACATACCAAGATGAAAACTGGTGAGACCATTAGAGTTGAGGATAGTAGTCATTCATAATTGCAAAATTAAAAATTAATCTTCTATCTTTGTGCTATATTAAGTATGAATGATGACGGCTGGAAACATAGTACAGGTCAGGAAAACAGGAAAGACAAATTATTTCTAAGGCAATTCAAATTGGTTAATTGTCTTTACTGGCAAATTCAACTTCAGAAGAGAAAGCTGGAAAGGGATAATAGAAAAAGCAATGAAAGATTCTCTAAACCTAAAATAAGGAATATGAATAAGTCTATCTCTCATGTTACTTCGGAATCATTGATCCATTATTCTATGATATTTCCTTTTTTTTTTTTTAAGATTTTATTTATTTGACAAAGAGAGAGACAGCGAGAGAGGGAACACCAGCAAGGGAAGTGAGAGAGGGAGAAGCAGGTCTCCCGCTGAGCAGGAGCTCCATCCCAGGGCCCTGGGATCATGACCTGAGCCACAGGCAGATGTTTAATGACTGAACCACCCAGGCACCCCAATATTTCCTTTTTTAATGCATATTTCTATTTGTTACTACAAATGCAATCATGTAAGCTACTTCCGTCTACACTTTATTCTTATACAATATATACAAACACGTATTTGCATTCACCATCCATATTTTTAAATTATTTTCTTTTTTGACTATTAATGTCAATTATCTTTATCCCATCATTTTCCACCTTGCACATTTAAATTTCTCATAGACATTATTTAAAGAAACTTATTCCATTTGTTAACTTCCTATTTGTGATAGGCAGGAAAATAGTATCATGAATAGTCTATGATTAGTTGACTGAGGAAAAGAAAACATGGACCCTGTTCTCAGACGGCTGTGTGTGATATGCAGCGCCACCTGAAAGTGGAAAGCTGTAGCGCTACAGCCCATTTTGGGGCACTGAATTGAAGGATAGGGCAGAACTCAACACACCCAGCTGTCTATTTTTCCTGGAAGGAAAATGAACAGAGGTGCCAGGCTATTCAGGTTTATAGTCTATGCCCAATGGTTTAGGTGGGTGGTTCAAGGATTTAGAAGGACAAGCATTAGAAAATCGGTGCAAAGGAGGTCTGGGGATGAGGTATGTGGATATATCTCTTTAAGGGCAAAAAATATACAGATATTTGTCTCTTATGTGAAGACTCACCAAAGAATTACCTCAGCACAGAAGGATTTTAATAATCAAATGACTAAGATGACCCATCTGTGGATGCCAGTCAGCCATTTTCCCAGCCACACTTGTCCTTGCTAATGACCAACAAGAAGCTCATTTAATAATAAATGTACTATAACAAGAGGCCTATGCTCACTGAACTCACTGACCCTACCATTTTCAGGATCCACTGTCTTGAAGCAGCTGGCTTGATAGAATGGTAAGATGATATTCGAAGACCCAGTTACAGTCCAAGCTAGGTGGCAAAATGCCGCAGGGCTAGGATAATATTCTCCAAGATGCCTTGTACATTCTAAATTAGCAGTCATTACATGGTATTGTTTTCCCCATAATCAGAATTCATCACAGGAATCAAGAGGTGGAAATGGAGTGGATCCAGTCATTATGGTCCACTAATGATCCACTTCCCAGTGGTGATTCACTAGCAAAAATTTTTGCTTCTTGTCTTGGTCACCTTAGGTTCTGCTGGTCTGAAGGAGCTCCAAATGAATGACTGCTTCCACCAGGAGACACAATGGTTTTACTGAGTTGGAAGCTAAAGCTGCCACCAGGCCAATTTAGACCCCTTTTGCTTTTTAATTTGGAGGCAAATAAGAGGATTAATGTATTGAGTAGAGTGACTGATTCTGATTACCAGGGGGAAACTGGACTGCTACTTCACAATGGAGGTGAGACTATGTCTGAAATATGGGAGATCCCCTAGGATATCACTTCAACTATTGTCCTGTGATTAGAGTTGATGGAAAACTGTAACAATCCAATTTTTACAGGACTGCTGAAGTCCCACATCCTTCAGGAATAAAGGTTTGGCCAAACTACCAAAGAATCACAACCCACTGGGGTGCTTGCTGAGGACAAAGGGAATATGGAATGGATAGTGAAATAAGGTAGTTTTTAATACCAGCTACAACCACATGACCAGATGAAGAAATGAGAGCTATAATAGCTATATTTTCCATATGTTATGTATAAATATAAATATATTAACATATAAAAATATATATGATTATCCTAAATCATGTATGGCCTGATTCAATCAACTGAAATGTTTTAAGAACAGAACTGAGTCCTATCTGAAGAAGAAAAAAATTCACCTGTAAACAGCAGTTTCAGCTCAGGCCTAAAATTCTAGCCTGCCCTTTCTGACAGCCTGCTCTATGAATTTCAGACTTTCCTAGCCAGCCCTTACAATCACATAAACTAATTCTTTGAAAAACATCTTGTAATGTATATTCCCTACTGGTTCTGCTTCTCTATGTGAGTCCAAACTGATGCACCACTTTTTCCTAAATGTAGAAAAATGCACTAAAATCCCACCACTTCATATCATAAGCTGAGCTAAAGCTCTCTGCCAGTCCTCATTCTGAATACTCTCATCAGACAGAGCTTGCATCATGGATGTACTTTGTATATTTTCTTTGAGAAAAATGAGTGTTATTACTGAGTATAAACTAGAGATGTATAGAAACAGAATCCTTAAAAAGGGAAAATCAAGAAATAAAAACTTACCCAGACAAAATATTTTGTTAATAATTATGTGTTCTACAGGAAATCATGAGGGTTTTTTTTTCCATTTAAAGACATTAACAGGAAAATATAGCTTTGGGTGATAATGATGTGTCAGTGTAGGTTCATGACTGTTACAAATGCACCACTCTGGTGGGGGGTAGATGCTTATAGTGAGGAAGATATGCATGTGTTGGGGCAGAATATGAGAAATCTCTATACCCTCTGTTCAACCTTCCTTTGAAACTAAAACCACTATAAAAAAACAAGACGATTTCTTTTTTAAAAGATTTATTTATTTATTTTGAGAAAGAAAGAGAGAGAGAGAGCATGCACAGAGGGAGGGGCAGGGGGAGAATGAGAGAGAATCTCAAGCAGACTCCCCACTGAGTCAGCTCCACATACCAGGGCTTGAGGCGGGGCTGCATGCCGGGCTGGATACCATGACCCCAAAATCAAGACCCTGAGATCACAACCTGAGCTGAAACCAAGAGTTGGATGCTTAACCAACTGCATCACCTGGGCGTCCCTTTAATAAGTCTTTTAAAAAAATCTCTTTGAGATTTTGCCTCTGTCGCTAAAAGGTATTCTAAAGGTATAAAAAAATTAACTGTTATCAAGTTATTAAAGTTAGGGGAATGGGTGAAGCCTTTTTTCTAATTATAGATCCTTCTTAATTAAATGATCAGCAAAATGCAAATTCATCTAAATTTGCACCACCTGAGATTTCATTATGAATTAGTGAGCTTTGTTATCATGATATCGAATTAACCATTTTGACAAAATTGAGACAGAAAAACAATCAAAATGTCCACTAGACAAATCACTTATAACTGCAAAATCACAAACTATGACCAACATAATATAAATGGACTTCATTAAAAATATGTTAAAAACTCATATTAAATTACCACAATGAGATTGCCTAGCTATCATAATAAGATGATATTTATATATAACACAATATATTTAGATGTCAAAAAGGGTCTGAAAAACAAAACAAAAAAACACTATTTTTTTTAAGTATCTACCTTATTTATCAGGAATCATATTTCAGTATAAGCAAAAATTGAGTCAAGTTTGCAATGCTGTAAGAATGTGACATTTATAATAAAATGAATCTTTGCTTGGATAGAGAGAGTATATTGAATGTTTTGGTTTCATAACCACAGTGTCAAAAAACTGATTATTAAAAAAATAAAAGGACCTACCAGTAGCAAAGATGTCAGCAATGAACATTAACACGGCTCATAAGAGACGGCTCATTGCAGCTTTATGCTAAACATGGTAAGAGAGTCTATTATTTTTTTTACACTTCTAAAATTTTGATCACTTCCAAAGTAAACCATATCATAATTCACTGCATGAGACCTCTAACCCACATATATACCCCATTGCAATCAGTTTTCATTCTCAATACTCTCACTCTCAGTGAGTGACTAAGTCTTGTGAATCTCTGATATTCACCTATATCTGCTGTTTTCAATTGTCAGCTACCTCTCCAAGTCCTAAGACCCACAAACCTGCCTGAATTCATAAGGAAACATGACATCAGTCTCTAGTTAACACCTTTCTGTACTCCTATAAATCATTTATACAATAGTAGCCATGACTTCTATTGTACAATGAGTTCCTAACTATGACAGAGTAGGGGAGGAAAATTAAAATATCTTTGAAATCAAACTCATTGAACAGAGGTAAATAAGCCCATTCCAAAAATGACTAGGATATAAAAGTTTTCTTTGGAGCTTCTCAGGGCTATTTTCAAAGTTTTTATAGACAACTTTGACATCTCTGGGCTTCACTGCAAATTACTACAGTTAACTCAACCCGTATGTCCCATTCATCCTTTTCCCTCAGATGATCACATATGTAAATCCCTCCTTTATAGAAAAAATCCCTTCTTTTATAAAATTCACTTACTGCCACAGGGAAAAAACAATAGGTTATAAACCATGTTATTTAAATATAACAGTTTAATATCATAGCCTTTTTATTTCAATAGAATAACACTCTATTAATCCAAGAAATAATATAATGTGTGGACTCCCAAGCGTAATGACAGCTGGGTCAAAGTAATATTTTGTACATAGGGACTCCCATCATGTGAGACATTAGTTCATGTCTTATAATCTTGACAGGAGAAAGTATTTTTTACCCTTTTCCCTAAACCTCAAATACTTTAAATTTCTCTAGTCATAATCTAGGTTAATTGTCTTAAAAGTCTTGTTGAAAGACGTTCCATTAAAATGTGGAGAAAATACATTAATTTCTTGTCCCAGTGTATCAAGTACTACATTACAGACCACCTTAAACTTAGTGCTGTAAAACAACAAATCATGATTTAGCTCATGAATGCGCAATTTAGGCGGAGCTTAATGATGAGAGCTTGCCTCTGCTCTACACGGCATTTGCTGGGGATGCTCAAAGGATGGCTGGGGATTAGAATCATCTGAAGGATTGCTTACTCGCAGGCCTGGCAGTTAATATGAATACTGTCTGTCAGCTGGGACTTGGACTGCAGCCACCGGAAAGAGTATCTATACGCCGCCTGCCAGCATAGGGAGCGGGATCAAAAAGGAAGCATCCCTCAGAGAAAGAAAGGTAGGAGGAAGCTAGATTGCCTTAGAAATCACTTCCTGAGCACTCTCCTAATCGAGGCTTTCACAAAGCCCTGCTACACTAAACAGAAGGCAGAGACTACAACTTTTAATGGAGGAATGATGAGGTTCTAGGAGAGTATGTATTGTTGTGGCTCTTCTTCAAAAATAGAATTGACCCTTTGCACTTATTTTTACCAAAAAACAAAGTTGATAATTACTATTACTAGTATTTCATATGACACTTAATATGGTGCCCTCCCTGAGTTCAGTCCTTATGCTAAAGAGGGACATGTTATTTATTATCAGTGAATTTTCAGGCAGGAAGTGTGAAAGTTCTAGAACACAGATGCTGAAAGTGGTGTCCTTGCTCTTTTCTTCATTTCTAGCCAAATATTATGTATTTGTGTCCCTGATTAAGTAGTTTTACATATATTATTATCTGGTTTTAACTAAATTATACCTTACAAAATGGACCAATGATGATCTCTAAGCTGACCTTCCTGTTTCCACTCTTGCCTTCTTCCAGTCTACCCTCTACAATTATCTTTATAACACAGATACCTAATCGGTCTTTTCAATTAATTGAAATGAAAAACTCTGATGACTCTGTGCCTTTTAAGATGAAAATAATACCCACTAGACTATATATTAAAAACTTCTATCTCAACTTTTGCGTCATATCTTTCTTGAGTTTCATTAGCTGTTACTCCTCCATATTTTCCATCCATATAAACTTCATTTGTACCCTAAATTTTCAAAATTTCCCTTCTACAATCTTAATGCCTTACCCAGTAATTTTCGTCCTTTATGACTCAGCTCAGGGTTAACTTTCCCTCATTAAAAAATTTCTTGGAACTGAAAGAAATGAGTCCACAAATTGAAAGTGCTCAATACATGCTAAAAAAAGAATTAATATTAAAGGCTCTCCACCTAAAAGATAAAAAAGGCAAAATTTCTGAACCCTAATGATAATGAATAAATCTTAAAAGGTCCCAGTTACCAAAAATCACTTCTGCAAGATAGGCTATGAATCAGAGTGGCCTTTGACTTGCCAATGGTCACACTGGTCACAAGAAAACTGTAGGGAAGAGTCTTAAAAGTTCTGAGGGAGGGACGCCTGGGTGTCTCAGTCAGTTAAGAGTCTGCTTTTGGCTCAGGCCATGATCCCAGGGTCCTGGGATGAGTCCCGCACCTGGCTCTTTGGTTAGCAAGAAGCCTGCTTCTCCCTCTGCCTCTGCCTGCCGCTCCCCCCCAACCCCCGCTCTGATAAACAAAATCTTAAAAAAAAAAAAAAAAAAGTTCTGAGGGAAAAAAATGTTCAGCATAGATTTCTAAAATCAGGCCTGTCTATAATTCACATTTTGAGGTAAAAAGACAAGATATTTTGATATATGAGTGTTCAGGAGCTTCAAAAATCACAAATCATTCTTAGAGTAAGATTCTTCAGAATTGATGTCCATGAGACCACACTACTCTGTTTTCCTCCAACTTCTAATTGCTCCTTCTCTTTCTTTGAAGGATAATCTTTCTTCATGTAAGCATTAACATATGCTCTGTGTGTGTTAATTTTTTTTTATCTTTTTCAGATAACTATTACTCAAATTATTTATCTGTTAATACATACTTACATATATATGTAAATATGTACTAATACAAACATATGTTCATATCTAACAAAAAAACCTTAAATTCAGGTTTTTAATATGAAACTAGTCAGAAAATGAGATGGTAAAATAAGTATTAAAAAAAAGGTCAGGCCTTACTTTGTATTTAATTTATCATGTGAAATAATGTCTAACCCAAATCTTCCCCTTTTAAAATTATATGTCAGTTGATGGGTTCCAATCCCAAAACTATCCTTTTGTAAGCTACTGAATTTTGGAAAGGTTATCAATTTTCTCTCGGAATCAGTTTTCTCATATTTAATATTTGCATGATAATAATACCTACTTCATGGGTTGACTGAGAGGCTTAAATGCAATTATGTAACATAAAATGACTAGATACAATTGGTAAGCTAAAAACATTTGTTGTCCTATTAGCTTGCCCTATTTCTTCCCTCAGTCAAGCATAAACGGAAAATATAAGACTTACCTTAAGAAATAAATATTCAAAATGGAAGAAGATCCTAGCTAGAAAGAATGGAAGAGTGAAAAGTCAAGATTATCTGGCACTTGGGAATATAGATAGGAGTGATTTTATTAACTGCCATGTATACAGAACTTAGGGGATAGAGAGTAATAATACCTAAAAAGTAAATTTTAGGAGTTTGCTCTGTTTTGTGAGATAGAATTCTCTT
Organism: Ursus maritimus; assembly: GCF_017311325.1. NCBI lineage: Eukaryota > Metazoa > Chordata > Mammalia > Carnivora > Ursidae > Ursus > Ursus maritimus. The sequence goes on along the minus strand of NW_024424453.1, from coordinate 18,174,014 downwards.
TTACTGCATTTTCAGAATAACTTTAAGCCTTTTTCTAGGCTTTTGGAGTTGAATTTGTGTGATTTTGAATACAGCACAATACTGAATTGCACCTTGACTCAGAAAGAAAACTGAATCGTATTCAGATGCAGAAAAAATCACTGCAAATAAACTTCTTATATTTGGGTATCACCTCCATTGGCAGTTGATTCTAACCAGACTTTTTCCTAGTCACCTTTTGACCAGAAATGAACCCATTTACCACTTTGTAATATGACAAATGGCTTGTGTTTAGAAATCCTCAGCTTATTTTACTACGGGTGTGTTGACAAAACTTATCCTTTTAATGTTCAGTGAAATTTCAGAGTGACCTCTCATGGAAAGCACCCTAAGATAAATTAAATCCAACTTTTTATTTTAGAGATGAGAAAATCCAAATCCAAGCAAGTGAGTTGAATTTTCTAAGGTCACACAGCTAACAACTGGCAAAGCAGGGCTTAGAATCCACATGTGAATCCTTGCTCGATTTGTAATAGAATAAACTGACCTTGTATTTTTCTGAACACTCAGAGATTCATTAAATAATTTAAATATGTTTATATCGCTCTAAAATTAACTCAATATAACACCTTAATTCTCTCCAATAACATTTTTTCAATATGAGCCTCTGATTCTTCTGCTTCAATCCTTAAGGAAATCTACAAATGCCTGCATGACTTGAAACCCAAGCCTCCCTGATGAATAAAACCACTGCAGCATAAAGCATGGCAATCCTTTGGAGAAGTATTCCCAGACAAAAACATCCACTGCAGCAAGAGTCACTCTTACTTAAATTTATTCCTGATGTTCACTATAGTTTCCCACAATGATTTCAATTATCATTATACATCTACTTTTTATTAAAAAAAAAAATCACAGTTATGTGACTTCATGAGGGAACTTGCAAAAACTATTAATTTCCCTGTTCGCAAAAGTCTGTTAGTTTCACCTCGGGATTCAGTTGGAAAAGTAGTTTGAACTGCTAGCTGTTACAACTCATTGTCATGTTTCCTAGTCACTGAAGCAAAGCTGTCCTAAATGAAGACAAAGTAGAAACATTACTCCTGTCAAATGAAGTTACCAGGATCTGACAGAAGCTGTTATTGCCTTAGCACCAAATTTCAAAGTCTTCTATGCATGATCTGTTTCATTATAGGAACCTACAGTTATGGGATTTTTTTTTTTCCCATAACAGCTAAAAAGTATTTTGTTTTATTCACCTAGGTATAATGATGGGATTAACAGTCTGAATCCAAAAGATATCATCAACAGTGACATTGCCACTGATGTCAGTGTGGTCAGGACAATAACACTGGCAGCTCACTCACAGAGGTCTCATTATCGTATTTCATATGAGGAAAATCAAACCAGTGAGCATACAAAGAGAAATATCTGCCTTATAAGATTCAGAAAACTTAGTAGTTGGATTAAATGAAAAATGGAAGTGATCTGAAATAGGTTACTTGGAACTTTCATAACGAGTTGCCAAAAATTTAATCTGAAAAGAATTTAATTAAAATGTTATATAATATAGCAAAAGATAAGGATTTCTAAGATATTTTATTTTTCTCTTCAAAAATATTAAAATAGGAGCACCTGGGTGGCTCAGTCAGTTGGGTGATAGACTCTTGATTTTAGCTCAGGTTGTTGTCTCGGTGTTGTGGGATCAGGCCCCACATGGGGCTCCATGCTAGGCATGGCGTCGGGTTGGGATTCTTTCTCTCTTTCTCCGTGTGCCCCTCCCCACCCCTGGCCTCTGTGAGACCTCTCTCTCTCTCTAAAAATAAACAAATAAAATAAATAGATAATTAAAATAGAATGTCAACATTTAAAGTTTAAAAGCTTTATTTTGTGACTCACATTCTAAATCTAAGCAAACATTGGTAAATTTAATTATAATTTTTTTAAAAAAGATTTTATTTATTTGAGAGAGAAAGAGAGAGCATGAGCAGGTGGAGAAGGAGGGGAGAAGGGAGAGGGAGAAAGAGACTCCCCACTGAGCAGGGAGCCCGATGTGGGGCTCAGTCCCAGAATGCCAGGATCATGACCTGAGCCGAAGACAGATGCTTAACCAACTGAGCTGCCCACTGCCCCAATCATCATAAATCTTTAAACAGTGATTCACTTTTTTTCATAAAAAACCTTTTACATTTTAAAATAATCAAAGTTATCCATATTGTCCTCGTGAATTTTGCTTTTGATTTCATATTTATAAAGAATAGTCCCATGTGAATAGATATTCATCATTTTGTGACAGTATTATTGATACTATTATTTTTAATATTTATGAATTTATTTCATCCTTAATTTGTGTTCACGTATTTTATGATTAGAGCCACAGATTTTTTTCCTAAATAATGAGCCAGTTTCTAGAACAAGACATTTATCGAATAATTCATTCTGTCTCTACTATTTTAAAATGCTACCTTTATGATGCACTAATTTCATTATAGTTCTTCTGGACAAGATTTTAGACTTTCTATTCTATGACAGACTGATCTATGTGATGGTATGCAAATATCACAATAAGTTGTAAGAATATTATAGTATATTTTGAACTATATGATTCAAATTTTTCTCTCATTACTCTTTTTTTTAGCTCATTTCTTCTTGGAAGTAAACTTTATAATAAAATGTCTTTTTGCTTATATTGAGAAATATTTATTATGTATTCCAGTACAGAAATGTGTTATGTCTCTCTTACTAAAATCAACACTTCTGTTGCATGGCAGAATTTTGAACATTTTTGTACAGTTCAGCATACTTCTTTATAAAGTTCCTTTCTTGGTATTTATTATTTATCCATTGCTTATTGTTTCATTTATTTAGTTGCTATTGTACATAATATTTCTTTCCCATTTTATTTTCAACAGATTATTCCTCATATAGGAGAAATACATTGATTTGGTATAATATTTTTAACCAGCATGTTGAATTCACTTAGACATTTCAGAATGTTTTAGTGATTCTCTTTAATTTCCTTGCTGGACAGCGTATCATCTGCTAGTAATATTTTACAATGAATTTACAACTCAGTTCTTTTTTAATCTTATTGCTCTACCCAAAATTTCTAGAACACTCTTAAATAAGAATGGTGATAATAGGCATAAATGTCTTTTTCCTCTAAGTTCTTTGAAGATGGTAAAGTAGAAAGATAGATAAATACTATAATTGTGTGATATAAATTAAATATTCTGTGATCCCCTTCAACAAAAAGGAAGGACATGTTTTAGTCATCTAAGACTCTAGAAAACAGCACTATGTTTCTTACATAGGAAATATTAAAAAATATTTGTTGAAAGAATAAGTGATTAAGAAAGCAAAGAAAATTTTAGAAACGAGTACATAATAAATGCACTTTCTTACAAGTACCTGTTTTGCCTCAAGTTACATTTGCTTCTTATACCTTAACAATTTTTCTAAAAGTGTTCTAGTTGCTTTCCTTATTCTTTGTTGTTTTCTTTCTCAGGGTTCTGAGTTCTCACCCTAAAGAACATTATCATATCTGGAAGCCTGAAACTCTTCCAGGGTTCCCTCACACTGAATGTCCACTTGGTCAATTTTCAAGGTAATATCTATGGGACGCACTTGGTGGCATCTGCCTAGAACAAAGTGACCTCCTTTCTCTGAGAACTGCCCCCAGTTGTTGCATCTGTACTCTTTGTCTCTAGCTAACCTGCCTCTGTCCATCAGACCAGAATTGGATAACAGATCATAGCCAAACAATAGAGACTCTGTCCAAGAATTTGAAAGGGGGGCTGGGAGCTTGGCATCCTGAATGGAGAAGATATAAATTTAAAAGCTACTTAGAGACTATATTGTACGTGACTTGTCTCATGCAGTAAAAGCCAAAAAACTAGTTTGAGAGAGATTGAAGCAAAAAAGACGAGAGGAGATAGAGAAGTTTACCATGATGTCTGGTTTGTTTTTATCTTTTAGTATCGTATTCTTTTACACCCTGTTGCTTCATTTTTGCTCTCAATTTGTATAAAACATCTTTTTATTTTTATGTAAAATTCCTCTTTTTGTAATTAGGTAGCTTTTGCTGGCACCTGTGGCTTTCAGTCAAAGCATCTTAACTAGGACATAATCAATGTGTATCTCCCCCATTTTGAGAAACTCAAAAGTGTCTCTCCTGAGACAGTTAGGTTTTTATATTTATTGATTTGGCTGAGCACAACATCTGGAGCCAGCCTGCCTGGGTTTGAATCCTGTCTATACCACTTATAAATCCTGAGTCTTTGGGCAAGTTACTTAACTTTCCCATGCCTTATTTCAGTCATCTGTAAAATAATGATAATTGTACCTACTTCATAGAGTTAATAGAACCTAAGCAGGCAATATTCATAAGGCACTTAAACAGTATTTCATATGTAGTTTGATAAAACATAAATGTTCGGTAAATAGGAAATATAGTTTTAGAAACTAATTCACAGAAAAAAAAAAAAGAAACTAACTCACTGAATTGTGACTGGTGATTGCCTTTACTGGATGCATTTTTTTCCTGCTAGAATAAGATTTCTCTCACCATATGATTATCTCAACTCTGGTTCTTTCTACTATTGTTTTTAATGATTATATTCTCTAGGAAAGGTAAACTGAAAAATGACCCAAATAAGAGAGAGAAGCAATAGCTGAATGAGTTCAAGTTGCTCCAGATTTTCTCTAGCATGTAGTATTGTGAATTTCTTTTGTTTATGATTTTATTGTAACCATACTAGTAGATATGAAATGGTGTTGAAATGTGTTTCTAATTTGCGTTTCCCTAATGACTAATGATGTTGATCATCTTCCTTTACTTATTTGTCATCCAATTAACCTTTTCATTCAATGTGTCTCATAGGAAAGATCATGATTTCCAAAGACTTGACTGTCAAAATGGGTAGATACCTGAAACGTTTTGTAAATATAGAATTATTGGCAGATTTGTAGGGATTTAACCTAAATAGAAAAATCTCTTACCAAACTGATTTATGTACAATTTTACATAAAATAATTCAATTCTCATAACAACATGTGAGGTAGGTATTATAGTTAAGCTTATTTTACAGATGAAGAAAGTGAAGCATGGAGAAGTTATGCCAGGTCTTGTGGCTAGCTGGTAAGTCTACCACAGGAAACTTAGAGCCACCTAAGAAAGTGCTCTCATAAACCTGGGCTGTAATCTTCACTGTGAGGCATCATCTTTGCTTAGAACTCCTAAAACGAGATATTCCTGACCAGAGAGGAACTGAACATTTTCAATTCAGTTCATCCTTCACAGAACCTTCAATCAACCCACCCACATTCATAGTAGGAATAGCACAAGAAAGAACTTTATCAAAATTAACACCGTACCTATAGAGATGTCTTTGAGGCGGTTGCCTAACTCATTACAAAAGATCCTCAGAAAGTTTTCTTTGATCTCAACATCATGAATAGCTAAAGTTCCCCTGAATATCGTGTGTGTGTGTGTTTATGTATGTAGCATTGAATCATAAATGATGTGATTCATTATGTTCCTTTATTATACTAGTTGCTACTACAAGGTTTTAAGCCAAATTTGTGACTCACCTATATGGAGAATCTAATGAGACATTACAAAACCATTTGGTAACTTTAATTTATTCCTGGCTTCACTTAATTTTTTTTTTTTTTTTTTTTGAGATGAGGTGGGGTGGCAGAGGGAAAAGGAGAGAGAGAATCTCAAGCAGGCTCCGTGCGCGGGCTTGATCTCATAATCCTGAGATCATGACCTGAACAAAAATCAAGAGTCAGACACTTAACTGACTGACCCACCCAGGCATCCCAAACTTAACCTATTTTTAACTTTATTTTTCTTTGCCCCAGTTCTCTCACCTATTTTTAAGTTAAATTTTATGTTGGCATATTGTTTGTATTTCTATAAGCCATACAACTGCTTTTTTATAGAATTAGAAAAGTCATGAATAAAATGACTAAGTTAATGAGAAGGAAATACAGCAAATAATTCTTGTATTTATGTCTATTTGTGCTGCCCATTAAATGTGAAGCATTATTCTGCATGTTTGGAATACCTCACCATTAAAATAAAAATAGCTCCCCGCCCTATTGAAGCTTGGAAGGAGGCTAAGGGAGAGGGAAAATGGCAATGAAGTAAACGGAGAAATGAATGAATGAGTAAGGCTTCTGGAACATGAAATGATTGGCATACTATGCCTCCATTTTCTATGTTAATAGATGAAACTGCAACAAGCTCAAGAAAAGAAAACTGTGGAAGTGCAACCAACCTAACTTGTCTCTAGCTTAATGGTCCCTAATACAATTGTTTTTTACACATCACTCTTGCCTACACGTTTTGTTTCTCTCAAATATATTCTGAGTAATTTCTCAAAATTGCATGCCCAACATGTCACTCTTCCACTTAAACCTTTTTAATGTTTCCATATCACTTTGTTGTGGCACTTAAAACTCTCAAAGACGAAGCCTCTGTGTAATTCTGCAGCTGCATCTATAATTTGCGATCTTGCAATTCTCCTTAGTATCATACCTATAGGAATTTACAATATAAAATATTCCAATGTATATGGACATCTTACAGAATTTTAAGCTTTGGTTTTTATTGCCCTAATTGTCTTGCAAAAGATGAGAATGCGCTAATTTACTTTCAGGATGTTAGACAAGTTTTGCTTCCCAGGATGTTTAAACAAGATACTTGATTTCAAACACTTGTGCACAAGGGAAGCAATCAGGCCTATTATCCAAAAATGAAGGAGAATCTGTGTTTTGTGTTTAAGTCAAACTAGACAGGGTGCCTTGTGGCAATGAGGCCTTCCTGAAGACTGAGAGGCTTATCTGGATAAATCAATAGGTAGGGAGGCTAAAAGAGTTCATCTGTGCTTTGAATACTGAAATGAAAACAATGCAGCAAGACGGATTTCCTGGAACTAGAAATACTGGCCTCAATGTAGTGAAGGACAGGAAAGATATCCAAGCCAGCCTGGCCTAGCCTCTCTTGTGTGGCTGCATCCTGGATGAGAAATGCAAAGTGTGTAACAGAAAGGGCTGGGTTCTGACAGCTTCCAGAAAACCTACCAAGGTTGCCTTAAATAAACTGGCACTCTAAAGTGGAGTTGCCTTCAGCCTTGTGCTCTAGCAAAGGCTCACATGTTCCTGGAAATATATCAGCAGACCTCACACTGTCAGAGTACTCAGTTATAGCAGTATACTGACAGGTTGAAGGACCAGCTTTCACCATCAAGGCAGTGAGGCACTGGGCAACAACTGGATCACCATCATTATCGCCCTGGGGTCTCCTGCTTAGAAAATGAGGACCAAATGGATGATCCTCTCACGTAAACTATGTGAACATCATAAACACCTCCACTCGTGCCCCCTCTCACACACACACAAAATTAATGAATGCTCTTGGAAGATCTGTAAGAATTGGGTCAATCCAAGAAGATACTACTGGACTCCCAGGCAATCTGACCAGTGATGGCCCAAGCTGATTTTCTTCCTATAATTCGGAAACAAGAGTTGTGACTCTATGTATGCTGAGTTGTGAAGAATTTCCAAACAGTTATATATGGTCAAACCAGTGCATGGAATCCTAGGAGGTCTTATTACCCTCCCTTAACTTTAGCTATTTCCGTATCCTAATCTATTTTAGGCAGTTGAGAATACATCTGCTGTTTAAGTTCTAAGAAAGAAAGAGTCCAGTGTACATTTTGTAGTATTAATGTACTTTGGATTTTTTTCTTTGATCAAAATCAATTTTTATTTTGCTTCACTAGCTAAGGAGTGGAAAATGTTGCATTTTCTTCCCCTCTATGAGTTGGAGTGACTAAAGCTATTATAAAAAAATATTAGGAAAACCAATTTGTTGGTGTTGTCTTAAAAATTACATTTTTAAGATGAATTTTTATTCATTTTTGTTCATAAAGACAGCTTTTTGACAGGTCATTTTTTTATTCTTAGTCTTTAAACCATTGACATTTTAGTAAGTCCATAAATGTGTCCAAAGTTTACCAAGTTTTATGTCTACAATGTCTATAAGAAATTTCAGACAGAACCATGGTTTAATACCCAATTTTATGGACTGCCCTACTTTTAAAAGTGTATTTGAAATCTCTTTTTGGACTCAAGAAAACAAGCCATTTGATCACTTAAAAATTATACCATTGACCAAAAAGCTGATTTGGCATTTAAGAATTTTACATATAATATGCATCTTTTTTCCTGATAACATTATTGACCTAGACCTATCATATTTGGGGCTTCACCAATGAACCAACCATATGACTGATGAGTTAATCTGTTATTTCCTAAAATGAATTCATTGAAACCTAGTGTTGCCCCCTTTTACCCTACTTCTAAGATGTTCTGAGAAAAATGGTATATTGGCTCAAATAAATTTTGGGATGCTGCATACTTCTGGAGATACATTATGGGGAAATATTTAAAATGATAATTATATTTTTTCATATCTAGGTAATTCAGAATTTTTAAACATATTTGGTCCTGGAAATCAATATGTGAAACATATCTATTAATGGCCTTTGGTCTGCTGAACATATTTGGGTAAATTCTGATGACTATGCATCTCCAAGTATGATTAATTTTTAACTAAAGAACAGCAAACCAGAAGAATCCAGTTTGTGATATTATATTTTTTGCCATTCAAACTGACATAGTTTAAGAATGAGACATCATTGTGAAATTGAAAAGCAATTACTGTATTTCATTTAACACTAGTCTTCCAGCTTGGCCTAAGTTAGCCTGCCTTTCCAATCACAATTCATTTGGCAGGGAAATGGCATCATATTTAATTTCACTTGCAACTTGATAATTATAACCATCACCCTCAAAATAAGATGCAAGCAATTAGATAGCCTCACAATAAGCCACCTGGTGGCTTAATTAGCTGTGTATGCAATTTTGGAGGTGAGATTAATTGCAAAAGTAAAAGTTACAATTTATAAAATGAAATCTACAGCTGAAAACTTGGCTCCATATTCTTTTAATTTTCATTGGCTGATTCAAGTTCCAAACACCTGGATCCCAGATCCTTCTAGTGAGGAATATACTAATATTGCTAAACATGGATATACTATACTTCCACGGGAAAAAATTGGAGCCTAAATAAAATATGTGGCTAAGCAATATCAACCTTTGAAAAGTGATGTTGAGCAGTCAATATTAGCAGTCAGGGACTTATTTAAAAGATCTTCCTCCAGATGCCTTAAATATGACTAAGTGAGCAAAAAAAAATTGTTTTTCACTTAACTTATGTATTATTTTTCTCTGGTTAATTTCCCCAAAAGATGTCATATGACATAATAAACTTGGAAAATAAAAAAGCATAATGCATTTAATATCAGTGAACTGAGATTTTTTTTCTACATATTTACAGGTATTTCACCTTTTTACTCTCTCTGAAGTTTTCATATGCTTTGAGAAGATTGTCAGTGAATGAATGGAGGTGGGTATTTTATCAGGAATACAAAAAAAGGCTGTATTTTATTACATTAATTTTAAAAATGGTTTTCAAAACCAAGCTTTAAGAATAAATTGTCTAAATCTGTTTCCATTTAAGTTATGAAAAGTGAAGCCTTAATGACTCATATCAGAGAATTTATTTCATAGAGTAGAATATGTTTCCCCTTGGTCCATGATGGGTAGGTCATAAGACCACTTGCCCTAAGGTAGAAAGTTAATATGACCTAAAAGAAGTAAAACAATCCAACAGACCTCTTTTATCTAGAGAGTTTGGGGAAGAAAACATACTTTGAAAAAGCAGGGGTCAGATACCTGATTGCAATATCTTCTTTACCCTACTTTGACAGGAGAAAGGCTCAGAGAAAAGATGTGTTTAAGATGAGTCAAAGAGAATTAAGGGTAGAATGCATGTGTTACTAATTGGAGGAATAGAATCAAATGGTTGTTCCATTTGAGATTGTGGGAGTGTATAGCTATGCAAGATCGTCTCACTCTAAGATGAGGCAGCATTAAGCCAAATAACAAGATCAGACAGATAGAAGGCCCTAGTTTTTACTCCTAAGCCTTCTTGAGCTCTCATATGTTAAAGAGGTATACAGAATTTTCCAGACTCCTCAGGAAGGTGGTGACACCAGAGGTGAGGATTGCTTGAGAGAATATAATGGCAAGACATGAGGTGAATCACTTGGGTAAGGGACAAAGGCAGATACTCAGAAGGTCTACTGAGTCAGCAGTACTCAAGGCATTATCAAAGACCAAAGGCCTCAAATAAATTTGGAGTACCATGGGTAGTTGTTATGGCTGAATTTAGTTCTCCTAAAAGTCATATGTTTAAAACCGAGTGTCTCAGAAGGCTGTACTTGGCAAAAAAAATCTTCAAAAAGGCAATTAAGTTAAAATGAGGTCATCTGGATCAGCCCTACTCTAATACGACTCCTTGTTACCCTACTCTAATACAACTCCTTCTTATAAATAAGAGTAGGACAAAGACTTGTACAAATGAAAGACCATGTAAAAACACAGAGAAAAGATGGTCATATAAAAGCCAAGTAGAGAGGCCTCAGAAAATGTAAGCCTACCTTGATCTTGGACAATCAGCCTCCAGAACTGTGAAAAAATCAATTTCCATTGTTTAAGTCACTCCATCCATGCTTGCCATGGCAGCTCTAGTAAACTGAAACAGATTTTGGTACCAGGCAGAGGATGCTGCTGTAACAGATATGTAAAAATGTGGAAGTGGCTTTGAAATTTGATTATTGGCTTGGAGGTTCATGTTAGCAAGAGGTTAGACTGCCTTAAAGAAAGACTATTGGTGGATATATGGACATTAGGCAATTCTGAAGTTTCTGATGGAAAGGAGAAACATGTTATTGAAAACTGGAGAAGAGATGAATGATCCTTGTTATAAAGTGGCAAAGAATTTGGCAGAATTATATTCCAGTGTCTCGTGGACAGCAGAATTTGTAGTAATGAACTTGGTTATCTAGCGAGGAGATTCCTAAACAAAGTATGGAAGGTGCAGGCTGGTTACTCCCCACTAGTATATAGTAAAATGTAAGAGGAGAGAAAGAAATTGAAGAAGGAATTATTAAGCAAAAAAGAACCAGAACTTGAAGATTTGGAAAATGCTCAGTGTACCCATATTGGAAAACATAAGAAAGCATGTCCTGAGGAGTATATCAAGAGTATGGCTGGACAGGGACGCCTGGGTGGCACAGTGGTTAAGCATCTGCCTTCGGCTCAGGGCGTGATCCCGGCATTATGGGATCGAGCCCCACATCAGGCTCCTCCACTATGAGCCTGCTTCTTTATCTCCCACTCCCCCTGCTTGTGTTCCTTCTCTCGCTGGCTGTCTCTATCTCTGTTGAATAAATAAAATCTTTAAAAAAAAAAAAAGAGTATGGCTGGACAATCATTTGCTAAAGAGATTTTGATATGAGACACTAATCAAGTCAACCATCTCAGCAGAAGCCATGAATAGAGATACAGTTGTACAGGAAAGATCTGAGGACAACCGTTTTGTCTGATGGCTGGACCCCCATGCATTACATAGGAGGCCAACAAAGCTTTTGAGAATTTTATAGCAGATAAATGCTGCCAGCTTAGATTGAAGGGGACAGAGATAGAACAAAATGTAAGAAGGCTGTCAGACTTCTGGGATTCTACAGAATGGAACAATAAAGCTATCCAGCTGCAAACATGCTTTCTCATTCAAGAAAATGGAAGACTGACTTCATAGGCATCTCGAAGGTGGGCAAGGCTGTCATTGTCACCAGGAATTCAGATGTAACAGGTCCAGTGGATTGGGGGAGCTATTTTACCTTCAGTTCCAGAGAGTGAAGCCACTTCCCTGGCTTCAGAGAGCCAAGCCACCCATGCCCAGGGAAGAAGGGGTGGGGCCACCACATTAGCAGGCCCAGAAGATAAGACCACCTCCCTGGTGGGCTGGAAGAACAGAGCATCAAGCCAAAGAGGATAATTCTCAAACCTTAAAATCTAATGAAATTTGCCTTGCTAGGTTTAAGACTTGTTTGGGATTTATAATCCTTTCCTTCCTTCTGAGTTCTTCTTTTTGGAATAGAAATATCTATCATATGCCAGCCCATTATTGTATTTTGGAAGTGGTACTTTGCATGACAGTTCTAACAAACTAATATAGTAATATTAACTATAATATTTAGTAGCAGGCTCAAGGGAAAAAAAAACCCAACGATAAAGCAAACACTTCTCAGTAGATCTTGGCTTATATGTTCCCCTAAAACAACCCAAGGCCAGGAATTTGCCTCTTTCTCCCAAATGTACAAGTTCTCTACCTTCATATATATTGAAGACATCTTTGTGAAAGACACAGAATTTGGTAGGAAATGATTCTGAAAGAATGAACATTTAATCCAGGAAGACTACCCATATTAACAGAAACTCTATGATTATAAATATTAAAATTTAGTTTTTCTCCTTTAGACAGATTAGAAGCTCATGAAGAAAGTGACATAAATTATAGCAAGTCCACTGTATATTCTTTACATATCTGTCATGTAAGCAAATTTGAAATTTTGCTTTAAAGAAACTGATATACATATAGAAACTAATATACATATACTGAATGTGGCATAAGAGAAGATAGAGAAATGAGCTAATTTTAGGAGGAAACTTTAGATAAAAACAGATAGCTTAGCTGATCTGAACACACACACACACACACACACACACACACACACACATATATTACCAGTTAATGGGGTTTGTTTTATAAGAAAAAAATTATAACAAATGTTAATTATGAAAAACCGACTTCTAAAAACTAAGCATTGTAAATATAAAATCTTGCCACTTTTTTTAATTTAAAAATAAGCACCATTTGAAGGAAGTAGGCAGTTCCACCGCCCATTTCTAGTGAGAATTTCTAGTCACAGAGAACACTTGGCTTCTTCCAACAAGAAAGAACTAAGCCCTTTGGGTAAGGATTATTTCTGGTCCTTGAAGTTATTTTTCTCTTTGAAATCCTCATGGAAACTTTTTCTCATCTATAAACAGCCCTTCAGTTAATGTTTTAATGCTTCTGCTCATCCCACTTTTTTAAATCTGGGAAGTATAAGTTGGAGTGGGTTTCAAGGAGTTTACATTGTTTTCATATTTTCTCTGACTGTATTAACAATTTACTAAGCTAAAAATTTTCTATGATTCCATAGAAAAATTGCAGTGCATGTAGACACTGTGCATAAATCAGATGCTATAAAAGAAAAGGTAGGGCTCATAAAACATCACAGTTCTTTAAAAGGGAAATTTTATTTTTAGTACACCATAATCATATGCCTATACTACCATCAACTACTAAGAACAGCAGCAACATTTTGTTGTTTTTGTTGTGGGTAAAGTGGCAACAGAAGCAAATACCTGTACTTGGTTGAAATCACAGATTTATAATGTAATTTGTGATAACAAATTCCATACCAGAAACATTTCTTTATTTTTTGGACTCATTGTCATAGACTCTTACTTTATCTTCAAACCTGTAGAACTGAAGTTCTAATACAATTATATTTACAGTATCATTACATAAGAAAATACTTAGAAAAAAATTAACAAGATATTTAAGATATCAACACAGAAAACCACAAAAAAATCCCTCAAAGAAATAAAGAAGACCCGAAAAAAGATCTATATGTACCATGTTGACTGGATGAGAATGTTAAAACATTTATTCTTCTCGAACTGATTTATAGATACCATTTCATTCAAATCACAATGGAAATTTTTATAAAATTGACATACAGATTTTAAAATTCATATCAAAATGCAGTGGACCTAGAAGAGCAACAAGGATCCTGAAAAAATGAACAATTCTGGAGAACTAACAGCACTTGATTGCAAGAATTAAACAAACTACAGTCATCAAGAGTGTCTGATGTTGGCATAAGGATAAATAAACAGATCAATGAAACTGAATAGAAAATCCAAATAATGAACTACTCATTTGATGTGGAAATTAAAGTCATGCTAAATGAGTTTCAACAACTGGTAAATAGATGGGGGAAAATGGATCTCCACCCCACTCATACCACATGCAAAAACTGATTTGAGATCACGAATAGACAAGAACAGAAAATCTAGTTTCAAAACTTCTAGAACAGTGGTTGTCAAATATTCTGAAAGGGCTGATAATAAATATTTAAAGTTCCAGGGCCATACTCTCTTTGTCACAACTACTCAACTATGACATTGTAATATAAAAATAGCCATGGAGAATAAATAAACAAATGGCCTAGTTGTGTTCCAATAAAACTTTACTTTTAAAAATAGGCAACAGAAACACTGGCTTAATCACCAACCCTTTATAAAAAAAATATATATTTTCATGAGCATGGAGTAGGCAATGATTTCATGAAAAAGATGCAAAAAGCACTAACAATAACAGAAGAAATGGACAAATTGAATATCAAAATTTTAAAAATAATTTGAGTTCAGTAAAGGCAATATTAGTATAAGAAAAATGCAAGCCATAGACTGAGATTTTTTTGAAGCAAATATATCTGACTAAAAATTTATTTTCGAACCATATTTAAAATCCCTACAAATCAGTAATTATAATAAAACAATTAAAAATAATTAAAACAATTAAAAACAAGAAAAGCTTGAACATTTTTTTTTAAGATTTTATTTATTTGACAGAGAGAGAGAGAGAGCACAAGTAGGGGGAGCAGTAGAGGAAGAGGGAGAAACAGGCTCACCCACTGAGCAGGAAGCCCGATGCGGGACTTGATCCCAGGACCCTGGGATCATGACCTGAGCGGAAGGCGGATGTTTAACTGACCTAGCCACCCAGGCGCCCTGAAAGGCTTGAACAGTGAGAGAAAAATAATATATGAATGGCCAATAAGTACATGAAAAGTTGTTCGATATCATTATTCATACTGGAATGACAAATTAAAACCACTAGAATGGCTATCATTGTGAAGATCAACAAGACCAAATATTGACAAGGATGTAGAGCACCAGGAAATTTCATTGCCAGTGGAAGGAGGAAGTGTTAGAACCCATTAGGAAAATGTTTCACAGGTTCTTATAAAATTAAACATATACTGACTCTATGACCCAGCAGTTCAACCTGTATTTCCATAAGAGAAATGAAAAAACAATCCATGAAGAGATTTGTATGAGAATATTCATAGACTTTTTCTTAACAGGTAAAAACTGGAAGCTACCCAAAGATCCATTAAAGAGAATGAATATACTGTATATAATATGATACTACTCACATTAGTGAGTCTAATAAAAGAACAAACTATACACACAATATAAATGAATCTGAAGAAGCATTATGATAAGTAAAACAAGCCCAGAAAAATATGAGAACCTACTGTATGATTTTACTTATGTGAAATTCTAGAACCAGCAAAGTTAATCTGTGGTGACAGAAATCAAAACAGTGACTCCTTAAGGTGGGTTGGGTTTCTGGGGTGATGTAAATATTCTGTATCTTAAGAGTGGAGATACATCATTCAGATACCCTTCAAGAGAACCTTCTACAGGTAGCATAGTTAAGTGATAGCTGTAGCTGCCACCCCTGTTCAATGTGAGAATCATCCAATAAGCAGTCTTTGTTCAGGGACTCCTCATCAACCGGGCTAAAACTTACTCAAAACTCTGCTCTCATCTGAAATGTCTCCTCAATCCTTTCTAATCCTCTCTTTTCATAAATGTCAGGTTGTCCCTGCCTACTCTACCCTCTTCCCCTTTATCCTCATAGGCATTTCCCTCAAATTTCTTGCACATCTAATCCCACTGGCATCTGCCTCACATATGATACATAGGTGCTGGGTTACTTGGTTATGCATTTGTCAAGACTCAGAACAGTACCCTGAGCATTTCATTGCACTGCTATCTGCGCATTTCACAGTATGTGAACTTTACATTTAAAAATAAAAATCTGCAGAGCCATTCTATCTTTAAGACTGCAAGAATTCTCATGTAATATGTCAGTACTAGAAAAAAATACTGACACACTTTACAGGATAATATTTCAGTCACAGACACCCACGCAGAAGCGTAAACACACATATTCACCGTATGGTTTGGTAGGTGCTTGACTTTAAGAGAGTAGGTGCATTCAAAATGATTATTTGGGACCAAAGTATCTAGGTTGAAATGCTGTGCAGTAAGCTAGGTTCACTCACTAGTAGGTAAGCTTTCTGAACAGAAGCCTACTAATACACAATTTATTTAGTATGCCTTAGTAAAGTACGAGTCATTACAAATCTTGAAACCCCACAGCTACAAATGACTTGTCAAAGTACAAATGGCACTCAACAAGCTCTATACGAATATTGCACTATGTAAGCCTACTAAATTCTTCATCTTTCTTTATTTTCTTCATAGATACAGAGAGCAAAGGATCATTATCTTTTCTAATTCTAAATTTTTTGCTACTTTCTAAGGTTACATTTGTGTCAATATTAGATGTCTTTCTTGAAGTTTGATTTCCCACTTCTCTGTATAACTCCAGAAATTAGACTTCTGGCAAAATCTCTCTTCCATGCTTTCTTGAATCTATTACACATCATCATCTTTTAATGACTCACCACCACCCTCACCCATCATTGGCTCTTCTCCTATTCATATCCCAAAACAACACAATGTGACTCTGACATATAATAAATGATATGTATAAGGGTCATTTTCCTATATGATAATCTACAAACCACCAGGATTTTAGTGAATGGCTGTAATTGCCGTTTTTGTATACAGTGAAACTGACCTTTTTTGTAATCATTTCACAAGAAGGTATGGATGGATGGACTGAGCCTGATTCAGAGTGCTAACTGGACACTGGCAGGGAAAAAGAGGCATCCTGGATGATCCTTCTCTAGTAACAGAGAAGGGTAAACACACAGCAAATTCTTACTTGGTGATCATCAAAGGTCCATTTGTCATCTGCTGTGTATAACCAGGCACTGCACTGAGTACACTGGGGAACATATAAATAAGACATTTTTCCTAACTCTCAAGGAATTCCCAGTCTAAGGAGGATGACAGAGAAGCAAGTCAACAGTAACGGTAAAATATGATAAGAGCTCTGACGAATTCACAGGACAGAAGCCCAACTTATCATCGTGGAAGACAAAATGCCCAGGACAAAGAAAGGCCTCATGTCAAAGTTAGTACTGTATTCAAGATATTAGCAATAGAAAGAACATTCATTAATGAGGAACATCTCAAAAAAAGATGGAGAAAACCTGGGGTTTTATAAAATAAGGGAGTCAAAAGGATGAAGGAGATAGGTCTCACCTGAGTCACTGAGGATGGGTACAAGTGGGTTTTATGTGAGGGCAGGATAGTCCTTTACAAACGCAAAAGGGTGGAGGAATTTCTCTACCACTGCTGCTTCCTGGGAACACAGGCTTGAGGGAACTTCAGGGAACTTCCAGGGAACCTGAGGAGTAACAGTGTGGACATGTCTGGGGACAATGGGAATAAAGAGCTTCCACAGGAGATCAGCCTGGACCTGAGCGTCCAAGGGAAAGTGGGAATTATTCATGTAGGGGTCAAGGTCAGGCTACCCAAAGATGGGCCACTTTGACAAGAACATTATTTTCAGTTAAAAGTAATCAAAACCCAGCAGATTCAGGAAAAAGGTCTCTTCTTGGTCCTCCACTGCCTAAATTTACATCAAAAAGGAGAGCCTTTACCAGTAAGAGAGCTATTAACAGAGACTCTCCTTTATCTAAGAAACTTGTCTACATAATAGGGTAAACTGTGTCTTTCGAGTCATTTGCTTTCTGTTCTGCTAATGGCCTTCCTCCCCTTTGTAACCCTCAGGCCCTACCCCTCTACTTAGCTCATATAAATTTCCTGTTGCCTCATTGTCTTTGGAACTTACTATCTGTGTGGATTCCCTGTACACACACTATTAAATTTGATTTTCTCCTGTTAATCTCATGTCAATTCGATTCTAAATCTAGCTGGAAGGACCTTGTAGGGCAGAGAAAGGTCTTCCTCCCCAATACTCCTATATGGAAAAAGAAAGAGACATTCTAGGAGGACAAAAACAAAACAAACACAGTAGGTAAGTTTGGGGAATGTCAAGCAATTTGGAATGACAGAATTGTAGGGTTTGAGTCAAGAGATGGCAGAAGTTGACACCTGATGTTTATCAAAAAGCACAATTTTAAAAAAGCATTTAAATAAAAGAAAGAGTCTCACAGTAAAAAAAAAAAAAGAGGAGGAGGAAGGGGGGGAGGAGGAGAAGAAAAGAGAAGAAAAAGCATTTGAAGGAGTTTGAATCTGGGACTCCTGGGTGGTTCAGTTGGTTAAGTGTCTGCCTTCAGCTCAGATCATGATCGAGGGTCCTGGAATCGAGTCCCACACTGGGCTCCCTGCTCAGCAGTGAGGCTGCTTCTCCCTCTTCCTGCCCCTCCCCCTCTGCTTGTGCACTCTCGCTCTCCCCCTTTCTGACAAATAAATAAAATCTTTAAAAATAATAAAATAAAGGAGTTTGGATGTGAAGATGAAGGTACTGGGAAACCACTGGATTATTTTTAAGAAGGACATTACGTGATTAGATTTGTGTAAAGAAAGATTGCTTAGAAAATTTAGATATTATATAGACTAGATCATGGAAAGTCATACCCAAAGACAGAGAAAAAGTAGAAGACTGATTTAATAATCTGTAGGATGCATGTTGAAAGTCTGAACTAAGTTTGTATCAGTGAGCGCTCCTGGCAGACCATTAACCCTTACATGACAGAATTTAATGATTTATCATTAATGGTTGGCCTGTACACATATATTTCTTGTTCCTTATTTACCTATCAGAACTGGCTATTTGACCAGCCTTCTAAAACCAGATGTTAAAAGTCACAGCATAGATTTCTTTGGAAACTTGAGTCTATTCGATTACTGCACATTTACATTCTCCCTTTGGTCCTTTGTTTTTCTATTATCCTATTTTAGTTCTTTATTTATCTATATCACCCCTCCACCTCTAAACCTCAGCCCCCACAAACTCCAATTGGCAGCTCCTTTAAGGAGAGATCCATCCTGCAAATTACTGTGTGCACCTGGGTCAGCATTTTCACCTTTTGTGTACTCAGTAAATGGTTAATTAACAAGCACACACATACATCATTCCGACTGGTAGCTTTGGGTCAGGAAATCAGTGAATTTTAATAACTGACATTCAGAATCTAACATGTAAATTATCTCAATTTACATTTAAATGTAAATATGTGTTGCATATTTAAATATATTTACATAATGTATATTTAATATATTTACATTGACATTCAGCTGGGAGTGAAATCAGAATGCATAAATTGCTGACATTTTTATTTTCCTGGCTTCCCTGTCTTTTGAAAAAGTTCAATGTCAGTGAAAGAGATTGAACTGTAGAAAAAATGGCCATTTCTGCAAAGGCTGCTCCATGCACCCTTGGAAAGTGCTCTTATTAGGATCACAGCTATAACTTCCTATTATTATAAATGTGTGCATATCTTAGGAAAGAATAAAAAAATTACGACATCAGTCATCTTGTAGATCAGCCTGTAGGCACAGTGCTCAGAGAATGGTACCTGTAACCTCCAGGGACATATTCCATCATTAGATTAACAATCGCCGAGGCAATCATACAGCACTGAAACAGACAAGTGCTGCCCCAGTGATGCAGGAATAATAAGCAGAACAACATGTGGTGTCAGTTCATATAGGAAAACTGCAGACATTTTGTGGATGTGAGAATCCTGTTTGCTTTGGAGAAAATATAATCACCACCTCTAGAGATATGATAAAATAAAAGATGAACCAAAGCTAGATTGAAGGGATATATCTTGGTTTATCTGGTTTGTCTGGACTGATAGCACAGAATGGAAATTGAACGCATTGAAGTCAGTGAGTAGATTCTGCATAGTCAGTGGTATAAAAGTGATTTTTCACTCATTCAATTTAAACATTACATGGTTAGCCTCCAAGAGAGCTTGTTTATAAAACTGATTTCCTTTACAGAAAAGAACAGACCGGGTTAAATAATTTGGATTACACGCAAAACCTATTTTTTCCTTCCCCTCATCACATATTTCCATTTCTAAACAATGATTGCAAACACAGATTTTCCATTGCTCTCCCTTATGAACCTAATAAGTTACCATTACAATTCTCTCTGAATTCTTTATAAACAAGTGCATTTCTCTCTAAAGTACTGGGGGATATGGCCACCCACTGGATCTGCACTGTGGGTAATTAGGATGAACATAATCATATTATTGAAGCAGAGCACTTCTGATGTAATCAAAACTGTTAGGGCTTTCGAATAACTGCCCAATTCACCAGGCCATTTAGAACATGGTGAAATTCTATGAGCATCAACTCATAAAACAGAGTCATATTAAGAAAGGAAAAATTTCCATTTATCCCAATAGTTAAAAAACAGCTGATAGTTGGATGTCCAAAAAAACCATATTTTAATCATTTAGGCAAATAATTTAGCTTCTTTGTACCTCAATGTCCTTGTATTTAAAATGGCAATAAGACTTTTACCTAACAGAAAAGACTAAATTTGCAAAATTTTATTTTAAACGTTATTTTATTACATTATTAAAGATTACGTAACTATGGCAAAAATTTACAATGGCGAATATGGCAAAAAGTAATATTTATGTTGTTCAATAAAAATTAGAGATAAGGAACAGTGTAAAAAACTAAAATCTGAAGCTATTCATTTGCTTTTAGTGATTTCCCAAAGTTTCAGTAAAGCATCTTGATTTTTCTTTCTCTTAAATTCAGTGGCTTAGATTGTTAGCCAATAGGCCAAAAGTTCAACTGAAAACCTAAAATGGAAATTATATTTGGGTCCAGTCCCAATTCCAATCCTTTCCTAGTTCATTTAATATTATTCACATCCTTTTAATAACAAAAAAAGATTGGACAAGTGTTTTGATAGTAATCAAATTAATTCAGGATTTTTGTTCAAGTAAAAAACTAAAGACCAGAAAAATTTATGTTAAGTGCAAGTTACATGAAGTAAAATAGTTTTGTTTTCAATCTATATTCAAATTTTCTATACTCTAATTAACATTTTGGCTATCCATTTTAGTAACTATGATCTAACTTTGTAAAATAATGATCATAATTACATTTTACATTTTGATGGAGAATTCTGAGTGCTAATTGCTCCATATTAATGCACTCATTAAATGTATTTTAGTTATAACCACATTTTTGTGCTATCAAATTGAATTTTGTAATAAAGAAATCTCGGTTCTAACACTTAAATATTCACATCGTAATTCTAACCTGGTGAGTTAGAGAAAACTGAAACTTCATAGAGAATATGAAGGGACTATGTTTTTGAAAAGCCTATAATATTCACATTTCAGTTATTTTCTCAAAATCTATTTATCTTGACATTTTCCTAAGTAGAGATTTGTCAATAAAAATTTCTACTTGTATTTACCTTAACATTGGTAAGAGTTGATAATTGCAATTAATTTTGATATAATTTGATATGATTTCAGTTCTCAGCCAAAAAATTAAAAGATAAGAATGGTGAAGTGAAGGTTACACCCAAAATCAATAAAGTGAAATATTTACTTGTACTAAATGTACCATTTTAATATTTTGGCAAAATACATGGAAATTTTTATAATAGTCTGAATTTAATAGAATGCCCATTTGTCTTATTATTTCATTAAAGCTGTGTTTGTTCATGTACCAAGAAGGACTTTGAATGAGATTTTACTTAACAAGTATGTCTGTATCTAAGACTAGCTATTCTCAGTATATAGGACAGTATATGGCATATTCTAGATGAAGCAGTTCAGGACCTGCCACCCAAAATATGCATCTTTGGTATACTAATTATTTTGAGCTGAAGGCATTTGAAAAGCAGCAAATGCAGAAAGCAGCTTTCTCTGAATTCCCCTTACCTGCCTAAAGACAGATCCTCCCAAAGAAACTGAATAGTTATAAATCTCCTTCCTGAGAGTTTCATCAACCAAAGAAGATGAGTCATCATAGGAGAAGAAATTAGAAGTCCACATCACAACCAAACTTTATCACAAACTACCATACCCCCCATTTATTCTTCTAAGGGCCCATTAAGCTTTCTTAAAAATCAGTTACTATCCCTCCCCTTCCCTTATTAAGATGGTATATAAACTCTCAAATTTCATCACTTTTTCAAGTATTCACTTTTTTTCCAATGATGCCCCTGTGCACCTAATATTAAAAAGTAATTAATTTGCATGACTTTTCTCCTGTTAATCTCCCTGTTGTCCGTTTATTCATAGACCCAGGTCTCAAACCTAGGGGAGGAAAGTCTCCTGGGATAGACTTATGTTTTGAATAAAACAAATATATCCACAAATCAATACATGAATAGATTAATAATAGATTCAGCTCAAAATAATCACAGATTAATGAATGAAAGGTATATGTATTCTTATATATTTTCCTATTCATTGTAAATAGTTGGCTCTTAGGATCAATCATAATTTCTTATACATGTATCTTTTCCATCTGTGTCTTTTAATCCTGAGGGATATAATAGATGCTCAATAAATACTGGTAATTGGAAGACAGGAAAGGAATAAATGAGAAAAAAAAAGTAGAAAAGGAGATATGGGGGGAAATACAGAGTAATAAAGAGGCCAAGGGAAAGCTAGGAAAATTCAACTGAAATAACTGAAAATTCAGTTGAATAATTCTAGTTGAAATCATTAAAATTACATATTTTATATTAATATTCAGACCTCCAGCATTGTAATACTAACTTCCATTGGTATTTTGAAGCAAAATAAGATTCCAAATACAAAAAGAAAATGGTATAGTATATAAATATGTAAACAATGAAATACAGTTCAATTCAAAAATCATTCATTACACGTATCCTTCTATTATATTAAAAATCAAAAAAAACAAAAATGATAGAATGAAACTGTATCACAGAACTTGCTTTTCCTAATACCTGATAAAATTTATTTAAAAATACCAAAGTAAGCAAGTCAAAATACATTAACAGCATCCAAACAAGGAAAAGTGATAACTAAGGGAAGTATAAAAAGATTCTACAATGGAGTAGCTTCTAATCATCCCTCGACCCATGCACACAAAGGAAATAAAGTAGCAAACACCTTGAATGTTACTCATGATCACTAAATTTAGAGATAAGCTCATGGAAAAAGCAATAGACGAAAGGAAAATGTGGTCAGGTGGAAAGTGGGTTTGGCAAGGAAAGAAGAGGGGCAATGCAAATGTCAATTCAATTTTTTCTTTTTGAAAGATTTTATTTATTTATTAGCAGAGAGATTGAGAGAGAGAGAGAGAGAGAGAGAGAGAGAACATGCAAGTGTGCACACTGGTGGTGGGGAGGGAGAGGGAGAAGCAGACTCCCTGCTGAGCAGGGAGCCTGACAAGGGAACTCCATCTAGGACCCTGAGATCATGACCTAATCTAACTCAGATGCTTAACCAACTGAGCCACCCAGGCGCCACCAAAATTCAATTCTTAAGGAAGTTCAGACTAACCACAATGCTCAAAATGTTTAACTATATAGAAAGTCAAAAAGGAAGACAGAAGACTCACAATATTAGACTTGTTACTTCCCAGCCATAATGATGGGTTTGGCAGACATGAAAACAAAAAATAAATAACAGCTTCTCAAGGAGCAGAAATCCTGGGGAAAAGTCATAAAGCAAGCCCCATTTGAAATCTCCTCGATACTACTATCTTGCCAATGGAACCGATTAACACCATAACCTTGCATTATTCATCACTTTGTTCTTCTCCCTACAGATTCTAGGAAGAGAAGGGTGGAACTTTTAAGTGCATAATCTGGCCTGGCTCTTTGATCTCAGCAGGCTTGGACATGCATGCTGAATTGGAGCAATGATCTGATGCTCCAGGATATTACTTTAGAAGGGAAGATACAGTTTTCAAGCTAAGTGGAATAAATCCTGGTACAGAACATTTAACAGAAGCAGCAGCAGCAACCAGGACCTCATACAAGGTTAAACCTTCTTCTCCACACTTGCCCTTAGGCTACAGAGAATATAACAGAGGGGAACACTTAGTTCACACACTGCAGCAATGAAATAAGGTGTGGCAAAAAACAATGCATGTGTCCAACATCAAAACAGGATAGAAGTTTGGCTGTATCACAGTCTTTTTATAAAATCCTTGCAAATAGTCTAATTCTCTTTCTAAATGTTCTGCCCTTAAAATGTTACTAACAGCTATAAGGAAAATATTAGTAAAAACTTCTTTTAAAAAATTCTTACACTAAAAAGCCTTATATTTCTCTTCCATTCATTATTACGCACCCTGACCCCCACAAATTGACTTCATCTCTTTGTATCTTAATCTTTTAGGTTATTCTTGGACATGGCCTAATGTCACTTATAAAAAGGTTTAGCTTTAATTCACTAAAAGTCAACTGCCAAGGTAGCAAATACTACCACAAAAACTTTTGAAGTTATAAATTATGCCTTTTTGTTTTATATAATCAATAGAATTTATGACTAATTTATATAGACTCTATTAGCACTTACACATCTTGATTACCTTATTTTAAAGGTCAGAAGTGCCTGGGTGGCTCAGTTGGTTGGGTGACCAACTCTTGATTTTGGCTTGGGTCATAATCTCAGGGTCATGGGATCAAGCCCCACAGTGGGCTCCACGCTCAGGAGGGAGTCTGCTTGAGATTCTCTCTCCCTCACCCTCTGCCCCTACCCCTGCCCGCATGTGCTCTCTCTCTCAAATAAAGAAATAAATCTTAAAATAAATAAATAAATAAATGTCAAAGTATTCTTTAATTGCCATTATATGGTAAAAATAATCTGACTAATTTGTTTAAATTTGTATAAGTAATGTACAGGAAAAAATCAAGTTGGTTTAAAGCAATAGGGAATGCCAGTCAGGCTGGACCTAGAATTATTGGTGGGATTGGAGTGAAGGAGTTAGATTTTGCAAGGTGTGATTACAGTGATAGACCAAGGGGAGGGGGGAAGGGGTGACAAAAGAAGTTCCTGAATTAGGGAGCTGGCCTGGCACTATCAGCTAGGTTGTAGTGTTTTCCTGTTGAACATAATTTCACAGAACATTAATATCAGATAAGGTCACTCAGACCATGATAGATCAGGACAAAAAGACCATTTTGTAACCATGTCTAAACACAGACAAAACTGAAATTGAACCACAAAAATATCCAAACATCTTCCTGTCCTGGATAATATGAGCTACTATGGCTCCACTAACAATTATAGCTTTGGTATTGATTTCCTTCTTCCTATCCCATAGATAAGATGTTTTCAGAAATCCAATCATAGAATGCCACATGCCTGACAGCATCCAAATGCATAGTAAAGTCCTGCTTCCTAAACCCTTCCTAAAATCACCAAACATGAGCCCAATTCCTGGTAATCAGCTTTTGTAATGTGCTCTTACTCAGATGCCCTTATGGTGTGCATTGTCCCTCCTTGAAATGAATCTCTAGCCCAACCTGTTCAACTATAGTTTTCTTATTCCTGGTGTCTGATAATGGAAAGAAACTGAAAATGGGAAGCAAGCATCCATGGGAAGGTGATGGAACCAATGGATTGAAAGGTCTTAGAGGAGAGAGCTGAAATGACAAGAAGTAGAGATCAGAAAGGGAGGTATTTCGAATTGAGATCATGGAGGAGGTACAGTTATTCATAATGTCAAGGTCTGGAGAATGGCCATGGGAATAGACAGAGTGGACGTGGAAGAGAGAATACTGAAAGAGAAGGTGTCCAGGAACTAGGACATCAGAACATTACAAAGATCACAGACAAGGACATTGCAACCACTGTGCCTTAGGATAAGAGTACTGTTAGAGACAGAGACATTGAGTCAAAAATTAAAATCATTATTGAGTGGGAATCATCTTTGAATAAGCACAACATAGAAATATATTACAGACTAGGAGCAAAATCTTCAAAGACAAGGGATTTTAGGGAAAAAAGGAAAGAAAATTAGTTCGAAAGTGTTAAGGAACATCAGGGAAGACACGTACTCCACCCACAGCCATGTGCAGTGTGGAAAGAGGAGGCTATTTGATAGCTCTTCAACAGAGGAGGATCCTTAGGAGAAATTCATATTTCAATAAACTGAGAAGGTAAAGAGGACATTTAAAGAAAGGAGAATGGATATAGCATTTTTAAATGATGGGCCAGAAACTCAGAAGTCACTATGGAACCAAAGAGGAGATGAGAAGGATCTGGCAAAATATGGAATCATATGGGGATGTGAATCTCTATGATGAATTCTAGACAAAGCTGTGGAAGAGAAAGGCGTAAGATTTTAAATGTTGTCACCAAACATTGGATACCTTTCACGTTGCTTGGGTTTCTCCCTCCCTCTCCCTCTTCTCCTCCTCCCCGAACCGCTGTTCTCCCTTTCTCTCAAATGGATAAATAAATCTTTTAAAAAAATAGCTATAGTTTTTAGAAATAGTCCATTCTCTTAATGGCACACCACATTTGCTCCCCCAAAATCTCTTCCACATCAGTAAACAGTATCTCTATCATCCAAGTCCCACAAACCCCAAATCTTGGATTTATTCTTTTCTTTTTCACACCCCACAGCTAATTCATTTGAGAAAATATATATATATATATATATATATTCAAAATATTATCCAGAATCTTCTCTCCTTCTATTTCTACCATCTTACCCCTAGTCACCACCATTTCACCATTGCAATAGACTATTATGCTGAATAATTTCTGCTTATGCTTTCAGATCCACTCTCCAGCATCTTCCATACCTCTTTGAGCACTGCAACACTGACCTACATGGATTCCAAGAGATTCTTGCCCTCTAGCCTAGGAAGACTCCAGCAGGATCTCCTACGTTATAAAGAAAATGAACTCACAGTATTTATTTGCCTAGCCCATCCCTGGGGCAGGGAAAAGGGGAGATCATGGTACATTGGTTATGTCCCTCTACCACAAACCACAGATTATTTAACGTAAATTCATTTTGTTTAAAGCAATCAGTAGGGTGTAGCAAGAAAAAAGGAAAATTCTCTCACCAAACACCACCAATGCTCATTTAACCCCAATTTGTGAAGGTAATTATTTTCTCACACTTGAATAAAATCTTCTGCTGGGCTTCCTATTTTATTGGGCACTTTCTGATCATGAAAAGCTGTCTAGTCACTTGAAATCAAAACAAAGAAAAAAAATGATATCATTGCAATAATTAAAAGGTTCAATTCTCTGGTAGGTAGACTGTCTAAATGGTCTCTTAGAGATTTGCTATACTAATCCCTGGAACATTTGAATATGACGAGATATCTATCACTCCTGTGATATGCACAGTTGACTTTTAGATAGGGGGATTATTTGGCCAGGCCCAATGTAATCACATGAGCCTTTATTTATTTTTATTTTTTATTTTTATTTTTTTTAAGATTTTATTTATTTATTTGACAGAGAGAGAGAGACAGCCAGCAAGAGTGGAAACACAAACAGGGGGAGTGGGAGAGGAAGAAGCAGGCTCCCAGTGGAGCAGGGAGCCAGATGTGGGGCTGGATCCCAGGACTCCGGGATCACGCCCTGAGCCGAAGGCAGAGGCTTAATGACTGAGCCACCCAGGCGCCCCGCCCTTTTTTTTTTTTTTTTTTTTTAAAGACAAGAGGCTTTAAAAGTAAGGCGCTTTTCCCAGGCTGAAGCAGAAGAGGATTCCAGAGAGACTGGAAGTATAAGAAAGACTCAGCCTTTAAACATGCAGTAGGTCACATAAGGAGGAACTGGATGTTATCGCTCTCTTTTTTTTTAAGAGTTAATTCATTTTAAAGAGAGAGAGAGTGAGCAGGGGGGAGGGCAGAGGGGGAAAGAGAATTCATAAGCGAACTCCCCGCTGAGCACCTAACCGGATGCAGGGTTAATCCCAGGATCCTGAGATCACGACCTGAGCTGAATACAAAAGTCAGCTGCTTAACTAACTGAGCCACCCAGGCACCCCAAGAAATTAGGTGTTCTTACGGAGGTGAGAGAGGTCCCTACTGACATCTAACAAAGACAAAAGTACCTCATTCCTACAACTAAAAGGAAGTAAACTCTTTCAATAACAGTCATACTTTTGGAATAGGACCCCAAGTTCCAGATGAAAACATAGCCCTGGTCAACACTTTGACTTTGGTCTTATCAGACCCTAAACAGAGAACTTAATTAAGTCATCTTGGACTTTTGAGCTACAGAACTGTGAGCTAGCAAATGTGTGTTGTTTTAAACCACTGTATGTGTAGGAATGTTAGGCAGAAATAGAAAACCAGTATAAATCCAATGTCATTAAAGTTCCAAACTTAAAGTTTAAGCCGCTCTCCTCTAGGCAGCATTCCCTGGAAACTTACAGAGAAAAGGAAAGTAGAGGTGTGTTATCAGTATCTTTTGTGCTTTGCTGCCTTGCACTATTTCTTCTTAGCTCTTGCTAGTCATGGGGTCTGACCCTACTATGGCAGGAGCAGCAACAGAAAAAAAGGTAAGAAACGGCCTCACTTGACTAGTACCACCATGATCTGCTGGTGGAGCTCTCTGACCTTGGGATTGTTTAAAATTGAGTGTTTATTGAGCTTCATAGATAATCAGGGTTGATTTCTCTTTTGGGGGACATATCTTTGGTTTCTTGGGAGATTTCTAATGACCTTCCCTATTGCCCAGATTCCTGATACAGTCTACTCTCCAACCAACTACTCATATCCTACCCTACCCAAGTCATATCCCAAAAGGAATAAACTCCAGAGACCTTTCCTTCAGTTACTTTGCTTTGGAAAGCTGCCTACTGGGGCAGGGTCTTTTCTAAATGGCTTTAGCTTTTAACTTCTAGGGTATTCATGTGGCCCAAAGAAGGTTATACATCTGGGTCAGGCAAATGGTAGAAGAGCTTTTGTTCTCACTGCTGTCCTCTCTCTTCCTCCTTTTCCACCACAAAGACATACGGTCAGACATTTGCTTGGAGATATTTTCAAGTGTGAGTCCAGATGCCACTTGGTAAATATCAAGTTCTCAAGTGGTCTCATTGAAGGAGAGGTGAGAGAGAACAGGAGAGCCTCTTTCCCATGAGAGATGGTGATGGGTTTCAGAGCATGCAGTAGCTATCTTCTAAGAAATTCTGGCATCCTTTTCGAACTCTCAAGTGAAAATTTTGCTAAAATGGACTCAAAAGGTTTTTGTCCACCTCCTTTGAACGTCCTGCAGTGGTCTAAAACCTCATTTTTAATCTGGGAGGACTTACCATATACAGTTTTGTCTTATATATGTTAGAGCCGAGGGAGAAATAATCTTATTTTAATACAGTACTAACATTAACTTTGTTTCTGTATTTTCTACAGTTAGACCCTAATCATCTTAGAGGCAGAAACGATGTTTTGAAAAATAAAAATAACCACTATTCATAAATTATCTATATGTCAGGCAGTATCATTGAAGTAGTGTCTCCCTGACAACACTGCAGTAGATATCATTCTTCCTATTGGACAGATAAAACACTGAGAAGCAGCAAAGTTAAGGAAATACACGTCACCCAGATTTTAAAAATACTAGGTCTGAGTTGATATTTATATCTGTCTTAACTCTACAACCTACTCACTTTTTTTTTTTTTTAAAGATTTTATTTATTTATTCGACAGGATAGAGACAGCCAGCGAGAGAGGGAACACAAGCAGGGGGAGTGGGAGAGGAAGAAGCAGGCTCATAGTGGAGGAGCCTGATGTGGGGCTCGATCCCATAACGCTGGGATCACGCCCTGAGCCGAAGGCAGACGCTTAACCGCTGTGCCACCCAGGCGCCCCTACAACCTATTCACTTTCTATTAGGATAATGGTCTTATAAAGAAAATTCCTAGAATAAAAGGCTCTGTCTTCCAAATATTTCAAATATTTGTAGTTGCAGCATTCCATCCTGTTGTGGTGTCCTGCTATTTTCTTCTCATGAGACTCCACATTCATTACACACAACACCAATCTGAAAACACACAGAGTGTGAATTCCAAAGGACCTGGAATGATGAGCTTGCCCTTTCTCCCGCTGCACAGCAGCAGTGCAGTAATTACACCCCCACAGCTCCTTCTCCCCCTTTCTCTGCTGCTCCCTTAGTTGCCTGTTCTAGTTTTTTTTTTTCCAGATATTAAAGATACCTAAAAAAAATCTGAGAGAAATTTCTCTAATAGTTCATACACTGAAAGAAAACAATTACCTCTAGAACTACTTCCTAACAAGCCCCAAACATGTTTTTTTTTTCAGGAACACTATCTCCTTTCCCCCAAAACTCTCTTTCTTCCTCATTTTCTTCTTAGAAAACTCAAGAGATATTCCTGAATACCTTATTTCAAAAGAAAGGATCCAAGTACGCAAATGCTATTAGTAAGCAAACAAATAAAAGAGAGAAAAATATTACTATTCTTACTCTGACCATGGTCACCACATAGTTTGGTCAGTGACCACAGAATCTTTTTGAGGAGTGGAGAGTTATTTGATAAGATGATTCTCTGTTGTATAAATGCATTCAGCTTCTCTTTTCTCCTTCGCAAAGCCTCAGTTTGAAATCAACTCTGTAAAGGTTAAAGGTCTTAGCTGAGATTTCAGACATAGTTTAAATCCTAGCTAGTCTACTTATGAACTCCTTGATTTAGGACAAATTACTTAACTTCTCAGTCTTTTCCCTCTATAATAATGGAGGATTTCAATCTTAAAATCCTTTAATTCCTTAATTATTACAGAGACTTAAAAGGATAATGTAAGATAGGAAAAAGTATACAAAGCACTCATCACTGTAGTTAATATTAAGCATTTAAAAAACTGTAACTGTCCATCCTCCTCATCACTATCGTCATTGTATTAAAGTAGGATGGAGAAGAAAGAACGTATGTAGGTTTAGAATTAAAAAAGAAACAGGTTGGAATCCTGGCTTCGACAAATTATAACTTTGGACATGTTCCTAATATTTACAGTCTTTCGTGTCTACATCATAAAATGGTTTTGATGATGATACTTACCTTACAAGATTGTTGTGAGGATTAAAGATAATCTATTTTAAGTGCCCAGCATGGGCACTTTGTAAAGGCTAACCTATTATTCCTTTTAGTTCGGTGAAAGTCTATTCAATACTTTGCCACACAAATGCAGGGATGTACCACTCAGAAGCTCAATAAGGGCTTATTGATGGGTGGTTGCAAGCAATCCATGATACTTAGGACACTGACAAAGAATATTATTGATTGCTGTCTGCATGTTTTGGGTATGTTGCTTCAACACTACCCGTAAGAAAATAGCCAAACAAGATTTTATAGTATATTTTGCCCTTAATATTGCTACCCTATGTGACTAAATTGTTATGTGAAAACCTGACAGGAGGGCTATTCAACAATGTTCAATTTTTTTTTCTATTTTATGAGAACTATCTAGTAACCATCATGATTCTTTAAAACATCCAAAGCTATGCACCCAGGCAATTAAGTGAAAAATATTTATAAATTAGACCTACTAATTGTTTCTTGACTTTTAAACATGTTTTACTTTTTGTCTGCTTTTAACTTCTATTTACTTACTTCTTTATTTAAATTTTTATTTAAATTCGAGTTAGTTAACATATAGTGTAATACTGTTTTCAGGAATAGAATTCAGTGATTCATCACTTATCAACACCCAGTGTTCATCACAACAAGTGCCCTCTTTAATACCCATCACCCATTTAGCCCATCCCCTCACCTATCTCACTCCATCAACCCTCAGTTTGTTCCCTATAGTCAAGAGTCTCTTATGGTTTGCCTCCTTTTTTTTCCCTTTTCCCTATGTTCATCTGTTTCTTAAATTCCACATAATATTTGTCTTTCTCTGACTGACTTATTTTGCTTAGCATAATAATCTTAGTTCTATCCATGTCATTGCAAATGACAAGGTGTCATACTTTTTGATGACTCAGTAATATTCCATTATAGATACACACACATACATACACACACCACATCTTCTTTATCCATTCACCTGTTGATGGACATCTGGACTTTTTCCATAGTTTGGCTATTGTGGACATTGCTGTTATAAACACTGGGGTGCATATGTCCCCTTTGAATCACTATGTTTGTATCCTTTGGATAAATACCTACTAGTGCAATTGCTGGGTCATAGGGTAGTTCTATTTTTAACTTTTTGAAGAACCTCCATATTGTTTTCTAGCGTGGCTGCACCAGTTTGCATTCCCATCAACAGTGCATGATGGTTCTCCTTTCTCTGGATCCTCGCCAACATCTGTTGTTTCCTGTGTTGTTAATTTTAATCATTTTGATGGATATGAGGGGGTATCTAATTGTGGTTTTAATTTGTATTCCCCTCATGATGAGTGATGTTGAGCATCTTTTCATGTGTCTGTTATCCATCTGGATGTCTTCTTTGGAAAAATGTCTATTCATGTCTTCTGCCCATTTCTTAACCAGATTATTTGTTTTTTGGGTGTTGAGTTTGATAAGTTCATTATAGATTTTGGATAAGAACCTTTATCAGATTGTCATTTGCAAATATCTTCTCCCATTCCATAGGTTGCCTTTTAGTTTAGTTGTTTCCTTTGTTGTGCAGTTTTTTTATCTTGATGAAGTCCTAATAGTTCATTTTGCTTCCCTTGCCTCCAGACACATATCTTGTTAGAAGTTGCTACAGCCGAGGTCAAAGAGGTTGCTGCCTGTGTTCTCCTCTAAGATTTTGATGGTTTCCTGTCTCACATTTAGGTCTTTCATCCATTTTGAATTTATTCTTGTATGGTGTAGGGTAATGGTCCAGTTTCATTCTTCTGCATGTGGCTGTCCATTTTTCACAACACCATTTGTTGAAGAGACTGTCTTTTTTCAATTATTCTTTATTCCGATATTCTTTCCTGCTTTGTTGAAGATTAGCTGACCATAAAGTTGTGGGTTCCATTTTTAGGTTTTCTACTCTGTTCCATCGACCTATGTGTCTATTTTTTGCTGCTACCATACTGTTTTGATCACTACAGCTTTGTAATACAGCTTGAAGTCTGGAATTGTGATGCCTCCAGCTTTGCTTTTCTTTTTCTAGATTGCTTTGGCTATGTGAAGTCTTCTGTAGTTCCGTACAAATTTTAGGATTGTTTCTTCTAGCTCTGTGAAAAATGCTGGTAGCATTTTGATAGGGATTGCATTAAATGTGTGGATTGCTTTGGGTAGTATAGACATTTTAACAGTATTTGTTCTTCCAACCCATAAGCATGGGATGTTTTTCCATTTCTTTGCATCATCTTCAATTTCTTTCATAAGTGTTCTATAGTTTTCAGAGTACAGCTCTTTCACCTCTTTGGTTAGGTCTATTCCTAGGTATCTTACGGTTTCTGGTACAATTGTAAACGGGATCGATTCCTTGATTTCTCTTTCTGCTGCTTTGTTGTTAGTGTATAGAAATTCAACAGACTATTGTGTGTTGATTTTATATCCTGTCACTTTGCTGAATTCCTGTATCAGTTTTAAAACTCCAAATTTTATAGGGAGCCTGCATGGCATGGACCTGCACTGATCCTCTGGGGGAGGGTCTCACAGCACTGTGACTGGTGTAGATTTGTCCAAAAAGGGCAGTCCTCAAAAGCCCTGAATGTGCAGGGTCTTGGAGTTCATGGTCAAATGCAGCAAAAAGCCAGTACCCAGTTAGCTGCCATCAGCAGGTGTCTCTGCTCCTGTGCTAGTGAACAGGGCACTTCAACAACACCTGCAACACTTTTGTCCCTAGAGAGGCAGGGCCACCTCTCTCAAATGCACTCCAAGAAGAGGAAATGTCTCTCCCAATGTGACCCAGGGGATCCTCAGGCCACACTGTTGGCTCCTGGGCCTTTGGCCTCCTTCTCCACAGGCGCTCCTCTACACCCACCAGGCTCAACCCAGCGAAGGTGTGGACTTCTGAAACTTTAGTCTTTGAGCTCTGCTCCTTGTAAAAACTTACAATAATCAGCCTCTCTCATTTTCCCCGTTAATGGTTTTGGGAGGTGGTTTTCTTGTGCACTTCCCTGAACTCTGTTCACACACTCTCTCTCTCTTTCTCTCCTCTCTCTCTGATCAGGGCTCCCTCCCCTCTGCAACACCCACAATTCTTTTCTCCCCCAATCGTATCTCCCCATCTTCTACCTTCCATGATGTGGCCTCTTTTGTCCCTCTAGTTGTGGAGTTTGTTTTCTCAGTCCTTAGACTGATTTCCTGGGTGTTCAGCATGACTTGATATTTATCTAGCTATGTTCAAGAGATGAGGCAAACATAGGGTCCTCCTACTATTCTACCATCTTAACCTGTTATAATGCTTTTAACTTTCAAACAAAGTCACAAAATGTCCTAGGAAAAGTCTGTGGTCCAGTTTCTTACAGAAGAAAGTAGCTCTGTCTCTGGGTTAATCTAAAATTTTCAATTTCTGTGGTCCTATAAAATATGAAAGGTAGTGTCATGATAATTCATACTATAAAAATAATGATAATTTTTGTACATTCCTCCTTCCCACCTATACCTTAAGCTCCATTTTTAACTTACTATACATTTAGTTCTGATGTTCATACTTTAGCCTGGAAGTCAGATGAAGCTGAAGGATGTCATTATGAAAAAGATAAAAAGAAAATAGGAAATGTTTGACTATTTTCCGTGTTAATCTAAAGATGATATTTTATAATTATATGATGGTATTATATTAAGTGAAAAAAATTACCATGAATACATTTCATTTGTATCACATAAATTAAAATTTCATGATTTGTTCTATAAAAATCATGAGATATTTTGCCAGAAATGTTTTTAAAAATCGTAGGTAAAAAAATAAATTCCAAAAGCTTTGAAAATAATAAGATAATATAAGCAACACAAATCAACAAGTTGTAATAAAAATAAAGGTGAATGGGGAAAAGTGAAAATTGATTATAAAAGAAATTTTAAAGTTTCAAGACAATTAGAAAGGCAAATCTTAATTTTCTGTGGTTGAAGTTAAAGGCATTTCTTAATACATTTTATACTCAGGAAAGAAATGTGAAATACTTCATTTTAAGCAAAAATCATATTTTTCTTGAGGTTAATACCCCACTAATTGACTTTTAGTTATGATACAGCCTTTCCAATTGAATATTATTATTATGTTCTTTTCTACACATAAATTATAGCTGGGGATCAAGAATTCCTGTCCTCTTCAAGGGTCCTTCTAGCTGGACTAAAACGAATTGACATGAGACAGAATAACATGAGAAAGTCAAATTTAACAGAGTACATACATGGAATCCACAAAGACAGGGAAAGTCCAAAGACAGGCATAATGAAGTATATATGTCATTCTGAACTAAGAAGCAGGGGGCAGGGGTCTGGCACTTCAGAGGAAAGGAATGCACTTCACGGGAAGGTAAGAAGAACAGATGTTTGCCCTGCTATAGAGATGAGTCGCTCAGATAAAATTTATCTCTGCTAATAACCCTTATTCTGGGAAATACCCCCAAGCTAGATTCTTCTATGTAATTAAGAGAGGGACAAAAGTTTTTGTGGGGCCCCAGGGTCTTGACTGCCTTGAGTGCAGAATAATCTTCATGCCCAAGTGGCCCATCCTGGAGTGGCCTGCCCTCAGCTCCTACATTATCATAGAGGAGGAATGAAAGAGGTGTATATTCTAAAGGTTATTAGTATTTTTTTCTGTGTTCCCAAGTGAGGGCTTTGGGATATGATATGTAAGGGATGAAAAAACTTCCCTTCTACCATTCTAGATTCTGTGCCTGTTCTAAGAATTACATTGACATAAGTCAGATTAACAGGGAAAAAAAAGAATAATTATGTACAAACACATGGGAGCCACACAGAGATACGAGACTCAAAACGCAGCCAAACAGTTGAGACTTACATACCATCCTGAGCTAAGAAAAGGGATAGAAGGTAGGGTCTCTGGGGAGGTGATTCACTGGAAGGTGAGTGGAAGAAATGTAAACAAAGTAAAAATTATCTCTGGTATTAGCTTTTTTTTTCCTGGTGTAGGAATGTAAATTTCTAACATATATTTCTTTTATAAATGGAGATTTTCCCCACCAATGAGGAGATTTTTACTTTTTTTAGGCTTTTAAGCCGGAGGTTAGAGCTTTTTCTGAGGCTGCTGGGTCTTGATTGCTTTTAGTTCAAAATAATTGTCGTGCCAAACAGCATATTTTGGGGTGGCATGTTCTACACCCCTTCAAGTGCTATTTCATCAACATTATAAATCTGAGCTTAGTTACAACTTGAAATTATTATACTCAATTTTGCAAACAGATTCTTACAGAATATTTTCAATAAGGATTCATTTTCTACCTTTCAAAATTCAATAAGACACACTGGATTTGCCAAGGATTTTCTTTACATTTGGAAAGAAATCAACATTTAAAAAGGTTTAGCAGCTGGCACTAATGAAATAAAATTGAATTAACTCAATGAAATTGACTACATTCAATGAAACCAGAGCCACAAAATAGCACCAGCTGATCTTCTTACTGAATTAATGTAATTTTGAAAATATGCTCCACTGTTATGTCTTGTTATCTTCACAATACCAAATTTCACTGAAAAATTGGCATTCTCACTTTTTCAGAGAAATACGGGACTACAGAATATAACTTCTAGATTCAGGAAAATTCTAGGTTATGTACTTGTTTATGCTTATATCTCATGTCATTTTATTGAAGTGCTCTTCACTATGTGTGGCATGTAGTACCTGTCAGGCAGTAGGTGTTAACTAACAGTTGATAATATTGTCATTATTCCTGAGAATAACCAGATATTTGTGTGGCTGATTATAGTTAAGCTATCTTCTTAGTCTGAGAGTCCATAATTACAGGGTTATTTTGGAAAGTGCAATATTTCTCAAGACCATCAGATATACACTGAAAATATTAAGAGATTTAAAATTTTAACACATGAGACTTCTGCTGTTTTATTTTTATTCAGCACTTGAATTAAAAGCACTATATCTAAAGTAAATAGACATCATGTCCATAGTTCTCAAAGAGATGAAACTAATTTCCTTCTCATAAGAAATCATCACAATCATAATCCATGAAGATGAAGAATATTGTCTCCAAAAGGTGGGAAAAAATGAAAGCCTTGTGACAAAAGGAATTTTACTTTAGAGGCAAATTTCTCTATTTTTCCCATTTTGGATGAATCTTCAGATAATTTTCAGGTCTCAGGAAATTCCTACTTCCACTTGTATAACAGATATTCCCAACATAGTGGTTTTCAATAACAAAGTAACTTGTTTTCCCCACAACTCTACAATTTGGCAGATTCAGCAAGGCAATCTTTCTCTCTTTCCATGTAGCATCTACTAGAGTCCCTACTTACAGTTGGCTCACTCACATGGCTGACAAGTGGGTTCTATTTGTCAGGGGCACTTAATTGGGGCCAGAGACCTCAGTTCCTTTTCATATAGGCCTCTCCCTGAGTTGCTTGGCTTTCCTAGTGGCATGGGAGTTACATTTCAAGAGCAAGTACCCCAAAAGAAGATGGCTGATGCAGGATCATATTCATGAGCTAGCCTCAGAAGTCAAAATGTTCTCACTTTTATTAGAGTAAACAGCCTATCCAAATCCAAAGAATCCATGGAACCTAGATTTCAGATCGAGAAGTATCAAACTCACGCTGTAATAAGAATATGTGAAGTGGGAGATATTTTGGTAACCATTTTTGGAAAATACAATGTCACAGTTTGTTCTCTAATCACAAAACCCTAGATTCCTCCCACAAGGAAAATATATTTTTCCTTTCCCTAACATACAGCCCATTAGAGCATCATCAGCTTAGAGTCCACAATTTGTTACCTCAATGAGGTCTAGGTGTGGATGAAGCTTTTGGGTAGGGTTACTTACACACAACTTTCCAAGTACTACGTCTCTTGATCTAAAGAACTGAGAACCTAAAGATATTTACCTAGCACACACATATATTGATGAGATAGGCAACAGGGATAGGTAGGATCATTACTATAGACACTCTCATTCTAGAAGGGAGGAAATTTAAAAGACACAGCAGCTATTGGCCTATAAAAATTCTGAAATACAGAAAGGAATATACTACCAATTCCATGATTAGGGCTCAGATTTACTGCCTGAGAATTGTTCTCTGTAGCTCTTGTCTCCACCCTCCAGACTATTGCTTTTGGTCTCTGAGTCACTCTTCCTTTTCCATAGGAAACAGTCTGTGTTTGCAGTAATTTTCTCTGCCTATTTCCTGCCCACAATCATTTCAGAATCTAAGGCATCGTTTTATTTTATACTCTTTTTGATATTTTAGTCCAAAAGGGTACAATTTTTTCAAAAACGTTTAGGCTTGTTGCCCATCAATTTATAACTCACTCTACTAGACAAAAGCCAAATCCATAGTTTAAGATAAGCCCTTCTCCACCTTCTGTTCCATGTGAAATCTCTATGGGACAATGGCTTTAAGATTCCTAGAAGACCACTGTCATACAGTTTGTAAGACATGCTCTTGTATCTTTCTGAGACCTCCTTGAAAGGGTCTATGAAGCAATACTCTAAATGTTTTTCCCTGAGGTCTTCAAGGATCTCATAGGTCTACTCTGAATGGGGTTTTTCCCTAGAAGCCCTTTCTTAATTTCAGAATAATTTGCTATCTGGACCATCTGGGAATAAAAAGACAGCTTTCTGATTTAATTTCAAACCCGTTAAGTCCTGATTCATCTATATTTCCTGGAAATTTCACCTAAAGATTTAATAGGTTTTTCGTAAGCCCATCTTCCCCCCTCTTGCCTTTTCCTATGGACATCTAGACGAAGCAAGTCAGCACTCCAATATTCTGTCTCAAATCTTCTTACCTGCACCATCAAGTTCACAAAGTACATTTCCTTTGGTTCACCCTACTGCAGGGAATGGTGTGTCAAACCTCCCACCACTACATAACAAGGCTTCCTTTTCGTTCAGCCTCCAGTAGCATTTTCCTTACTTTCCTTTATGCCCTCACTGCAAATACTGTCCCAAAGTCTCCTTAGACTTTTGGTAGTAATTTTCTAGAAAATTTTTTCAGACATCACCTATCACAGCTACAAAGCCAATGCCACTTCCTTAGGTTTCTGCCATGGCAGTATTCCACTCAGTGACAAAACCTATTCTTGTTATTTATTTCTATGAAGCAAACTGAACCCAAACCTTAATGGCTAAAATGACAATAATCCTTTGTTTTGTTTACAAATTGGCAATTTGGGCAGACCTTGGTGGAAACAGCAAGAAGATGCCGGCATACAGCTGGGAACTTAGGGCTTTGGGAGTGGAACTTTCATACAGATTTCTTCACAGGCTTCTTGTATTTCCTCATGGTATGGTGGCTGAATTTAAAGACTAAGCATTCCAAGAGAATCAGGAAAAAAAAAAGAAAATTACATTTTATGATTTGGTATGAAAAATCACCCCGCATTTCTTTTGCTATTATCACAGATATGAAGACAAAACATGAAGACTGCTTGCTCCAGGCAGCAATTTACAGAAGATAAACTTTTCTTGAATTTTGCCATCACTTACAAATCTTACAGATGCTACAGCACAATATTTATTGACATCAGCTTGGATGAGGAAGCTCACTTTGACATGTCATCAAAGTGACAACTTCTGAGCTCTTTGAGAGTGGAATCATTTCAGTTCTTGTTAAGTACCCTTCAATGTGAAGACAGACTTTTACTGCGTTCCCTGTTGTACTGTTGAGTAAAATGACTCAAAACATTATAATTTTTCATCAGCAACTTAATCAGAATTGTCAACAGTCCTAGCCATAGAACCTTCCCTCTCATCTCACACTTTTCTTTCAAAAATGGTCACACTGGATCATCAGACATGTTTCTTAAACACTAATGAATAGCTAAATGATAACATTGCATAATACTTTAAAAAGTCATAATACAATTCATTTCTAATCTACACAATCCATACTTCGCAATGTTTGTAACAGCAAAATATGAAGGAGAATCTGAGTCACAGTGAGTAAAAATGTCTTTACAATGGAAACTTCCCTCTGATTTTCTATTATCCCAGTAGAGTTGGTTTACTCTTCTAAGTCATCTGGATATCCAAGGAGGTATCTGATGTCATCAGTCTACTGTCCTTCCGTCCACAAACTGTACTCTCAGCAAATATCAATGGCTTCTCCTATCTCACATCAAAAAATGACAACCAAATAAATTCAATCCTACTGCTCATTGCTGTAAGGACTGAAGGATTTCTAATGAAATTGCTAATAGGGCTGTTCCATCAAGGTCTACCACAGTGTGAAAGTGCTAGCATTGTCTGGAATGTGAAGTTTAAAAAGATACATTTTTGTTTTGCTTTTTTTAAGTCATGTTATCTCAACGAACTCATAGCATTAAATTATAGGCCCCTAGGATTCCACAAAATCCCACTGAAAACCGTGTTCTAGAGCAATTTTAAATTCTATCATGAAGAAGCATTTAAATGCTTTCTGGGTGCCTTACCCATGTTTGCATATATATCTGCTTGAGTATATGTATTTGTTAAATGATTAGGTAGTGGGAATTAAATGGAAAATAATAGAGAAATTTAGAAAGCCAGTCTTTGCTTTTAATGAGACCAAAATTTAACTGGAGAAAAAGATAAATGTGGTATAAAAAATTAAAGAACTAAATGTAGCAATGATAGGCCATAAGAGAACAACACAGAAATTAAAAGAAACAAGCAAAAAAACCCAAAAAACAAAATAAAACAAAAAAAACCTGTCAGAATTTAAGTACAAACATTCTGACACTCAAATTCGACAATTTTGAACTTTCTTAGAGCCTTGTGCTCCTGAAAAACAATGAAGGTTAAGAAATCCTCCCACTCTTTTATGTTCTGGGAAATAGCTTACTGCAAGCAACATCCTTCTACATATGATAGATAAGATAGACTTACCAGATGACGCCTTTGTTTACCTATGAAAAGTCTGGACAAAGACCATCCAAATTCCCATTTTTTTGGTCTCCTAACTGATTAGCTGAATGATTTATTCCTACTGATGAATCTGGACAAACTGTGTATTCATATGCTTTCACCAGATTTTAATCAGGCTTCTCCCTTCGCCACAGGCCTTGGACCTTGAATCATCTTTGAACTTAAGCAAGTACTGCAATGCAGAACGATCCCTCTTAATGGCCCCTCCAGAGAATCCACTGACCTCATGTGAAAAACTTCTCCAATAAACTTCCTCTTGACTCTGTTAAAGTAGGTAGTTAGATAGACATGAGCAGGAGGGGAGAAAGGAGTATGACAGACGGACAACTGCCAGGGACCACTCGGTCTCCACCCAAAGACCATTCCTTCTCCCTTAGACCAACTACTTTTGCAGTTTAGCACAGACAGATAAGCAGAATATACAGGCTACATGGACTGTCCCAACTTCAGAGCGTGCGAACGTAAGAAAGACTCTGTCCGCTTGTAACCCTGAGGCTACTGTATTATTATAATACTATTTGCATTAGGGTTTGCAGCCACCCCCTACCGCAGGTTGCAGTTAGGCGCTCCTGGGAAGATGACTAACACAACCTTGCACAAAATCTTGGAAGGGAAGAAACCAAGGCAGATCCAAGAGTGGAGTGATAATAACAAGATCATTATCTTGTCCAAATAAACCCCCATAAAAGAACACAGTGAGAAACTCGATGTGATGCCACCCATCTTTGGTCAGCCCGCTCCTCTGTCCCTGAGTGTTACTGTTGTTTTTTGCTAATTAAGGAGCTTTTGCTACTTTAATTCTCTCTCCGATCTCAACTGAATTCTTTCCTTGGAGAAGGCAAGGATCCAGGAGTTCTACCTGGTAACAACTCTACTTGCTCCTCCCACCGTCTCACAACCAATTCCTTCTGGCCTTGTTTAATCCTCCTTGTCAGAGAAAAGTCCTTTCTGTCTGATCTTTGAGACATTTGGAGATCTCAGGTTGTGGCTTCCTCCCATGTTATAATAATCCCCTTCCCTCTTGTGCAGCAGTTTTTTCAAATAAAGTCTCTCGTATCTAAGTCCAGCTTTTTTTATTAGTTGACAAATTCTAGTAATATGTCATATAAAAGATTGAAATCAAGAAAGATTTATGTACAAAATAGTGATTTCAATATTATATGTAATAACAAAACACTGAAACCACCTCAAATTCTACTAAAAGATTGGTTTAAAAAATTGTGAGACAGCCTTGCAACTGGAAGAAAAAAGGAGGAAGACCTGCAAGTATTAACAAGGAATATACCTCAAATATATTGTTAAATAAAAAAACAATGTGCCTAAGACTTGTTTTGTGGCCTAATATGTGATCTATTCTGGAGAATGTTCCATTTGCCCTTGAAAAGCATGTGTATTCTGCTGTTTTAGGATGCAATGTTCTGAATATAGCTGTTAGATCCATCTGGTCTAGTGTTTCAAAGCCACTGTTTCCTTATTGATTTTCTGTTTGGATCATCTGTCCATTGATATAACTGGGATGTTAAAGTCCCCTACTATTATTGTATTACTCTCGCTTATTTCCTTTATGTTTGTCATTAAATGTTTTATGCATTTGGGTGCTCCCATGCTGGGTGCACAAATATTTACAACTGTCATATCTTCTTGTTGGATTGTCCTCTTTATTATTATATAGTCTCCTTCTTTGTTTCTTGTTACAGTCTTTGTTTTAAAGTCATTTTGTCTGATATAAGTCTTGCTACCCCTGCTTTCTTTTGACCTCTATTTGCATGATAAATGTTTCTCCATCCTCTCACTTTCAATCTGCAGGTGTATTTGGGTCTGAAATGAGTCTCTTATAGGCAGCATATAGATGGTTCTTGTTTCTTTATTCACTCTGTCACCCTATATCTTTTGATTGGAGTGTTTAGTCCATTTACATTCAAAGTAATTATTGATAGATATGTATTTATTGCCATTTTGTTACTTGTTCTGTGGTTGTTAGTTTTTCTCTGATCCCTTCTTCTCTTGCTTTGTGTCATGGTTTGTTGGCTTTCTTTAATGATAACTTGGATTCCTGTCTCTTTATCCTTTGCATATCTATTACTGGTTTTTGATTTGTGGTTACCATTAGGTTTGTATATAACCTAGGCATATTGCAGTCTGTATTAAGTTGATGTTTGCTTAAGTTTGAACCCATTCATTACTCCTTTCCCTCCCCGACACACACATTTTAGGTAGATAGTATTATATCTTACATCCTTTTATTTTACGAATCCCTTGACTGATTTTTACAGAAATACTTATTTTTACTGCTTTTGTGTTTTTTACTTAGCATACACTCATTTGTGTAAATATTCATGCACATAATCTTATACACTGACACTTTCTATTGTAGAATAGAGGAAAAATATATTTTTCCTTTATCCAGCTTAGGTTCTCCAGCTGGTGCCCTGAAAATTAGACTGGTAAAAGACTAACAGGAGAAAAATAAACGGAAGTTTAATAACATGTGCATTGCTCACGTACACATGGGAGCACCCATTAATGAGCAACCCAAAGGAATGGTTAGAACATGGATTTATATACCAATTTAGGCTAACAAAGAAATAGGGGCTTGGAGCTTCTGAAGGGAGGAGGCAAGTTTCAGGAAGAAGACCTGCAAGAGAGTGGTAAATAAGGGTTTTTGCAGAAGCTTTATTATGCTGTTTTAAGATTTTGCCCTCTCCATGGATGGAGTTGTTAGGAGTCTTTCTCTTCCTGGTGTGGGGGATGGAGGCACCTTTACAAATGGGAATTTCCTTTGCAAAAAGAAAACTTTTGCCCAGTAGTTAGAGCTTCTCCTGCATCCGTTGTTTCTCAAAAACCTTTAGCTCCAAATAACCCATTTGTCAAAGAAGCATATTTTGGAGCGGCATATTCCGATGTATATACTTGAATACATGTGCCTACTTCTAAAATGATAGTTGAATGAAGATATTATATGATTTTGCCTCTGGGAATAGGGATAGGGTCTAGGTACAAGGGAAATTTACTTTTAATACTAGAATTTTGTGCTGCTAGAATATTTTACTATATGCATGTATTATTCTATCTCTTTTTCAGTATAGTGCCAGTTAAAAATTAGTGAACTAACTTGTGATGAGCACTGGGTATCGTATGGAAGGGTCCAATCACTACATTGCACACCTGAAACTAATATTACACTGTATTTTAAGTAACCGGAATTTAAATAAAAACTTTAAAAAAATTAGTGCACTATAATGGAACTTTTTAATAAAACTAATAGAACTGTCTAACTCCAAAACCTTTGTTATTTCCATTACTCCACAGTGTGACCTGGAAGCTGCAGATTTTAGTCCTTCTCCCTAATCCCTTAGGGCCTCCCAGGATTAGGAACAGCTACAAGAGTTGGGGAAAACTACAATCCCAGGGAGTGGGATCCGATCTCATACTTCTTGATCCATCTCAGAGTTTTCTGTACACTTAGCAGGTATCTAAGAATAATTTGGCAATGCAATGAAATAATAACAGTAGGTGAAATTTATACAATTATAGAATGTTTCCATTTGTGTGGCTGAAATGCTTTCAAAGAAAGTATTCTTTTCTGCCCAAAAAAACAAAGCTTTCTTGAAAATCAATTGCTTTGATGATAGTAATAAAATAAATATTTTTCTAATAAGCCCCAATTATCTTAGCTTGTGCAATTCTTTGGACTACATATAGGTTGATTTT
Source organism: Ursus maritimus (assembly GCF_017311325.1). Taxonomy (NCBI): domain Eukaryota; kingdom Metazoa; phylum Chordata; class Mammalia; order Carnivora; family Ursidae; genus Ursus; species Ursus maritimus. The sequence continues at coordinate 18,129,387 of NW_024424453.1, read as the reverse complement.
TTTTTTTTTTTTTGACATTTTATGGGCTAGCTAAACTCCCTGGAGGGACATTGTCTCTTTCCAGAGATTTATGTGGCCTGAATGGTAGGGATGATAAGCACTTGCTGTTCAATAGTGTAGTTAATACTCAGCCCCAGGATAAGAGAGCAGTGAAGCATTCCATACTCTGAGGTACAGTGCTTCTGCAGCAATCAGCCACACTGTTTCTTTTTCTGAGTAAATTTGCATCAAAATGCTCAGTCCACAGGGAGCTCAACATTCACTCACTGCTCACTGCCCAAGGAAAACAGCTATTATGGTCATTTCCCAGTCTTTCAAGGCAGAACAAAAAGCAAAACAAAGTAAAAGAAACACTATTGAAACAAGAATTGCAAGAGAAACAGAGCTGTCTTAATAGGAACCTCATTCTGCCTTAAGGTTTATTTTACTTGAAACATACTAATATCTACCAATTATTATGAATTACTATTTTCATCATAGTCACCATCTTTATGCTAATGTTAAATATGGGGAAGGGAGACAAACCTATCTTTTTATTTCTTATGCCATAAAGTATCGTTTCTTCTCTTTGTCTTATTTGTTTTCACTTACTCAATAAGGGGAATTTGAAGAGTTCCAGCATTTGTTACAAGAAAAGAAATGAATGAATAAATAAAAAGGAGGGGAAGAGGGATTAAAGTTGACTTGGACTTTGCTTGCAAACACATTTAGGTTAATGCTGAAAATTGTACTGTTCTATTTATGTTTACAGATCACAGAGGTAACATTTTCTTTGCTGCAATGCAATTTCCTCTTTCAAATAAACACATCAACAAGAATTAAAACCAGAGGATGAAATAACATCTTTGATTCAACTAGAAACAGCTCTAATGCAATGCTATAACCCATATAAAAGGGTTGTTAATAACAGTGAAAATAGGATCAGGTGAAATGAAGTAGCCTATAGGGGATGCTGCAGATATTAAGTAGAAGCCTTGTGTTCGGAAGGAAAAATTCTCCCTATCCTTCAAGGTCCTTCTAGCTGGCCTAAGACCTAAATTAACATGAGACAGGGACACCTGGGTGGCTCAGTTGGTTAAGCGTCTGTCTTGGGCTAAGGTCATGATCCCAAGGTCCTGGGATGGAGTCCTGCATCAGGCTCCTTGCTCCTTGGGGAGCCTGCTTCTCCCTCTGCCTGCTGCTTCCCACTTGTGCTCTCTTTCTGACAAATAAATCTTTAAAAAATAAAAAAAATTAAAAAAATAAATTGACATGAGACAGATTAACAGGAGAAAATAAAATTTAATAGCATACAAATAGGGAATACACACACACACACACACACACACACACACAGGGAAAGATAAAGACAGTATGGCAACATGATGCTTATCTGAACTAAGGAGAGGGGTAGGGGTCCAAGGACACAAAGGGAACAAGGACCCTTAGCAGGAAGGTGAAAGAATAAGTTTGGAAAACAAAGGTTGCCCTGTTATGCAGATAAGTTTCTTAGGTAAAGAGGAATCTCTGTTGATAGCACTTTTCCTAGTAAGGCAGGCAGTTGAGGGAGAGATAAAGAGCTTTATCTGAATCTGCTGGGTTTGGATTGCTTTTATCTCAAAATAATATCCATGCCAAAGTGGCCCATCTTGGGATGCCCTACCCTTAGCCCCTACACTTGTTTCCAAGTAGCATGCAAGTCCAGAAGCCCCAAACCAGTATGCTGTCTCACGTTGCTGAATGCAAGGGGAATGGAGTAGAACAAGGAAACTTTCAGACACGTCAACTCTAAAAGAATAAGACTCTCTTTTTACAGGACAGAATAGAAAATGCGGGCAGAAAGAATTCTGCAATTGATTTAAGATAACCAGAGTCTCCCTGGTTTGTAAATACGGAACTTCCCTGTTAGTTGGGTGTCACTTCATATCAGCCTGGAGGGAAGAGATGAAAAGGCAGAATATGGGAGAAAAAGGATTTGTGACAGACCAGAAACCAAGTTCTCTGCTGAGTGGGCTCTGCTTCACATTCCTCTTCTTTCATACTTTCTTTCAATCCCTTGTGGGACCATTCAAATATGAGTATTAACCTATATGGAACCAGCATGAGAACTATATCCAGAAGGAGGAAGGAAAGAGATACTAATAAACAAACCATAAGAAGAAACATAAAAAATCTAAGCTACAAAGAAATTTAAAACTATGGCACTATTCAATTCTATTATAGAATTTAAAGAAAATTTATTCCCTCTAAAAGAAGATCTCAAGGAGTGGTATCTGGGAGGCTCAATTAAGCATCTGCCTTTGGCTCAGGTCATGATCCTGTGGTCCTGGGATTGAGCCCCACGTAGGGCTCCCTGCTCAGTGGGGAGCTTCTCCCTCTCTCCCGCCCCTCCCCCCATGCTCTCTCTCACTCTCTCTCTCAAATAAATAAATAAGTAAAATCTTTTTTAAAAAGTTCTCAAAGAAAAGAATGATGGGTTCAAACAAGGAATGGTAAAGCAACAGATGTGGTGAAAGAATTTGGAAAAAAAAGAAGAAAAAACAAACTATAGTGGAGTTACAGTTAGAGAAAAAAACATGATAGACGCGGCAGTAATACTAACATCTAGATATTATGAAAACCCTCTCACTATAAAACATTTATAATATTATATATTTAAATAAAAATATAAATTTAAAAACAGTAGATAAAATGTGTCAAATGAATAACTGAGCTTGAAAAACAGAAAACTAAATTTTCATACCTGAAAAAAAAGTTAAGGAAGGACATGATTCCAGCTAGTAAGCTGATGCTGAACCCTAAGGGATTTTGCCAGAGCTCAGGAACCTAGAGCTTTGGGTTTCAAAAGCTACATGGAGTATAGGTTCTTACACCTTTGTAAAGTAAAAAGTTAGAACTAAGTCTCCAAAAGAAGCTAAAATGCAATGGGCTACAACACACAGACTTTTTAATTCCAAAAGTATAACTTTAAAAAAAATTCATACCAAGATAAAAGGAATGAAAGTCAAACATTATTTAAAAGAGGAAATAATTTTCTAAATTTCTTAAAAGCCCTTGATGGAGGCCACGAGGTCATATAAATGATGCTACTTGAAGTGGACATGTGGTAGAAATATACAGATAATTTGGAGGAAGCTGAAAATACTGTAGACAATAGCGTGCTTTTTAAAGCACAGCTTAGCAGAGGCTTCAAGCCCTCCATTCAGGCATTCAGCATGGTGAGAAACAACAATGTAGCATGTTTTGGAAGGATCTGTTAAGAGAGCCAAGAGTCCCCACGGCTAGCTATATAAGAACTGCAGCATATCAGGAACATCCAGTGTGTCACAACTGGAATGGGGTGTCCCAACTGGAATGGGGTGGCACAGGGATGTGGTATAGAGGACCAGAAGACTAAACAAAACCTGCAACCATGATAAAGGGAGCTCAGGGTTCAAGGACTTTGCAGTCAGAGACACCCAGCTGCCACTAGGGTAATAAAGAGCTTGACATGCTGCAGTGTTCATCCATGGTCTAGGAGGAGGGTCACAGCTTTCCAGTCTCACTACTCGCAAAGCAGACTGCAGCTACCATTGACAACTTGATCAGAGACGCAGGACAGACTCTGAGCTAAGCCATATCAGGTTCCTGATCAACAGAAACCACAGAATGATAAATATGTGTTGTTTTAAGCTGCTAAATTTGGGGACAATTTGTTACACTGCACTAAATGCTAAACTCAGGGTAACTCACAGGGGCAGGACCTGCTATTTAAAACACACGGAGCCAGGACTGGGCAAAGTGGACATTACACATGGATGCTGAGCTGTAAGGTACTGTAGTCCCACCCTCTTTTATCCAGCTCTCTTGTGTATTCAGCTCACCGAACAGCCAGCTATAAACAGGTAAGTAATGTTCATGCTGTCTAACATAATTCACAGAGATTTTATGAGAGACCTACTAATATGGTAACAAATGCCCCAAACTTAAATTAAAACCATCTTTAATTGTTAAACTCCCCAGAGAGACATTAAAACCCCAGTCATATTCCTTTATAGAATTAAATGATGGAATAAATTCACATACATCTTCTTCTCCAAAATTTCATATTTTAAACTGATCAGTTTAAAGCCAAAATGAACAATATTCTGATGACTGGCTTTAAGCATGGTTCTTTATTCAGCAGTACAAGCCAAGTTATCTTCTACTGACTGATGCAGTTAAATCTAAATAAATAAAGTTAAATTGATCTTGCTTTGTCTCATTTTGCCTTACTTACCTCTTTAAAGGCCCTCTGAATACAGTCATATTCTGAGGTACTGAGGGTTGGGACTACAACATACGAATTTGGGGTGGACACAATTCAGCCTCTAATAGAACTCAACTTTTCAATACTTCCAGCTGGATAATAGTACACAGGAACATATTAAAACTACGGCTCCTATCACTACAGCTGTAATATCTGAAGTCAAACACAACCACAGCAGCAATAAAATTTCCTAAGAAAAGGATTTTGTTATTTCTAGTCATGGGTCATAGGAGAGCTCTGAAAATAGATAGACCGATGGGGGTCTAAACCAGACAGAGAGGGGAGGGAGTTAAGATGGCGGAGGAGTAGGGGACCCCTTTTTCAGCCGGTCCCCTGAGTCGAGCTGGATAGGTACCAGACCAGCCTAAATAACCACGGAATCAGCCTGAGACGCAGGAAGATACATCTGGATCTCTACAAATGAACATCTCCAGCGCTGAGTATTGAGGTACGAAGCGGGGAGCCATGAAACCGTGCACAGATATTGGAAGAGAAACGGAAGGGGGAGGGAGCCGCCGCGTTCGGGCGCCGGGAAGCGGCAGCCACCTGCACGGGGGAGCGGGGGGACTCATGGACGGCACCCGCGAAACAGCGGACTGAGACCCTGAACCGGGTGCACATGCCACCAGGCTTCTCACGGAACTCCGGAATCCCGGTGTGCTCACTGGATCCAGACTGAGACCTGGAGCTCCCGGAGCACGCGAGGGGCGGCTGGCGGGCCACCTGCACGGGAGAGCGGGCGGACTCGCGGTTGGCACCAGCGAAACAGTGGACTGAGACCCTGAACCGGGTGCGCGCGCCACCAGGCTTCTCACGGAACTCCGGAATCCCGGTGTGCTCACCGGGCATAGACTGAGACCGGGAGATCTGGGAGAGCGTGGGGCGGCTGGCGGCATCAGAAACACAAAGGACAGGACGCGCAGCCCTGGGGCACACATCCCGGGACGCTGCAGGGTTGAGCAGCACCAACAGAAACAGAGTTAAAGTGGCCAGAACATCAGTGGAGAATGGGCCGCAATCCCTCTGTTCTGTGACAATTCAGCCTCTGCTGCTCTGACTCTCAGAAGAGGCATAGCCGGCCGCCGGAGAACAAAAGCCTGGAAATACCGGCTCAGAGAGTGCCCATCCCCATCCTCCCTCGCAGGGGACACGGAGACTCTACCCAAACAGGGTTGCCTGAGTATCGGCGCGGCAGGCCCCTCCCCCAGAAGGCAGGCTGAAAAATCAAGAAGCCCACAACCCGGGCACCTGGGTGGCACAGTCATTGAGCGCCTGTCTTCGGCTTAGGGTGTGATCCCAGCGTTCCGGAAAGGAGTCCCTCCTCTGGCTCCTCCGCTGGGAGCCTGCTTCTTCCTCTCCCACTCCCCTGCTTCTGTTCCCGTTCGTGCTGACTGTCTGTCTCTCTCTCTCAGATAAATAAATAAATAAAATCTTTAAAGAAGAAGCCCACATCCCTAAGATCCCTATAAAACAAGGGGCACGGGCTGGGACCCAGTCAATAATTGGGGCTCTGGACAACCCCGCAACCTCTCC